>NC_038047.1:33383858-33695222 GCF_002211085.1 Panicum hallii
GGAGGGTGCTCGGGAAAGGCCTCAATGACATGGCCGCGACGCGAACGCGACGTCGCGGCCGCGTCGCGGGGTGACGCGCACGGCGAGGCCGTGGCGAGGCTGGGCGTGGCGAGCAAGGAGGCGGCACGTCGGGTTCGCGGCAAGGGCGCGCACGCACGCGCGCGGTCTTGGCAACCCAAGGCCGCGGTGGCCGTGCTGTGCGCGGCACCGGCATCCGGCCCGCGGCACGACGCGGCGGCGGTAAGGCGACGGCGGCTGCGGGGTGCAAAGCGGCGCGTCAGGCCCTGCAAGAAAGACGGCACGGCGGCCGGAGGGAAGGGATATCCTACGGTTACTACCGAGGGTTCATCGGCGGCCATGGCTCACGCCGGCAGCAGAGGGGAAACGGAAGGAACAGGCGGCGGCGACGGCGCTCACCGGCGGGCTGGAGCAGAGGGTGCTCGGGGCAGCGGTGAGGCGAAGCCAGTGGGTCGAGGCCGTGCAGGGGGAGCAGCAGCGTCGATGTCGTCGTACGGGTCGCCGGCCTGGTGGAGCTCCGGTGTGGCGTCGTCCTCCTCCTCGCGCGGCTCCGGGTGGCGTCGTCCTCCTCCTCGCGCGGCTCTTCTCCTCCACCTCCTTCTCTCTCTCTCTCTCTCGGGTGCGGCGGCGGCGGAATGGAACAGGGACGCGAGGGTGGCTAGGGTTTTTTGGGTGGCGATCTCGGGGTTTTATGGGGGGCGGTCCTAGGGTTTGCGGCGCGGGCCCGGACACCGAGGGTGGCGATGCCCGGCGTCCGTGCCACGGCCACGCGGCGGGCATCGGGCGGCTGCAGCACGGGTTAGGGCTTGGTAGCGCGGCGGCCGAGGCGCGGGGGAAAAGAGGCGCGCGCGGGCGGGCGGTTGCGCCGGTTGTCGTGGAGCGGAGCGGCGCGCGGGCTGGCGGCTGACGCGAGGGTGCGGGGCCGCGGAGGAGGGGAAAAGGGGAAAAGGTGCGGGCGGAAGAGGGAGCGGCGGTTACGGCGCCTTGTCGCGAGGCGGGGGCGAGCGGCGACGCGGGCGAGGTGAGCGAGCGGGAGCCGGGAGTCGTGGGCGAGAGGAAGGGGAAAGCTGACGGGTGGGGTCCGCCCGTCAGCTGCCCCGGGTGAAGGGAAGGGGAGAGAGCGCGAGACGCTTCGCGACATTGGGCTGGGCCATCGTGCGGGCCGGTTCGCGTGCGGGGGAGAGAAAGAGAAAGGGGAAAAGAGAAAGGGTGCAGCTGGGCCGGTTGCGTGGGCCGGTGGCCCACGGGGGTATTAGAGGGTGGTTTCTTTGGATTTGAATTTGATTGGCCCCTTTCAAATTCAAATCCCACACTATTTGAATCAAACAAATTCGAAAATCCAACTCAATTAAAATGCAATAACCCTTCAAACCAAGACCTTTCACAAAAATTTTTTGAAATCCACAATTTTTGTTAAACAAACCTTATAAATACTAACATGGAATGTTACAGACTCCCCCCCTCACAAGAATCTCGTCCCCGAGATTAAAGGTTTACCTGGGTCCTCGAAAAGGTGTGGGTATCTTTCCTTCAGATCGGACTCTTTCTCCCAAGTGGCTTCCCGTTCTGTGTGATTACTCCAAAGAACCTTGCAATAGGGAATGGAGGTCCTCCTAGTCTCCTTGTCTGCCCAGGCCAAAATCTTCACGGGATACTCTACATACTCGAGCGTTTCTTGCAAGTCCACAGCCTCTGGGGGTATTGTCTCATCCGGCACTCGCAAGCATTTGCGTAGCTGGGATACGTGGAAAACCGGATTGTACCCCAGCAAGTCCTTCTGGTAGCTTCAGTTTATACGCCAATCCTCCGATCCTTTGGATGATCGGATACGGTCCAACGAACCTCGGGGCCAGCTTCCCGTTGACATGGAACCTCTTTGTGCCTCGGAGTGGTGACACTTTCAGGTATACGTGGTCTCCGACTTCAAACGAGAGGTCCCTCCTTCGCTTGTCGGCGTAGCTCTTCTGTCTGCTCTGTGGTATTTTCAGGTTGTCCCTGATTTTGGGAACATTCTCCTCAGCTTCTACGATAGAGTCTGGACCAAAGTACGATCTCTCTCCGATTTCTGACCACATCAGCGGGGTTCTGCATTTTCTGCCATAAAGTGCCTCGAAAGGTGACATCCGCAAACTGGCCTGATGGCTGTTGTTGTACGTGAACTCAGCATAGGACAAACTCTTCTCCCAATCACTCCCGTAGGCTAGCACACATGCTCTAAGCAAGTCCTCGAGTATCTGGTTCACTCTCTCGGTCTGCCCATCGGTTTGGGGGTGAAAGGCGGTGCTGTAATCTAGCTGAGTCCCTAGGGATTTGTGCAAGCTCTGCCAGAATTTCGCGGTGAATTGAGGGCCTCGATCTGATACTATGCTTCGTGGTGCCCCGTGGAGTTTCAGAATGTTCTCTATGTACAGTTCGGATAGTCGGCTCACGGGGTACGTGGTCTTGACGGGGATAAAATGTGCCACTTTGGTTAGGCGATCAACGATTACCCAAATGGAGTCATTGCCCTTCAGAGTCCGGGGTAATCCTACTATGAAGTCCATGCAAATGTCGTCCCACTTCCATACGGGAATATCAAGTGGTTTCAGCAGACCGGCAGGGCGCTGGTGTTCGGCCTTGATCCTCCTGCAAATGTCGCACTTAGCCACAAATTCGGCTATGTCCATTCTCATGTCATTCCACCAGAAACGGTCTTTCAGATCCTGGTACATCTTCGCACCCTGGGTGTATGGCGTACTTGGAGTTATGCGCTTCATCCAGAATCTCGGCACGGATCCCTTGATCCTGGGGTACACATATGCGATCTTTCAGCCATATGGTCCCTTGGTCGTCGACCCGGTAGTCGGTCGCTTTTCCGTCTCGCATTGCCCGCTTGAGCTTCTGAAGCTCTGGGCATCGTCGCTGTGCTTGCCTGATTCGATCTTCCAGGTCGTACTTGACTGTCATCGTGTTCAGGTGCCCTTGCTCTACTATTTCCAACTTCAGTCTCTCGAGTTCATCGCACAGAGCAGGCTGCTCGTCACGAACCATCAGATTGCTGCAATAGTGCTTCCTGCTCAGGGCGTTTGCTACGACGTTAGCCTTGCCGGGGTGATACTGAATATTCAGGTCGTAGTCCTTGATCAGCTCTAACCATCTCCTCTGCCTCATATTCAGCTCTGCCTGAGTGAAGAAATGCTTTAGGCTCTTGTGGTCGGTATAGATGTCGCACTTGTTGCCAATGAGGTAGTGCCTCCAAATCTTCAAGGCGTGCACAACAGCTGCGAGTTCAAGGTCGTGGGTAGGGTAGTTTTCTTCGTGTTTCCTCAACTGTCGGGAGGCGTATGCAACAGCTTTGCCATCTTGCATAGTACACAACCCAGGCCTTGACGAGAAGCGTCACAATAGACCACGAAGTCCTTCCGGATGTCCGGAAGAGTAAGGACTGGAGTAGTAGTGAGTTGGGACTTGAGCTCTTGAAAGCTGGCTTCGCACTTGGATGACCATATGAACGGTACGTTGTTCTTGAGTAGCTCGGTCATAGGTTTGGCAATCTTGGAAAAGTTCTCAATAAATCGCCGGTAGTAGCCTGCCAAACCCAAAAAGCTTCGAATATCGGTAACGCTCTTCGGCTGCTGCCACTCGGACACTGCTTCGATCTTCTCGGGATCCACAGCAACCCCGTCTGCAGTCAACACGTGGCCTAGGAAGGCAACCTTCTCTAGCCAAAACTCGCACTTACTGAACTTAGCATATAGCTGGTTCTGCCTCAACCTCTCGAGTACTATCCTCAGGTGCTCAGCATGTTCTTCGGCTGTCTCGGAGTAGATCAAGATGTCGTCGATGAAGACTATGACGAACTTGTCCAGTTCTTCCATAAACACCTTGTTCATCATGTTCATGAAGTAAGCGGGTGCATTGGTCAGTCCGAAAGATACTACGGTGAACTCGTACTGGCCATATCTGGTCACGAATGCCGTCTTCGGAATATCGCTTTCCCGGATCTTCATCTGATGGTATCCGGATCTCAGATCAATCTTGCTGAAGAATTTGGCCTTCCTCAGCTGGTCAAGCAGATCGTCGATTCTGGGCAACGGATACTTGTTCTTGATGGTCACGGCGTTCAACGATCGGTAGTCGATGCATAGTCTCATGGCTCCATCTTTTTTCCTCACGAACAACACGGGTGATCCCCATGGTGATGCACTAGGCCTGATGTACTGTTTATCTAGCAGGTCCTTCAGCTGATTCTTCAACTCGGTGAGTTCTTCTGCGGACATGCGGTAGGGTCGCTTCGCGATCGGTGCCGTCCCCGGCACAAGGTCAATCACGAACTCGACATCCCTGTCCGGTGGTAGACCCGGCAGCTCCTCGGGAAACACATCAGGATACTCGCAAACCACTGGCACATCTTCGAGTGTCCTCTTCTCCAGGCTGTTCAAATTGTACACCTGAGGTACATCTCGGGACTTCAACGGTTCCACCTCGATCTTCCTCCCACTAGGGTGTTCCAGGGTCACCAACCTGGGCGAGCAAGATATGACACCCTTGTGTGCAGTCAACCATTCCATCCCCAATATAACATCTATCCCCTCTGATGGCAATACTGTCAAATCAGCTGTGAATGGCAGTCCCTGGATTATGATTTTCACTCCCTTACAGGCTAATCTGCACCTATGATCCCCCAGTGGGGAGCTAGTGATGATAGGATGGCTTCTTGGGGTCATCGGAAGGGATTTTTGTGCAGCACACTTTGAAGAGATGTAGGAGCAAGTGGCTCCAGAGTCAAACAACACCAAGGCTTTAGAGCCGTTGATAAGGTACTCACCTGTCACGACGTCGGGGGCATCCCGGGCCTCCTCCTCAGTCAGGTGGGTGAGGCGGCCTTGGTCTGCGGAGCGCGGAGCTTGAGCGGGCCTGCCAACGGAGCCATGCGCGCGAGCTGGGGTTGAGGTCTTCTTCTCGGGGCACTCGTAGGACTTGTGGCCCGGTTTGTTGTAGGTGAAGCAAACAAACGGCGTCGAGCCACTGTTGGTCCTCTGTGCCGGCTGCTGGCGGTGGTAGCTGCCTCCTCCCTAGTTCTGTCCTCCGTGGGTCCTGTTGCCGGAGTAGTGGTTGCCTCCCCCACCGTAGTTCCTGCTCGGCTGACTAGAGCCAGAATGGAAACCGCTCCTCGGTGGCAGAGGTGGCGCGTTCCTTGCCTTCTGGAAGGGCCGGTCTCATACCTGGTGGTCGGTCTGGCGCTTCTTGTTGCGCTGATGGTCTTCCCATCCCAGTCTCTCCCTCTCCACAGCAATGGCACGGTTGACCAAGCTGCGGAGGGATGGGTACTCGCATCCCGTCACGATCTGACGGATGCCGTGATGTAGTCCTCGGAGAAACCAGAACTGCTTCTTCTCCTCGGTGTTGGTGTCGTCTGCAGCGTACCTCATCATCTTGGTGAAGTGACGCTCATACTCCTCCACCTTCATCGTACCCTGAGTCATGGTACGAAACTCCTGGGCCTTCTGAATCATCACTTGCCGGGGCACGTGCTGCTCACTGAACGCCCTGGCAAACTCCTCCCATGAGATGTGTGCTGGGTCATGGTGGGAGTCACAGTAGCTGTCCCACCATGACTTGGCGGTACCCTCAAGTTGGTGGACTGCGAGTGTGACGCACTCCTCGTCGGTGCAGTTGGTGAGGTCCAACTTGGTCTCGATCACCCTCAGCCAGTCATCGGCCTCCAAGGGGTCCTCGGCGTAGCTGAAAGTCGGGGCCTTCAGGCGGATGAACCTCTAGATCTTGCGCTGGAGGTCCTCTTCAGGCGGGCCATGACGGTTGGCCCCGTGGTTCCTCTGATCCACTGACTCGGCCAGACGCTGGAGTAGCTGCGTCTGCCTGTCCATGATCTCTGCGAGTGTCGGCGGTGGTGGCGGTGGCTGCTGTGCTGGCTCAGCGTCGATTTCCTCATCGACTCCTCTTCATCGGCTTCGTCTCCACGGCGTGCCTCCCCAAAGGCGCGGGGTGCGGCACCCGCGGCAGGTCCTCTGCCGCCTCCACGCCCTGCTGCCGGGGCACGTGCTGGGGCAGCACGTCCGCGCCCACAGCCAAACGGGCGGCCTCATCTGCGTGCCTCGGCTGCGGCTTCCTCCTGGGCGGCTTGCTCGAAACGGGCCATCAAGCGATCGGATCTCCGGATCGACATTTCCTGTATAGGGTGCAGGGGGGGAAATTCTCCTGCGTAAACGTCGGCACTCACCACCCAAAGTAAAAGAATACACACATGGGCACACATGCCAATTATCCGAGAAAGTTGCAAAAATAAAGGCAATAACATTTTAAAAGGGAAGCAATTATCGAACAAAATAATGCGAAGATAAGAATCATAACATCCATCCATTTAGACATCAATCAGGCAGTACAAGGAATCACCGGTGTTATCTCGAGGTCAACACAAAAGCCTTCAAGATAACACCCCCAACTCACGCTCTAAGAATACATCGTGAATGATTACAAAAGAGTGGCGACCCCTATCGTGTCTACCTGACTCGTGACATCATAGGACGCTAGCCGGAAACATGTCATCGGCTCAAAACAAGACTCATGAGAACTCTCGCCGGAATGGACCATCGGCGGCTACTTATCCTACATCTACCCCTACCTAAGACACTGACTCACGCCCTAATAGAAGGTGACGCGTGGCTTCTTGTAGGACAACACGCGCTTGTACTCCTCCGGGTAGTCCTCCGGGAAGATGGCGTCGATGGCTGCGACGGCCTCCACCACCTCCTCGGTCTCGATCGCGGGCGGCATCTCCTCGTGAGGGCACAGGTGCTGGCGAAGCTCCGTGGGGATGAGCTTGAAATCCTCCTTCCTCACTAGGGGCTGTCTCTCCTCGGGTAGTTGGTTCCTCAGCTCGTGGATCTCATCGACGCGGATGGAGTCGGAAATCTCCCACGTCTGCAAGGTGCGTGCGGCCTTGTCGCGGAGGTACACGGCGGTGCGGGTCAGCAAGGCGATGTTCTTCTTTTTCCTCTCCAGCCGGGTCTCCAGTTCCTTCACCCGGTCCTCCACCTTGGCCTCGAAGTAGCCGTGCAGGGTCATGAAGTCCTGCTGGTCGTCCACCTGAGTCTGCAGCTGGCGGCACTCGGCCTCACTGTCGGTGGCCCGGTCCTTGAGCTTGCTGATGGTGGCGAGGTAATCCTTCTCCTTGAGCTTCCACTCGGCCTTCTCCTCCTGGAGCTTCTGGAGCTCGGTCTCGGTCTGGAGTAGCTTGGCTTCGGCGGCCGTCCTTAGCTGGGTCTCTGTCTGATGCATCAAATGCGCCTCCATGTAATTCCTCTGGTTGAGACGGACCTCTCTCTGGGCTGTGGTGTAGAGCTGGTTCCACCCCTGAATCTCGTGCTGCAGGACGTGGATGTGCCTCACACAGTCGTAGAAACCCAGGTGGAGCTGTTCGCTCTCTGAGGAGAGGTTCACAGCTAGGTGGTCCAGGTCGTAGAGGTAAGAGCCGGTGGTGTGGATCATGGACTGGTCCCCTCCGGTCTCTTGAACCGGGGCAGAGTACATCTCCAGGTAGACGGCCTCAGGATCCTCATTGGGCAGGACGGACCGAGGTAGCAGGCGGAAAGAGGAGTCGGCGAACTTGGTCTGCCAGAACTGGGCAAGCAGCTCCATCGTCATCTTCCGAGCGGCTGACTGGACGGCGGTCTCGGTGAGTACGCCGAAGCTGTGGACCATCTTGCCCTCGAAGGCGGGCACTGCGGGGTCTGGCAAGACGACGAGCGTGGCCATCTTGGAGTAGTATGGGGGAGCGGTGGTCGACTTCAGGGAGAGCTTGATGTAGGCCAAGTCGATGCCGATGTGCTCCACCACGCGCTCGAACCACTTGAAGACGCCCCTCTGGTGGTACTCCTCGTACAGCTCAAGGTCGTGGGTCACACTCTCCATCGTAGTTGCCATCGCGGTTGCTACCCTGCGTAGGAACGTGAGAGTTGAGTCAGCGTAGGTAAGAGAGTAACTCAAGAGTGGAGGAAGACTGAGTCAAGGGGTCGACAAAAAATAGTCCAAGGTATTATAATAAGTGGATAGAATCGTATAGATTTCCCTAGGTCTACCGACCATGTCTAGGGCTCGAGCTACGGTCAAGCATGGCTCTAATACCAACTGAAATGAACCGGATTCCCAATTCGAGGAATCCGACTCCCTGTATCGTCGTGATAGTCCCTGGATCAAGCGCTATCACATACAGAACTCATTTCAGGCATAATATCACAGTCATACTCATTAAGAGGTCAACCACGGGTTTAATTATTACATAAATCCAGAGGATCTGTAGTACGGAATTTATTACAAGCCTCTCGGCTAGATCGAACAAGCAGAAGGCGCATAGCGGTAGCTAGGTCTTCGGCCGTCCTCCATCTTCGGGAACCACCTCCACAGGCGACTTGAGCGTAGCTCGGCCTCAGTCGTACCATCCGTCGTCGTTGGGGTCGAATTCCGGATCAGATCCTGCATCGTACCAGACTATCCCTAAGGAATGGGATAGGTTCACGCCACCATCTGTATGCAAGCATTATTGTGGTCTATTCTACGGATATACAAGAGTTCAAGGAGTAAAGCTGGGGTTTCCCTATGCATGCAATATATATATATATATATATATATATATATATATATATATATAAGAATACACATCTCCTGTCGCTTCCGACTCGGGCTCTTCCGGCATTCCGGACTCCCGGTCACACATAGCTTCCAAAGCCACCAAGTCGATGCGAGGACTCCCTCTCCTCGCATCTCAACTGCCCCCTGGCAGGGAGATATTCTAGAGGGAGGTAGAAATCATGAGTAACACTAACTAATAAGAGCAACAGAGGAGTAGGGATGTCCATAACCGAGGACGCGGCTATACGTATAGTTTTCACCCTGCAGGGGTTGTACACCTGGACCCACTCGAATCGACACTAGCCGGAGATCAGCCGACTAGTATACGAAACACCGGTCGACGAAATGGAATTAGGAGCCACGGCACCATCCGGCTTTCCCGGGTCTTGGGCGCATCCTCCCACGAGAGGTCGCCCCGGGACTGTGAAGCCTCCCATGCGTCTCGGGGAACGTGAGGTCAGCACCCCCTTCCCCTGCACCGATACTCGATCCTCCTACCGGCTTGGTACCGCGCTTGCTAAATCCGGACCGGGCCCACCCTTATAATGGGTAAGTGGTGTGCACGCTTAACAAATTCCCACAAGTCATGGTTACTCTCACCCGGTCCTTATCTGCCGGAGCGGGCATCTTCGTCGAAGGCGTATCCACCTCGGTGGTCCGCAACCGCACCCTTAACGGGTGCCCTGAACACCTCAAACGCGTATCCAAAACTATACCCGCCACAGGTACTCCGTAGGGTGTGCCAAGATACACACCCCAAGCCCTCGATCCACGATCGAGTTAGGTTGCCCACTCCCAGCTAAGCCCTAATCACCAACTCCTGAAGAGAACCACTTCACACACGCCAAGTCTATCCATCCATATCCCACACATACACATTCAAGGATTTACAAGGCATTTCATATAATCAACAAGTATGATAGGTTGGCAAGGAGTATGGTACATAAAAGGGCCATGCAGGTTTATCTCGGTATAAACACATACATATAGCGATACTATATCTACAAGCAAATGCCTAAATAGGAGTTCAATTCGTAGATGGGCGTGAACCTGGCGTCTCGTCGAAGTCCTCCTGGGCCTCCGGGTAGTCCTGGTCATCGGTCAACTCCTCGCGGTCGGGTCCTATTCGTAAATACGAGTAAGAGTAGGGACCAAAGTGCAAATGTGCACAAAAGGTTGCAAATAAGATCCAAATCACCACAATGCCTATTCTAACAGGTGGTTCATGATTTTAGAAGAATTATGAAACTGGTTTGATAATTTTCGGAGGTCCGGATAATTTATTATGAATTTTCTAAGGAAAAACCTATTTCTGAAATTAATAAAAGAGTTTCAGAAAAGAAAAACACTAAACAGAGACACGTGGCAGCACCAGGGCTTGCCACGTGGCATGCTGACGTCAGCATGACATCATCAGGGGGGTCCTGGATGATGACGTCAGCAGTGGGCCCTGCTGACGTCAACGTTGACCGGTCAACGGTCAACGGTCAAGGGTCAGGTCAGCGGTCGCCGGGCCCCACTGGTCAGCCTCGGCACGAGGCTGATAGGTGGGCCCCTCGGGTCAGGTCTGGGAAAGGAAAAAGAAAAAGGGTCACGGTTTGATTCTGGGCCGAAATTGGTGTTGGGCCGGCTCAAGGCCCATCGGCTCGACTTAGGCTCGCAGATCAGCTCGGGATTCAGCTCGGCCTGCGGCTCAGCAGGCCGGCTGGCAGCGGGCTGGCTATGCGTGAAGAACGGCTCGGCTTGATTCCTCCGCGGGCCGGCTTCTTCTCCTCCATGGGCTGGGTCTCCTTTCTCCCCTCTTCTCCTCTGGCTGGGCTGCCCCTTCGCCTTCTCCTCCTCTCGGGCCGGCGGCGTCGTTCTCCTTCTCATCACTGACAGGATGGGCCCAGGTGTCGGTCACGGCGGGATCCGGTGTGGCGGGGTTCGGGTCCGGTGTGGCAGACGAGTGTGCGTGTGGGCGCGTGTGCGCGAGTGAGAGCACCCGGAGGGTGCTCGGGAAAAGGCCTCAATGACATGGCCGCGACGCGAACGCGACATCGCGGCCGCGTCGCGGGGGTGAACGCGCACGGCGAGGCCGTGGCGAGGCTGGGCGTGGCGAGCAAGGAGGCGGGCACGGTCGGGTTTCGCGGCAAGGGCGCGCACGCACGCGCGCGGGTCTTGGCAACCCAAGGCCGCGGCATGGCCGTGCTGTGCGCGAGGCACCGGCATCCCGGCCTCGCGGCACGACGCGGCGGCGGTAAGGCGACAGCGGCTGCGGGGTGCAAAGCGGCGCGTCGGGCCCCTGCAAGAAAGGACGGCACGGCGGCCGGAGGGAAGGGATATCCTACAGGTTACTACCGAGGGTTCATCGGCGGCCCATGGCTCACGCCGGCAGCAGAGGGGGAAACGGAGGAACAGGGCGGCGGCGACGGCGCTCACCGGCGGGGCTGGAGCAGAGGGTGCTCGGGGCAGCGGTGAGGCGAAGCCGGTGGGTCGAGGCCGTGCAGGGGAGCAGCAGCGTCGATGTCGTCGTACGGGTCGCCGGCCTGGTGGAGCTCCGGTGTGGCGTCGTCCTCCTCCTCGCGCGGCTCTTCTCCTCCACCTCCTTCTCTCTCTCTCTCTCTCTCGGGTGCGGCGGCGGCGGAATGGAACAGGGACGCGAGGGTGGCTAGGGTTTTTTGGGTGGCAATCTCGGGGTTTTATGGGGGGCGGTCCTAGGGTTTGCGGCGCGGGCCCGGACACCGAGGGCGGCGATGCCCGGCGTCCGTGCCACGGCCACGCGGCGGGCATCGGGCGGCTGCAGCACGGGTTAGGGCTTGGCAGCGCGGCGGCCGAGGCGCGGGGGAAAAGAGGCGCGCGCGGGCGGGCGGTTGCGCCGGTTGTCGTGGAGCGGAGCGGCGCGCGGGCTGGCGGCTGACGCGAGGGTGCGGGGCCGCGGCGGAGGGGAAAAGGGGAAAAGGTGCGGGCGGAAGAGGGAGCGGCGGTTACGGCGCCTTGTCGCGAGGCGGGGCGAGCGGCGACGCGGGCGAGGTGAGCAAGCGGGAGCCGGGAGTCGCGGGCGAGAGGAAGGGGAAAGCTGACGGGTGGGGTCCGCCCGTCAGCTGCTCCGGGTGAAGGGAAGGGGAGAGAGCGCGAGACGCTTCGCGACATTGGGCTGGGCCATCGTGCGGGCCGGTTCGCGTGCGGGGGAGAGAAAGAGAAAGGGGAAAAGAGAAAGGGTGCAGCTGGGCCGGTTGCGTGGGCCGGTGGCCCACGGGGGTATTAGAGGGTGGTTTCTTTGGATTTGAATTTGATTGGCCCCTTTCAAATTCAAATCCCACACCATTTGAATCAAACAAATTCGAAAATCCAACTCAATTAAAATGCAATAACCCTTCAAACCAAGACCTTTCACAAAATTTTTTTGAAATCCACAATTTTTGTTAAACAAACCTTATAAATACTAACATGGAATGTTACACCTCACCACCAGAAATGTCTAATAACAGCTGTGATATTTGCTAAAAGTTTTTTTTTTGTGAAGAGGACATTGGACATGTAGTAAACAGGAATGGAGGCGAAAATGGATGTGATGTAAGCTAAGCGTCCTGCATGATTAAGCTTGTTAGCTTTGACAGTAAGCTTTATTCTGAATTTTTGGTAAATGAATTTATAGGCCTTGCCACGGTCTTTTTGATTAATGATAAGAGGGTGGCCTAAGGGGATAGTGTTTGGTTGAAGATGTTGGATAGGGAAATTCTGTTTGATCTGGTATCTGGTAGTTTGATTTACATGCTTGCTGAATAGGATAGAAGATTTAAGCTAGTTTGGAGTTTGACCAGAAAAGGCGCAAAAATCTTGGAGAATGTGGCTCCTCTCCTTGTTTGTTTCGCTACTAGGGCAATCTCTCGTGGCTCCACATCCGGCAACAATCCTGAGTCGTTTGAGTCATCTGCGGTTGATCCACCCGCCGGCTCATTATCGGAGGATTCGATCGCTGCGTACTCTACGATGCTCGAGGGGATGCGCGTTGCTGTTAGTCTTGATGCCCGTCTTTCTCTGCGTCCACATTTCTCTAGTGAGATCTACGCCAGAACTTCTTCATCTTCATCTTTCATCACGTTTGGATGATTGAGGCCGCTTTAGGAGCTCAAACTGCTCCGACGATGATGTATAGTCTGCATTCAATGGTGCTTAGCTTCCCTGGTCATGCTGTCGCCTTCTTCCTAGGCCCCTTTGCCTTGCTTGGACTTTGGAAACTGGGTTTAGACTCCTAAGCCCGCTTGCGGAGTTCATACTTTCTCGGTACAGGTACCCAGGACTCAGGAGTGCTATCAAAGGTGGCTAAGTCAGCACTTGGCGATGGCGTCCCATCCGAGTTCATGTCTTGGTCCCCGTCTCCTTAGCATATGATGCCTCAGGTGTGTATATCGCTTGCTGTACTCCTCCATCTCCTGCTCCATCTAGGGAGCATCAGACGTGGTGGCACGAGACTACTTGTCACAAAGAAAAAATATTAAAATTGATAAATAATATCGCATCTGTATTTCTTAACCCATCAAATTATCTGTCACTCAAAAAAATTAAACAAACTATAAATAGCTTATTTTTTGATGCTTTTGGTAGATCTTTTCGTGTTATAAAAAATTGCTGATGTACCAATATTACCGAGGAGCTATATTCTCCTGATTATTTTGCAAAAGGACCCTTGTAATTTTGAAAAATGAACCCATAGTCCATGCACTTTGCAATTAGTTTTCAAAATGACTCTCATTCTTCAATGAAATCAGCCTGGACCGAAAGTCAGGTCACAAATTTATTTTATTGAAAAGGTCCTCCCCTCCTGCACATGCTTGGGCCATGGAGTTGTTTTGTAAAAAGACTCTCATGCTTATATTGAATCAAACCACAATCTGTCCATCCCATCGTTTTTGAAAAGACCCTATTGCTTCTGTTGAATCAACCCGCAGCCAAATCACACTCTATTTTCTTACAGAAAACCACCTCACGCCGCCATCCCGCACTCTCTCTTTCTGCCTACTAACATCACAGACTCACCATTCTACTACTGCTTGGGTCTTATAAATCTATTTCACTAATACATTAAAAATTCAACTTCTACCATTTATATACAAGTGCCAATGACTTATTGTTCTCCCATAAACAATCTTGTTACAATAGAACAAACCAAAGCATACCATACCAAAATTCCAAATAGAAAAGCAAATGCCCTACGCATGCATGGGAGTGCATAAGAAACTAGTTGGATATCAACAGAGGCAGCAAGGAGGAACATGCAACAAAAAAAATATAGAAAGCTAAGTTGTGACAGGCATTAACCGCATTAAGCCCATATATCACAGATTTTTTTTCATTATAGTCTACCATGTGATTTGGGAAACAATATATTAATGATTGAGTATGGAGTTTTTGTTCTTTATTAGAATTCCTTTTGGGAGAGGGAGTGTTAAAAAATATAAACAATTACCATATTAAACTTAGGGCTCATTTTGATATTAAGTGGTTTTTTGAAGGTCTTATATAAAAACTAATCTCCTTTCCTTTTATAAATAAGGTTTAGGATTTTCTTTCCGCCCCCCACACCCTACCCCAAAACACTATCCCCTCCCCACCAACAATCCCCCCCCCCCCCCCCCCCCCCGCGGCCGCCGCCTCCTCCACCCCCATATCGCCCACCGCCGCCATTTCGAATATGCCCCAATCTCACCACACATAACTTGATACCTTACATAATAATGTAAATCTCATGAGCTTTCGCCACGCCAATGCTGCGGTTTTTTCTGCTAGTCTAGCACCTACAAAGATTCGGGTTACCATCTAATCAAAATTTCTCTTGGCAGGATTCATAGTTCATGGCGCCACTCAACCCCAACACTGCGAAGAGGAAGGCCACAGGCACCCTAAAATCTGCCAAGTGCGGTGTGGCCAAGAGGGTTCCAAAGAACCCGAAGAGGGGAGGCACCAGGTCCTCACCTACAGCCGATGAAGGGGATCTACAAGACAGGATCAACACTCTTCCAGACGACATGCTCTGCTGCATTCTTACCCTACTCGGTGTCCATGACGCTGCGCGGACGACCGTGCTGTCAAAGCGTTGGCAACACCTATTCAGGTCGCCGGAGTGCCAATCCGATACCATTGATGACAAATACGTGTGGCATGCACAGCGCCAGCTCAACACTGATTCCTCTTGGTCCATGTGGGAGTGGCGTTGCCCTGGAATCACCTCCGCCCTCCTTGCATCCCTTGCCAGGCCTCGCCGGATTTGCCGATTCATTATCCAGCAGACGCTTCCTTGGGACAGCGAGCTTTCCTTGTGGCTCAAAACGCTGTCCCAAGGAGGGGTGGTCGAGGAGATTGTCCTCGAGATGCCGTATCTACAGGTTTGCCTACCTCACTTCATCTTCAATTGCAGTTCCCTCCGGTCGCTGAGCCTCTCCTGTTTGCGGTGGCCTCTCATCGATGTCCCAAATGGAGTCCCGGCCGGCTATATCCCATCATGGATGCTCCCATTCCTGGTGGAGCTTACCTTGAACTACATGGACATGACCACAAGGGACACCGAGGACCTGCTGCGGCGGTGCCCGGCGCTGCTGAGCCTGTCGATCTGCTACTCTCTCCATGTCCAGGATAGGAGCCTCTTGAATTGTGATCCAAATCCCGTTCGAGGTAGCCAGGTTGGGAGTGCAGCGGAGGCCCGTCGCCGGAGGCTTGGGCCGGAGTGGAGCGACCAACCGGCCTGTTGGGCTCGTCTGGTACGGTATATGATATAAATACCGTGATTAGGGTTTTGGATAGATTGATTATCTTGTAAGCCGCCGCCATCAGTGCGACGTTCCTGTAAAAACACTCCAGAAATAGTGAAGTCGTGACTGGCTGGTGCCCGTGGTTTTTCCCTTTGCATTGAAAAGTTTTCCACATAAAATTTGCGTGTTGTGTTCTACATTATTGGTTGATCGTCTTTGTTATTCACCTGTTGTTTTCGTAACAGAGCCTGACAATCCGGTGCGAGAACCTCCTGAACCTGACCATCCAGGACGGTGTCGTAGCCTCTAGCTACGACGACGAGGTCAGCATCGTGCACGCGCCCAAGCTTGAACGCCTGCTGTTGGTGTTTGACCCTCTGTGACTCGGTAGCACGCGTCTGGAAGCCTTTCCGAGGCTGCATACACTTGGCGTCTTCAAGAAGTACGAGCTCCAGGTAGCGTTAGGGCAGGTGAGGACCATCGCTCTCATGACCAATCTGGGTAAATCCGATGAGGTGCAAAAGGCCATCACGCTGCTGCACAAACTGCCTCGATTGGAAACACTTCACATGCAGGTTAGCTAGCTGTTCTTGGCATGCAATTCTACAAGCACAAAATGGCATGCAAAATTATAAACAATCTGCATATTTTCCCCATGCATTCAGATGGTGGCAGGCCGGTCCGACAGCACCAAGAGCAAGATGACAAGCTTTAAGAAGATGGCCGGTGGCCCCATCGAGTGCCTTGAGAACAGCCTCAAGACGGTTGTGCTAAGGGTTCAGAACCTGAGCCGCCGGCAGCTGGCATTCGCCAACTTCTTCCTGCGGGCGGCCAAGGTGCTCAAGTCGATGGTCATCTTCAGCGAGATGATGGACGGCAAGCTGCTGCGGGCAGAGAGCAGGGGCTCCCCCAGCGCCCAGGTCGTGTTCATGGAGAACATAGATTGCGACCTCAAGATCAGCATCTCTGCCTCCGACTACAAGCTCGCCGCCCCGTTCATGCCATAGGGCAGGGCTGATATGTGCTGCTCGGTTGGTCAATGCCTTAATGCAAGTGCATTGGTTGGACAAAGGTCGAATGAGCTGATGTTAGTTGATTCGTCTTCTGTTGATTCATGGTGATGGATCATAGACTCCTGTTTGGTTATTTCAGTCTATTTTGGTGCTTCAACTAGTGTGGTGAAGTGTGAACTGCATGAACAAAATGAATCCGTGACTATGTGTTCAGATTATTAAAGTAATACTCTTTATATGTTGGCTTGTTTGTGAGTGGAAGATGGTGAGTGTGATCCATTTTCTTGCACTATTGTTGTACAATGCAATCAAGCTTAGAATGTGGATGCGTCTTCTTAGAACACAGAAGCGTGCAAGGTTACAAGCATGGCTTCTTGCACTATATGGTTGTAATGGAGCTAGCGCTCAACAACGCCAAGTCTTTATGCATTTTCTATGGTGCCTAGTATTATATAATTTGTACTTATGTGTGCTCTAAAGGTTCTTCTTTCATTCCTTAGTTATATGGGATCATGTCTTATGCTATCTCTAGATGAAATGGTTACAACTAGTAGATAGCTGATTAGACCATAGAAGATGTCCTGAACTTAGGACCAATGAAGTCTTTTTATGAAAGTATCAGATGTGCAAGGAAATGAAGGGAGTTCCTTCCTCTCCCATTTAGTGGGTACAGGGGTCGAGATTGGGGGAAACCATTGAGGCACACAATGAGTTTTCTTCTTCCTCTCCTGCGGCATTGTCCTTCCTTCATTTCGCTAGCTAGCTGAGGATGGAGCGCAGACTTCTTTATATACTTGCTTGGCAGCTATATCGTGGCACGTAGGGAAGGTAAAAATGATGTGACAAAGGTGAAAAAGGATAACCCTCTCGGTTTGGATGGATGGTGAGATATGTTGTTGAGCTCGCTGCTCTGGGGAGCCTGAGAGATAACGACGAGTGAGATTTTTTTTTTGAGAATACATGGTCTAGAGCACTTATTCTATGGCTGGAGGCAATGGCTTAGGATATGCCCTGACCAAGCTATGTATAGCAATGGCTCGTAATGCGGCATCTCTTCTGCTACCGGCACCTTTTACCGTAACTTCTGCTCATTGAAAACTCACTGTTGTAATGATTATCTTTTACAAATGCTTTTTTCATGGTAGGTTAATTTATTGCATTACGCGATTTGAAATGTTGGGGACTATATTATTGACTGTTGTATATAAAAAGATAAAATTTGCTGTTGCATTTGGTAGTTTGAGATGTTGCAAAGCTAATTGTTCACCTGTTGTACTCGTGAATCCTGGCCATAATGCTGGGATGCCATGTCTACATGTTGCATTTAGTAATTTTTCTGAGGAAATTGGACTCTAGATGAGAACTTTTGGAGGGTGTTGTAGACGTGAAACTAAACTGTTTCATAAGTCAGTGTCAAATGTTGGGATAGAATGATGGATTGTATACAGCACACAGATTTGTCTTACGCACAAGTAGTCGACACCGGCAACACCACCGCTCCTACCTTGGTGAGTCTTGCCTCTCTTCCTTCCAATGCGAGATAGCTTCCTCCTTCTCCCATGCTTCTCAAATCCCCTTGTTGTTTGAGTCCATCATATGTTGAGCCCTCCCAGTCAGATAATGTATACGAATTGCATGTTAGGCGCATAAACTCCTAGAACATTTATCATAATGTCTATTTTTTCTCAACTTATACCTTCCTTTCAGCATAGTTGGAAGTGCTACCTTATTTATATGGGTTCCATCTAAAGCTTCCAAACAATTCTACAAATAGAGAACACGACCACACAAAAAAAGAATGACACAAAACTACTTTTTAATTTTGATTTTGATTTTCAAAAGAAAAACTACTTGAGAAGTCATTTATCATAAAATATTTCCATTTACCATCCATGCTATTCTCCAGTATAGGTTCTAGGGTCTTGAAGTGATGCAACTTTAGAACGGACGAGGGAACGAGGGGAGAGGGGGAAGGATAATGGCTCACCAGTGATGAGGCAGCGTGTGGTTGCCTGTGAAGCTGCTCACACGGAGAAGGAGCAAGACAGGTTGGGACAAGGATTTCTTTTTTTTTGTGACTCAGGATGGGGCAAGGATGGGCGCAGTTCGAAATGCTCGAGGCTTTGGAGCGGCGGCGCACCGGTGACAGTGTGATAACCCTCGAGGAGGAGCGGAATCAGCGATGGATGCACTGGTACCCTATCACACGGTACTGCATAACAGGCTAAGCTGAAACTGTGTCAGTACCCACTCCCCCTCTGTAATCAGATACCGTTACATTTGGTGAACCACATGCTATATAAAAGTCATAGGAGAAGAATGACAACAAGCATACTCCATTTATACGTGTAGATTTTTGAGCTTATACACATTTTTCTGTGGAATAATGCTCGTGCATTGCAAAGGTACGATAAATAAAAATGATATATGCATACATAATTTATGTGAGAATAGTGCCACAGAGATAGTCATTAAATTCCCAAGAAACAGACTCAAGGGCAAGGGTGAGTAAATAAAATAAAGTTTATGTGCAAAGTGGTTGTGTCAGTTGACGCATCATCACCGTCCGCACGAATGTGTCTAGGACTAATCATTCAATGTATCATAATGTAAAACGATCCAATCCAAAATATTTTCAACTTAGAACGGTACCAAAATAAAAACTGCAACTAATTCTTAAACCAAAATATTTTAATACTACAGATTTTCTTGGTCAAATTACAAAAGTTTGTCCAGCAACAATATTGGAAATGAGGGACAAAGTTTTATCAATATTTTAAAACCACAGAGTTCAAAATATTGGTCAAAATGCTTGGAGGACAAGTCTAGGGTCACGGGACTGCATACATGACGAACATATTTTAGGATAAGGATTGAGACATGACCCACACACCGCATCATTTGTAACTACTCGTATAAAAGTAGGACTAGTTGGAACAAAAGGAAACTACCTGGGATGTACTCGGGTAGGACTCCTAAGCTAGTATCGGGCTAGGATTTTCACGTAACCTTATCCCCCAGACTATATAAGGGCAGTAAGGACTCCCTCCAAAGCAATCAGCATCTAAGGCAATACCATCAAGCAATCAGCGTGGACGTGACGATAAGCTTCGATTTTACAAACACCATCAAGATAGAAGATGAAGACGATGTCCAGAAGAAATGCCGCAAGCTCAAGAACTGTTATCGCCATAATTTAACTGGGCCAAGGGATGGGCCGAGAGCATCATGGGCTGAAGGAAAGCATGGTAACAGTCTGCAAATCAGCTTTTGTGCGAACATGTCAAGGGCCAGGATGGCCGTGTATCTAAGCATAGTTTAAATACAGTAAGTTAGAGATTGTATCGTAATCAGCTAGGGTTAGTTAGAAAAGATCAAGTCTCCGAACTATAAATATGTATCGTGAGATTCAATAAATCAATCATTCACAACAAACTCTCGGCGCATCGCCACCCCTTCACCAAGGGCTTTTTCCCAGGTAATCGACATGCTGCTCCGATCATGTTTTGCATGGTCAGAGCAGCGTCGTGTTTATCTGTTTATCTTTATGTTTCTCGTACTGAAGCGTTTTTGATGGCGAGTAACACTAGTTATCTTAAACGATTATGATGCTGCATTGGTTTTGAATAGTAAATCCATGTTTTGCTTGCTGTTCGTAATCGTTTAGCTGCTCTTATATGTGATCTCAGGTGCAAGGGCAGCGCCTTGCTCTATTATTGCTTAATAGATCTAATCTGTTATGGTAGTTCTTTGTGTTATAAGGAATTGGTTTAATATCCGTATGATTAGGCCCTTCAAACGGGTTAAATGTTCCGGCTGTATGTTTGGTGCTCTATGGTAACTTGACGAGGGATTGTTCCGGGGATCGACTTGTTAGTTGGTTTTTAGGCTTCTCTTTGGGTTAGCGTATTGTTACCTTTCATGTTCGTTAGGCTTAACCACGTGTAGAATGTTCCGGTTATGCGGTGAAAGCTTTTATCTTTTCTATCGGATTCGTACAAAACGTTCATATGTTAATAGATCCGATCTGTTCAACGTGGCAACCGGCTTCTTGTAGCCGATTCTGGAAGGTACCTGAAGGTCCGATCTAGTACAATGACTTCGTCGGCTTATTTAGCTGATCTCGGGGTCGTTGTCAGAGCCGATCACGGCTCGAACTAATGTTTGAAATGCCTGTGCATGCAGGAAAATAGCTGACAAACGACTTCTACACCTTCCTGATCAGGTATAAGTCAGGTGGCATGCCTAGCACTTCACTAAGCCAGGGCGTGTGCCGGACTTCTGGGCCGTTGACCGAGGGACCGGGACCCACCAGCAGTCCCGGAAGCCTCCCGGCTCCTCGTGTTGCCTGTCGCTGCTCGCCGGTGGGTTTTGACCGACAACAAGAACTCAAAGCGCGCTGAACGCAGGCACTGCATAGTCGAGCAGCACCAGCGAGGGCAAGGCAACCTCTACGGCTGTTCCACGAGCGACCTCCACACCATCATCAACATTGGCCAGGACACCCACAACATCATCATCATCAGGCAACAGGAGCGCGACAAGGTGAAAGCCTACAACCCCACCAACTAGCATAACCCACTCGACTACCTAGATACAACTCGGAAGCGCAAGCCAGAAGCTGGGGAATAGTCAACCCGAAGAAAGAAAACCCTCAGCTTGAAGGAACGCTTCGAGGAGGCTCTCCCCAAAGCGATGCCCATGGCACCCGAAGAGCAAACATTCCACCTTCGAATGCCAAACCTTCCGAAGGGCCCTGAGAGCTCCGCTACTCAACAAAGATGGCGAAGAAAGGCAACGGGACAACCCAAATAATGATTTATTCATCAATTAGTACCCAATTCAAGGAGGTTTTCTGAGGATCTTTTAGGTGTTTCATTTATTCAACCATTATTTTGGGACTATATCTTGAAACAAGAGGTTCTGTAAACCTAAAAGCACCCTTTTTACCACTCAGTCAGGGTCGTCATTTATGTTTCTTATTATCTATCGGGTTAATCATGACTTCCTTGCTATATTTGCCAATAAATGTTCAATCCAATTAGTGCAATTTTTTCCAGCCGATCTCTTGTCACTTATTCCTCACGCCACAAGCCTTTTTTACCAACACTCGGGGGCTGAGGATAGGGCCGGCGGGGATGGGCTCGGGAAAGGAGAAATTGATCCAACTTCTTCAAGGCTAAGCTCAGGGAACCATGTCACAACTGAGTCATGCGAACTACCAAAAGTGGTCGCCTCATTTGGCAATGACTAATGGAACCCGTTAATTAGCCAAATAAAGCATCTATGTGGCTATCTAATACTTCTAGTAACGCGAAATTACTAGTCCTCGACTAGTATTCTATGTTACTAAAGGAGCCTCGCTCACATACTTCTAGTAACGCTGTGATTACTAATTCTTGACTAGTACTCTATGTTACTGAAGGGGCCTTGCTCCCATACTTCCAATAACACTCCATTTACTAGTTTCTGACTACTACTACGCGTGGTCTGCATTACTGAAGGGGCCTTGTTCCTATACTTCCAATAACACTTTGTTTACTAGTTTCTGACTAGTACTATGCGTAGTCTGCCTTACTAGTAATCTGACTAGTACTACGCGTAGTCTGCATTACTAAAGGGGCCTTATTCCCATACTTCCAGTAACACTCCATTTACTAGTTCCTGACTAGTACTACACATAGTCTGCATTACTGAAGGGCTCTTGCTCCCATACTCTCATATGTAACTAGTACTACACAAAGTCTACGAATACTCCCCATAAGCCAAATCGACTAAACCGCAGAAGCCATCGACTACACTCAGAATCATTGCACTCAGTGTAGTTCAACCTATGCATCTTGATTTTTCTCCTAAGTCTCAGGGTGTTCAAGTACTCTGTGTACTCCAGGCAAACCCATAGGCAGAGAATATCATACATGATACATTTACATACAAGATTGTTCATTACAGGTTCAATGATCTAATCATGTTAAAAGTTTTATACTACCTTTTGAGCCACAAGACCGACTTCCTCAAGGTACTCTACGAACTTCTCCTTAGAGCAATCTGCAGTGATACCGTCGGCCAGTGGACTCAAGTTACTAGCGGGCCAAAATGATTTGACAAGCCCAAGGATGTGCGCCACATACATCTTGGTGGTCCTCGAAAGATAGCCAGATCTTCTGCGGTGCCTCTCGAAGACGCTCCAGCAGAGTCCTGTTGTCGATTGCTCCCTCTTCCGGAGGATCCATCATGTCGATGACATCTCGTGCAGCGCCCTCAAGCTCTTCAAGCTGTTTCTGCTTCAGGTTTTTTCCTCAGTGATCAACTTGATCTGCCGCACACATTCTGTAAGTTGCTTGTCGGCATCATCAAGCTTCTTCGAGAGGAGTTCAACTTCAGCTGATTAGAAGTACAACAAAAACTTCATGTCAACCAGCGGACTGCATTAGCACTACATTGAATTCTACAGCCACAATGACAAAAGGAAAACTACTCGTACAAATTCTTATGGTACTTGAGAGGGCCTTACCTTGGTGTTTCTTGACTAAGGACCGGTTCTTCACCTCCAGGTTTTCAATCTCCTTCTTGAGGAGCCAGACCTCTCTGGTGCATCCTAGCTTGATCGCATCAAGCTGGTTTCGCAGTTTAGCTCTCTTCATGATCTGCTCCTCAATCTGGTGATCCTTAGCTTGGAGATGATGTAAGCCATCCTCGACAGCCCTCAGCTTGTCGGATTTTTCCTTGGATCGATTGGCCATTGTGCACACAAGTTAAATCAGTCAGGCAAACAAGCAAGACACTCATTGGGGCTTTTATGTCAGTTTAAGCAAACTCACCATGGAGAACTTGTACAGATCCTTAAATGTATCCTCGAACTGCTTTAAGACTTCTGAGGTCAACATCAGGTTGTCAAAAAGCTACGTCGAGACAGCATACCAGGATTTGGGTGGTGTGACTAGTATACTACCCGATGAAGCACCTGCAACACCTGTTTCATCAACACTTGGCCTCTACTGCGGCATACTTGTCACCTCACCTATAATAACCACCCGCGCCTCTGGCAGGAAACTACTCGAGGGTGGGGAGGCACGATCGGCTCACTTGAAGGGATCTTGGAGGCTGGCTTCACCACCCGGGCGCACAACACGTTGCCCTTTGTACTTGCCGTGTTTTCTTCAATACCAGTCATAGCATGTATAGAGGATCCCACATGTGATGCTTCTAGATCAATTTGGGTGGTAGGAGCCGCGGTCTTTACCAACGTTGCAACATCAAACTCTGGCTCGGGGGCTAAACCGATGGCAGTGCTGCCAAGTTGCTACAAGCCTAGAGCAGAGAATTTTCTTCATAGCACAAGTAGTCAGATCAAGATGCTCGGTTATCTGCCTATATACTATAATTTGAAAGTACTCGAGTACTTACAGTGAAGACTTCTTAAAAGCGATCTTTTTCACCCTAAGTACTTTAGGTGCCGGAGCTGCATCCAGAGTACTCGATGGACTCAACTCGCCAGCCAAAGAGGGTGCTGGCCATGGCATGGTAGTTGGCACTGATGGCTCTGGTCTCAGGGTAGCCACGGGCGGTGCTTGCCCTGGCTTAACCCTAGCGGAACCTGTTGACGGGTCTGCTGTAACGGTGGTCATCCCTCAGTCCGTCACAGCATCATTCCCAATTACCTCCTTAACCCTTTGCTTCGAATGCTTGGGGTTCGAGGTGTCTCCACTTAAGAAATTGAGAAAGACAGGAATTCGATTTAGATCAGCAAAAGGCCACTTCAATGCAATTGCTTGCGGATCAAAGGAATGATCTTACCTTGAGTTAGACTCAGCTTTATGTTTCCGAGTGGTGACCCTTGGTTTCTTTGGGTGGCTTGGGAAGAGTTCACCACCAGGAGTGATATTACCCTCCTGGGCGGTACTCATTCCTTTCGCCCCCATTAGCTCTACCAGGGTGCAGTCATCAGTATCTTTATCTTCTTCCTTACTTACCGAAACGGTAGTGGATTGAGAAATCTAGGGCGCTTGGAACGCTGACGGCATCATGTGCCTTGGGCGATCAATGTCTAGCATAGAAGGCATGCTCCTATAAACATTTACATCATCCTGCGGCAAACATTTCAAGCTTTGTCAGTATAGATCATAATTAAGGTGATATCAAGTATTCCACAGAATTACAAGACTACTTATTCTTACCGGTTTGGCAGAATTCTTTACATAAAAAAGTTTGGGCATGTAAGGCACCATCTCGGTGTCGAGCAGTACTCAGCTCACATGCCTTACAACTTCTTCTTGATGGATCCTCTCTGCATTAAATCGAGATGGGTCTGAGAGTCCAAGGTACTCGAAACCAAATCGAGTTTGTTGCTGTAATGGTTGGATACGCCTGCCTATCCAAGTATACAACACATATTTCTAGCACCCAATGTCTACTCTCCAGTAATCTTGGGTGCTCTAGTGGTCCTCTCAGGAAGTGCAGGTTGATGGTTCCCGATGTAGAACCGACGTTCCCTCAACCCTGACAAGCTAGTCGGAAACATGTAGGGAATATACTTCTTTTTCCATCCCCTACCTAAATTGGATAATGGCTCCACCAACTTCATAAATCCTTTTGTCATTTGGCTGAGGTGTAACATGGAATAGATGACAGAAGAGATCGAAATGGGGCTGTATGCCTAGAAAAGCCTTGCAGAAGTGGACAAAGATAGCAATGTGCAGGATTGAGTTGGCAGACACCGTTTTTGGACATATGTCTGGCCGATACTGAGGCAAGGAAGATAGCCGATGGAAGAAGGACCATCTGGCTGATATGTGGTCACAGACAGTGGAGTGGAGTTGGTGCTGATGGTTTACATCTGCAAGTTATCACATGGAGTCCGAGTCTTGTACTAGTTAATTACTTATAGAAAGATTGTTTTCTTTTTAGTCAAGTTATGTAATGTCGTGATCGACCAGGAGTTGTAGCTTAGGCTATAAATATTGGCCTGTGGGCTTGTAATCAGAATAATCATACAATCCATACAACCAACTCTTTTCTTCATTGTCGGCGACTTCACCAAACCCTAGTTTCGTAGTTTTCTCTTTTCGACGAGTTCTTCTGGTAGCAAGGCTGCATCGCTTCGATCTCTAGCTTGCTGGTAACTTCCATGTTTATCGAGCAAATTAGATCTTTGATTGATGGCGTCTCGCTTCCTTCTTGATCTATTTACTCACCAGTTATCGATATTTGCTATATTGTGCAAGGTTGATTTCATTTAATCTTGTGTAGTTTAGTTCTTATCACAAGTTATCCAGCTTAGATCTTTGGATTTCTATCGGATGTAATTAAATTTTATTGTTTTAAGATACTACACAGAATGTAGCCGATTAGATCTGAATCTAAGTGTTATTCGTGAAGTAGTATTGAGTAATCGGTATTGCCTCACAGTAGAATCGGCTGCTTCTTAGTTGATTTCTGATTATATCTGTATCGAGCTTCTGGCCGATACTCCTTTGGACTAGTTTGGAAATCCAGCTGATACGTTCTAGTATTTGACGATGGCTTTATTCCTTGTCAAGTACAGGTCAAATTGACTGGCATGCCTAGCACCTACGCGAAGCTAATTGGAGCCTGCGCTGGAGTAAAGCAAATCTCCTAGGTCCTTGTGTGTGGCCACGTAAGAAGCCGATTGCCTATTTTTTGCGTCAATACGCTTTTGGCACGCCCGGTGGGACCAGACAACAACTTCACCATGACCATCCAAAAGCCAGATGAGGTGACCGAAGACAACATCCTCAAGGTCATTGAGAAGATCTCAACGTAGCCTAGAAGCAACAGTTGGGGAAGGCAATAGAAGACTACAAACAGGCTTGCCTCAGGCCTTTTAGTCTCACTAAAAGAGGAGAAGCCATACATAAGAATGCCTTCCCAAAGCTGCAAGAAATCACAGTCAGTGAAGACTCGACTAAGTTCCAAGACATGTTCGACCAAGCTATGCATCACGCAATGATGAACCAGTCAAATGTCTTGATGAATTCAATTCAGAATTTCGTCAGGGAAACTATGGCCAATGGCTTGCAGATGGGCTAAAAAGGGCCATGTTACTCTCAGTCAGAGTCATCGGTTGTAGCAGCAGCTAGAGCTGGGAACGCTATTATGGCAGGTTTCGGCACCCAACTACCACCACTTAGCACGGTGATGCTGGGTACCGGAAGCTACCCAATGCCACCACACATGTTTCAGAAGCAGACGTATCAGCCGATGGCGTCTCCAGTTAAGACCGCGCCGGTGTTTACGCCCAGTTCACTGATGATAGCACCATCGGCACATGGTAGCTACTTCAACATCTCTGCTGGTTTCATCCCCAACCCGTCTCTAGGGATGCCTCCTGAGTACAGGGTCCTAACTAGCATAGAGGCACCAGTTCAGACCCAGCAAGTTCCAAGTGCGTGTGGCTCAGCCCAAGATACACAGCTACAAGCACCTTCCACCCAGTTGCCACTCTCTCCACCATAGACCGGTAAACCCCACTCGCCAGCATCGGTTTCGCAGCCGATGGTCCTATACCAGCCACAGGCAAGTGGTTATCAGCAAGGCCCCCTGGCTTCTTAGCCGATGGCGAATAGTATGGATCAACAAGGAGGCTACCAACAAAAAGTACCCGTCCATCCGCAACTAGTTCATCAACTTCAGCCCCCGGTACAACAGCCGCAGACAGTGATCCAGCAACAGGACAATGGCTTCCAAAATATTGATTGGGCCAGCAAGATAGCTGATGTGATGAGAAATCAATTTGGCTTGAAACCTAAAGAGTCAACATACATGTACCGAAGGCCCTACCCTGAAGCTTATGATCATATTGCAATGCCTCACCGGTATCGAGTGCCAGATTTCACCAAGTTCTCCGGACAGGATAATCTGACAATGATTGAACACATCAGTAAATTCCTAGTCCAGTGTGGAGAGGCATCTGGCAATGATGCTCTAAAGATTCGTTTGTTCCTGCTCTCTTTATCTGGATCGGCCTTTACGTGATTTTCTTCACTGCCAGCTAACTCCATCATCACGTGGGCCGATCTAGAAAAGCAGTTCCACAAATACTTCTTCACGGGGGGTTCAAGAGATGAAGCTCACAAATCTGACAGCCTTGAGGCAGAGAACGACGAGCCAGTCCTAGATTTCATCCAAAGATTCAGAGACATCAGAAGCCAACATTATAGCTTGTCTCTTAGCAATAGCTAGTTAGCTGAATTGGATTTTCAAGGGTTACTTCCTCACATCAAGGAAAGGTTTTCCTCACAAGAGTTTGATAGCTTGAGTCATCTTGCTCAGAGGCTGTCAAATGTTGAGGTCCGTGTGCAGAATCCTTGGGTGAGCACCTTTCAAAAGAAGGTTAATAACATCGAGTACTCTTCTGATTCTGAAGGAGAGGCCGAAATTGGCTTGGTAGAATGGACCAAAAAGAAAGAGCTGGTTTCATGCCCATTCGTCAAGAAGGATACCGAGAGGTACGGTTCAACATCAACAAGGCCGATAAGATCTTTGACCTACTGTTACAGGAGGGACAGATCAAATTGTCTCCCAACAATACGATCCCAACGGCCGAAGAGTTAAGGACCCGCAAATACTGCAAATGGCACAATGCAGTGTCCCACAACACCAATGAGTGCAAAGCCTTCCGTCAGCAGATCCAATCAGCTATCGAGCAAGGGAGGACCAAGTTTGATAATCTAGCTAAGCTGATGAAGATAGATGGGCGCCCTTTTCCTACAAACGTGGTGGAGGTCAGGGAGGGTAAGGCTAAAGTACTGACTTCCAAGCAAGCTAGGCAGGTGGGAGTAGTGGACTCAAGAGTGCAAGTATCAGCTGAAGGATTGGAGAATCAGAGCCGACATGAGCAAGGGTAGAGTTCTAGAGGACCGCGCAGAACTGTCACGTATGGCATGCTGATAAGCAAGTATCGACATCGGCAGGATAAAGAAAGGCGTCTCCAGGAAGAAAGGAGTCAATGTGATGAGGACCACTAGAGGTGTCCCTTCTTCATTTTCTGCTAGAACGAAGGATTGAGGCTCCCGTCTGCTGATACTGCCCTGAATGCAGCAGACCCCGTGATGACTACCATACTTTCAAGAGGCAGTGCTGTGATGACAGAGGCCATAGGTCGATCAGCAGAGGTGAACATAGAGAAAGATGTGTCCCCGTACATGATCGGCTGGGGAGCAAGGTTGAAGCCTAGAATCAATTGGAAGATGAAGCCAATGAATGGGTTCCTGATGAAGACCCTCTGAATCGGGAAATCGAGCATCAAAGCAACTATCGCTATGACCCCAAGACTTATCCCCAATGGTGCCCTGGAGGATTGACCAAGTCTTAGAAGAGGAGAATCCAAATGCTATGCTACAGAGAGCAAGAGGAGGAACACGCCCAAGGGAAGAAGCATGTGAATTCCCAGGTTGGGCGCGTCAAGGAAAAAACTGATGAATCTGAACCGTCAGCATTGGTTAACATGGTCTTCATCTTGCCGATGGAGTTCAAAGCACCATCCGATGAAGAAGAAGAAGAGAGGGCCGATGCAAGCTGCATTTGACAAGCCAGAGGATAAAGAGCGTATGCACTTGAGACCCTTGTACATCAAGGGATATGTAGATGGTCGGCTGATGACCAAGATGCTAGTTGATGGTGGTGCTGCTGTCAATTTGATGTCGTATGCTACGTATCGGAAGCTTGGGAAAGGCGAGGAAGATTTGATCAAGACCGACATGATGCTCAAGGACTTCGAAGGCAAGGCTTCACCGGCCCGGGTGGCAATCAACGATGAACTGATGATTGGAAGTAAGAGTCTCCCCACTACTTTCTCCATCATTAATGGCAAGGGTTCATACAATCTGCTCCTGGGATGGGATTGGATCCACGCCAATTGTTGTATTGCGTCTACCATGCATCGGTGTCTTATCCAATGGTTGGAGGATACTGTGGAGATCATCTACGTTGATTCATCACTCAGTGTTGCAACCGCCGATCCTCTGGTATGGGGGTATGATGGCGTGGAGTGTATATCAGGCAAGGTTTGGGAAGGTGTTTTCCTGAAGATATCTGATTTTGGACTAAAGCTGATCCAAGCAGTGAGCTTTGAAGAATCGTCCTGGTAGGATGATTTCCTGCTAGATGATGAAGACAAGCTGGGGCACAGATTTACATCGGCCGATGAGTTAGAATATGTTGTTGGAGACAATGACAAGTCAAGGCCGACGTTTATCAGTTTGAGTTAGATCTGAAATGTAAACAAGAATTAGTCTATTAAGATTACAACCAATACAAGAGGTATCGTCTTAGCATAAAACATGTGATCAGGAAGAGGAACGCACGAAGTAGATATGTTTTTTGCTGATGGTGCTTAGCTATTATCGGTTACTTCATGGCTGACACGCCATGTGTTGCCCTTAGTGCAAAAATATTTACAAGCAAAAGATTGTTTTGTATCATCATGATAACTTCAGAGCTGTAAGCTGTAAGCTAGAACTAGTTTGTTACAATAATCCCTGTAAGCATAATAATTGGAAAAAGGAATGTAAGGTAGTGTTTTGATGTAGAATTTATGGAACAGTTAAAGGCAAGTTATCTCATCATCTGGCACGATGAAGTCGGGGTCCAACTGTTGGCAGTATGTTTTGCCCGATGCGCAAAACAGATGGAGATTCCATTCTGACCACCATTGCTTGAAGGGTTTGGTAGTAAAAGAACTTGTGATCCAACCTTCCAGGTCAATTGTTTCGACATCAAGTACCAGATTTTTCAGCCGATCATACTCCAAGCGATTGTTAATAGTCTCTCTTGGTTTCACTAGATCGGCGAAGAAAAGGCAAACTGGTAACTGGCCGAAGCCATGTTGACGAGTTGCTACAGATGGATAGTAGAACTCGTATGATGGTTGATGGCTTCATCCGTGTGACATTCAAGTACTTAGGAGATAGGCATGAAAAGTTCTAGTATATGTTGTGCTTGTTAGAATGAAGTGTGTGTTGCTTTGATAAATACTTTGAAAACCTAAATGCAAGTTAAAGGGTATTTTTGTAATTATGGAAAAATTAGGGTGCTTTTGCTAAATGTGTTTAAGGGTAGGGTAAATTCAAATTTGTATGAGGGTTAGTTTTGTAAGAGCAAGAATTTACTTTCAAATCACTGTAAGAAGTGGAATTATCCTAAGATTTCATTTAGAATGTGAATTTTAAATAGGCTTTATGTGAAATTTGTTAGTTTGTCGGATTTCAAAATAGCTTCAAAACCCTAACTCTTTTGAAGCTAACCCTTAAAGCAAAGTTGTAGATCTTTTTAAATTCTACACTTTTTCTTTTGGGCACATTCTCATTTGGGCTATGGTTTGAAAGAAAATTTTACTTTACAGTGCACCCCTTGCTCTTTTGGAAAATTTTAGAGAAGTCCTCGTCGTCTTCCTCTCTCCCCTCCCTCTCTGTTTTCTCTGCTGCTCTGCTGCACCGCCTGCCGCCCCTCGCTGGCAAGCTCCCGTGCTGCCAGCTGCCCCTTGCCGTTTTAACCTTACCACCTGGCCCTCCAACTCACCTGCCCGCCGCTCGCCCGAACCCTGTTGGCTTCTCACCACCCCGCCACGTCGTGCCGCCGTCGCTCGAAGCCGCCACGTCGCGCTGCCGGTCCCCAGCAGCTACTCCGGCTCGCTCGTGCCCCTTCTTAGCCTTGCCGCACATCCAGGAGTCCTGCTCGACTTCATTTATCCTCTCGCGGACCGCATTTCGCTTCCTCAACTTCTTCTCCGCTCGGCCACCATCGCCACCACTCTGCTGCAGTCCTGCTCACCGTCGTCAACCACCTTCGCCGCCCCACACCCCACAATCCCGTGCTCCATTGGCACCGCCACATCCCACCGAAGCTCCCTGACTAGTTCTTCTCCATCCACTCGCGCTCACGCCACCGAAACGCCGCCGCCGCCTCGAGACCTCACCGCGCCGGCTCGGTTCTCCGTCGAACCGCCGTCTCCGCACCTTCCTTCCTCGATTCTGGCCACCCCCGAGCCCGTCGTGAGCTCCTGAACCTTTTCCCCCACTTTCCCCTCACCGTCGGTGATCATCCTCGCCGGAATTTGAGCGCCGCCGCCGCTGCCCCTCGGTTCAAACCGGCTAGGGACCCAATTGCAAGCTTTCATTTCTTTTGAGGGTCTTCTCTGCAAATTATCAGTACCCCCCTCAATTCAAATCAGCCAGCTTTGAAAATCTGTAGAAATTTGTAGAAAAATCCAAAAATTATCAAACTAGTTCTTATACTCTACAAGTCCAGTTCTACAACTTTTGTTACTAAAATTTAGTTTGAAACCTGATGCTTTTATACTTAGATCTTTTTACCATGTGTTGTTCTAATGTTGAGTAATCCATAGCAAATTTTGAATAATTTTATGGCACTGTTTTGCCTTAGGATTTGATGTAAACTTAAAATTTGAATTTAATTCAAATAACTTAGCTTCTGTTTTCAAACATTTATGAAAAAATTATAACAAGCTCATGTGATAGAGGTGAACACGCATATAAAATTCTAGGCCAGAACCTCTGTAGTTTTCAAACTAAAAATAAAACTTGTTATCTTAAGTTTGAATTTATCCAATTTTATAATACTGTTCTATTATGTTTAAAATATAAAAATTTAACAGAAGTCTTGTATTAACCTTAGGTATGTGTAGTTAAATTCCTAACCTCAATACTCCTATACTTGAAGCTATAGAAATTAATTATGATGCTAGTAAAGTTAATTGGTTCAAATTATAATAAGTAAGTAAAATTCTTGGAATTCAAATCCTTGCCTTGTGATGCTTTGATTGTGAGTTATTTGGATTGCAACTTTATTGTAAAAAAAGTTATTGACTTAATAAATCATTTAATTCAAATCATTGCATATCATGTAGAATCGACGACGCTTGAAGACGGAACCAACGAGTTGGTCCCGGAACCCGAGCAGGGTATTTCTGAAGATCTAGTGAACGTCGCAAAATATCTTACTGAAGCTCCGAACCAAAGTTCGGAAGTGATTGACATTCCTAACCACAGCCCCACCCAAGAAGGCAAGCCCTGGTGCATAACCCAGTATTTTAAACTATGCACTTATATTACTATATATCTATCTTGTGCATTAAGTGTTAGGAGTTGTTATGAAACCCTAGTTGCATGAAAACTAAGAACCTATGTAATGTTTTTGAGTCCTTATCGAGTAGATCCTCTGCTAATAGGACCGGCAGAAGTCGATTGATTTCATGTCACGCGCGATATAGTAGTTGATTGTTTACTATTTTGCAATCACTATAAGGATCACGGACAGGATTATGTGCAGTACCATGATTGAAATGGTACCCGTCTGTGTTGATTTAAGTTGATAAGGTCACAGTGTGTGGTGGTGGTGGTCAAGTGTTTGAAAGTACTAGCCACATACCGTAAATATAGTATGCGGTAAGCCTAGTACCTGATTGGCCCGGCAAGTGGACTTACCCCACCACTCGAATTTTGGTTTTTATTGCACACACGCACCGACGTGTGGGAATACGTTCTGCATAGCAGACAGGAGTACGGTCATACAGTCGCGCTGTAGACGTACATCCTGCATATTGGATGTGCGTATGGTCCTGCAGTCGCTTGTGGTAACCCTGATCCACGACCCGGAATATGAGGGGAATGGTTGCCCGGAAGCGTGTGAGTTAGGATCCCTTGCAAGGTTATAAAATTCGATTCAGAATCGTCCATTTCTCGCGGAGATTGAGACTACTTGATACTTCTGCCACATAGAGTAACAAGAGCAACAATTGATGGAATAATAATATTGATGAATATTTTAATATCTACCTTGCTTGACTAGGATAGATGCTTACCTAGAATGATTAAAAGAAACTAGAATCTGAAAGCTAAAATATGAAACTGAAGACATACTCTTTGTTGCTTTTCATCAAAAGAAAAACTAGAGCAGTTACAACCTATCATGGTTTAGTTATGGGCTAAATATACCCAATATCGGGTAAGCCCTGCTGAGTATTAGTATACTCAGCCTTGTTAGTAATATGGTTTTCAGGTATGCCATTCGAGGACTCTGTGGCTAGTTCTCCTTGGCCCTGTTCTGTTCCGCTTGGTTGGTCCGTGGAATGGGATCCATCCCCGGCCAGCAATGACCCATCGAAATGATGCCATGCTTTGGGCTAAGTATGGTGCCTACCTCTGCGACGTATGTAGTCGCGTTGTTATATCTTTTCCGCTGCCCCCTCTGAATGATGTCTGTTAAACTTAAAATTTCAAATAACACTTGTATAAATCTGTATTAGTTACATGTTATCGCCATAATCTGGACGGGCTAGAAGTGGGCCATGGAGCAAGATGGGCTTGGAAGATAACTATAATAAGCTTACGAATTGGACCTTGTGCGGACGATTGGGGCCAGAAAGGCCGTGTAAATATAGATATAGGCAGTTAAGAGTCGTGTCATGTTTGGTTAGGGTTAGTTAGGAAGGATGAGTCTACGGACTATAAATATGTACCATGAATAAACAAGAAAAGGGGAATCAATCCATCAACAACTCTCGGCGCATCGCCTCCCCTGTTCTAGGGTTTTCTTCGGGTAAGTGGCATGTGGCTCCGATCACGCTCTACGTGATTGGGGTAGCATCACTCTTGCCCGCTCGTTTTATGTGGTGCTCGTTCTGAAGCCTTGTGGATGGCGAGTAGCACTAGTTATCTTAACGCGCGTAGAGTAACGTTATTTTCTTCATATTCCGATCATGCTTTGTTCGTTGCTCACGTGTGTTCAGTAATCGTCGTGTCCAATCCTGGATGCGATGGTTACATCTTACTTCATCTTTATTGGTAGATCCGATCTGTTATGGCTAGTTTCTATTTATTAGAGATTTAGTTCAATATGTGCATGATTAGGCCTTGCAAACGAGTTGAAAGTTCCGGCAGTACGATTAGTATCGAGTTATGGCTTGAAAGGAGGTTGTTTCAGGAATCGGCTCTTCGGCTGGTTTTTAGTTCTCTATTCAGGTTGATTGTCCCGACGCTTTGAGTATTTGTTAGGCTTAATCACGTGTAGGACGTTCCAGTCATGCAGTGAGGGCTTAGTTATCATAGATTGGATTAGATTGATATTTATGAAGCAGGGTTTATTTCGTTGTCAAGTACATATATATATATTGCCTGTTCCAAAGATCCGATCCGGTATTGATGCAATCGGCTCTTCATAGCCGATACCGGGGAGGAGTGATGAGCCGATCACGGCTCGGACTAACCTTTACACGTGTCTGTGCATACAAGAAATTAATTCATCACACCTTCCTGATCAGGTGCAGGATCAGGTGGCACGCCTAGCGACTCCAAGCCGGGGTGTGCGCCAGATTACTGGGCCGTTGACCGAGGGACTGGGGCCCACCAGCAGTCCCGGAAGCCTCCCGGCTCCTCGTGTTTCCTGTCGTTGCTCGCCGGTGGGTTTTGATCGACAACACATTCTGGCACGCCCGGTGGGACCATCTTCATCGACCTCGTCATCATCATCACCACCATCTTCATCGACTTCGTCATCATCATCACCATCATCTTCATCGACTTCGTCATCTCCGTTGACTTCGTCAATCGCGGTTAGCGGAATGGCAAGAGACGATCCGATCACCTATGAAGAGCTCTCTGCTGAGCATAAGCAGAGATATGATGAAATCAAGACTCAATTTGAATCCGATCTCATGGCTCTTTTGAAAGGACTCGCAACCATGGTGTCAGGTGGAAAGGGTTTTCACCCGAAGGTGCTCTTGATGGAGTAGATCTGTCTATCCCATCTGAAGACCGTACCAGAGCTCTGCGGTAGGAAGTAAATTATGCGGTGGCTCACTCATTGCACCAACATTCTGAAAGTTTGGTCAATGCTTTCGAGCGTGTAGCTTTGCGTGTGGTCCAAGAAATTATGAAGCATCAGCATTCTCCAACTGGGCCTACCTTGGGGAGTCATAAAGGAGAATTGCCGTTCCAAACCAGACCACCATTGCCTTATGCGCTCACGGCTGCGGAGTCACATGGTGCTCCAGCTTATGTGGTTTATAAAGTGGGAGGTGACCCCATGGATCACCAGTTCTTCAGCGAGCCACCCAAGGAGATCCCACATGGCTATATATGTGCGTACATATCGGACAGCAATAACCCGGTACATTCTGCACAGAAAGCAATTGGAGGGGTTTCCGGAGCCGACGCAGACAAGCAAGCATGGTTGGCAACTTATGCTACTGGGCCAAGTCACAACAGTATGCACTCGGCCCCTGGGTTACAAACAGCAGAGCAAATCAGTGCTATTCTGAGGGATCAGTTTGGCATATTACCAAAGAGGAGAGCGATCGGCTATACCAAGCCGTAGCCAAGCGATTATGATTTAATCCCACTGCCGCCCAAGTATCGGCTTCCTAAGTTTACCAAATTCAATTGAGCAGAAGGTACTAGTTCTATTGAACACGTGAGCCGATACTTGGCACAGTTGGGTATGATCTCCGTATCGGATCTGTTGCGAGTAAGGTTTTTCTCGCAATCGCTCACAAGACTAGCCTTCAGATGGTACACGTCGTTAGGTCCTGACTCTATCCGTACCTGGAAGCAGCTGGAAGAGACGCTTCAGGGAGATGAAGAACAGATGTTATTCAACATGGATTTCAGAAAAAGAAGCAGTTGAATTAGCATCATTGGGATTATTGAAGCCGATCAGAGATCTGGCTTTTCAATTGGAATTCACCTCTTTGGCGCATCTAGTCCAGAAGCTAATGACGCATGAGCAGCGTCATCCTGAGCTATACCAAGAAATATTTAAGCGTCAAGTGGCGGTAGCTGATACAGAAGAAGCTGATGACTCCGGGGAAGAGCTAGAAGTGTCAATTGCAGAATGGGCTCGCGGCGCAAATCCTGTGCCTTGCAAGTGGGTGAAGCAAACTGGGCCTGCAAAGGGGTTTGACTTTGATGTGGGTAAAGTCGAACAAATTTTTGACTTATTGTTAAAAGAAAAACAGTTGAAGTTTAAGAAGGATACAAGCCTCCCACGGCGCAGGAGTTGAAAGGAAGATCATATTGTAAGTAGCATGACTCCTTTACCCACAGCACAGGTGATTGCAAGGAGCTCCGTCAGCAAATCCAATCGGCTATTGAGCAGGGCCGATTGATCTTAGGCCAGACCGCCATGAAGGTTGACACTCAGCCTTTCCCTGGAGTGAACATGGTAGAAAATTACGACCGGTCGGCAAGGCGACTGCTAGACTTCGCGCTCGGCATCAACATGGCGGGGGTGGCGTCATGCCGCCAGGTCAAGAACAAAGAGGCTGATCCCAGCGATCGGCCCCAAAAAGAAAGGAAAGGATATGTCACAGAAGAACAAGTAAGGTATGTAAGGAATCAACGGCCAACTTCTTCTGATCTTCTCAGGAAATATGAATACCAGTACCAGCAGCACCTTCAGCAGGAATCTGAGGAAGAAGAATACGAGCATCGCACTGGAAAGCGCTTGAGGAAGCACGAAGATGCCCGTGATCATTGGCACTGCCCATTTTTTAGGTATTGTTGGGATTCTGGTATGAGCCGGCTGCCTACTATCAGGAATTGCCCAGAGTGTGCACCTATGAAGCCAGATGCAAGGGGCTCGGTTTTTTGACGGTTAGGGCCTGTTCTAACCTGGCAAGAGCGGGTTCGATCACCACGAAGGGAAGAAGAAGAGGAGGATAGGTATCATCGTCCATGTTGGTGCCCTGATGGACTTAACCGTTCTCAGAAGCGCAGGGTTCAGCGGCTGCTTAGCTTGGAAGAAGCTGAGACCAAGTGTATCGAGTCATTAAGAAAAGTGCGACTGGATCTGGCAGAACAAGTCCATTATGTGCAGGAAGAGGAATCACGCCCTTCCAGAAAGGAATGGCGGCCCAAGTCAACAAAAGCCGATAAGAAGGTATCGGCTGATACACATATGGTTTTTGTACTTCCTGCAGAATTCCATGCTCGGACCCGCGAAGAGCCAATGGTAGCCCAGCTTGATTTGGGACCACAGCCAGTGATATTCGAAAAGCCACAAGCCAAGAATTACAAGCACCTGAAGGCTTTATATCTTAAAGGATATATTAACGGTCAGCCCGTTAACAAGATGCTGGTGGATACGGGAGCGGCAGTTAACATCATGCCATACTCAGTTCTGCGCCGTTTGGGGTGGTCCACCGGGGACCTGATCAAGACTAATGTCACGCTAAGTGACTTTAATGGGCGGACTTCAGAAGCTCAGGGCATCCTTAGTGTAGATCTCACCATCGGAAACAAAACTGTCCCGACCTCGTTCTTCGTCGTTAACAGCAAAAGTACTTACAATGTCTTACTTGGCAGGGACTGGATTCACACTAATTGTTGCATCCCCTCCACAATGCATCAGTGTTTGATCCAGTGGGATGGAAACGAGGTGGAAGTGGTTCAGGTAGACGACTCAATTGAAATTTCGCATGCTGCCATGAGCATCTGGGATGCGGACGATCAAGAGCCGATTTCAGGGAGCTTAGAAGGGTGTGATCGCATCGAGGCTACAAAAAACGGAGTAAGGCTGGTCTTATCCACCGGCCTTACAGAATAAAGGAGTCGCGTGAAATAAGTCATTACAGCGTACTTATGGAGGCCAATTCCTGCAATCGACCCCAAAAAATTAAATTTTTGATATCAAGTGTTTTACATTATCATTATGGGATGGCCTGCGCTGACAGCCAGCCTTATTCTTTTTGTCAAAACTTCAAAGATAATGGGGAACATGGAGCGGCCGATCTCAACGATCGGCCGAAATTCTTTTTACCATCTTCTTTTTCCATTTACAGCATCGATCTAACGGATGACGGGAAATTAGGATATGGTTTCACATCGGCTGACGAACTTGAAGAAATAGATATTGGTCCTGGGGATAAGCCACGACCAACGTTCGTAAGTAAGAGGCTACATCCACCCCTGCGAGAGCCGATGATAACTTTATTAAAGGAATATGCCGATTGCTTCGCCTGGGATTATAGGGAGATGCCTGGGCTGGATAGGAGCATAGTGGAACATCGGCTCCCTCTTAAAAGTGGATTTCGACCGTTCCAACAGCGAGCACGCCAGATGAAAGCCGATGTCCTGATTGAAGTGAAAAAAGAAGTAGAAAAGATGTTAGAAGCTGGATTTATCAGGGCTTGCATGTCAGACCCGGGGCCACGGGGCTGTGTACATCAAGGTGTCCGTATTGGGCTAGGGGATAGGACGTGTCCTGTACCTTATTTATATTGTGTTCTACCTGCATGCGGAGTAGAACTAGTCGATACAGAAGGAAACTACTCGAGTTGTACTCGAGTACGATTCCTAAGTTAGTATCAGACTAGGATTCATGTAACCCTGTCCCCCCGGGTATATAAGGGCGGGCAGGGACCCCTTCGAAACATAAGATCACCAGATCAACATTAAGGCAATACAAACCATCATACAGGACGTAGGGCATTGCGCATATTGCGGCCTGAACCTGTCTAAATCTTGTGTTGTCTACACCTTCGAGTTCCTGATCTCGGCGCATCCTAACCCAAAACCTACCACCTTGGGTATACCCCTCGGTGGGCAGCCGGATAAAACCCGACAGCTGGCGCGCCAGGTAGGGGGGCGCATTAGAGATCCGCTGGAGAAGTCGATGGCTCTTTTCAAGTTCCCCAGTCCCGTGCTCCCTGAGGGCACAACCTTTGTTTTTGGCTCGTGGGTTTGCGTTGCTAACGGCGCAGGCGGTTTCCGTCGGTACATCGTCGACGACACCTTCAAGCTAAAAACACTTGCCGCAAGGCTCGACGACTTTGTCGATAATCTCGACGAGTTGCCGTTTTCTGACTCTGCCAGGGAAACCGAGGCAGCTTCTGTCTCTACTGTTCCTTTTTCCATGTTGGAAAAGGATTTGGACTCTTTGCTCCAGGCTGGAGGTTCCGAGGCCACCGCATGTCGGGAGGCCGAGGATCACCTGGCCACTTGCGGGCTGATGATCACCACCACCTCCGAAGGACGAATTGTTCATTGGAGGGGGATGAACCTGTCCGATTTACTCGAACATGAAGACCGCTTGGTAGCCCACCTTGAGCCTTTGCCTTTTCAGGAGGGCAGGGCGTTGGCTGCCATATCCGAGGGCTCGACTGAGCTAGTCGAAGCCCCCTCCGAAGAACTCGCAACTCGCCAAGTCCTGATGGCGGAAGAAGGGGACGATGATGCCCTCATCCCCATTGGCGCACTTGATGGCATATCAGAAGATGAAGACACCGCTGAAGCCGAGAACGAGAACGACGCTGAGCGCGACGCGCGACGTGCAAGGAACAGAGCTCGTGCGGTTCGCAGAAGGCGCGCCAACGAGCGCATACGTTCTGCACAGCGCGAACTCGACGCCGAATTCGCCGCGGCAGATGAACGTGGCTTCAGGACTCCTGTGGCCAACATTGCTCGGGTAACAGCACTACTCGAGCGAAGCAACGACCCCAATGTCCGACAAGCACTCATCTACGCCCAACGGGCATGGGTCCAGTTGGACCAGCAGGCTCCGGCATCGCTCGTCAGGCACGAGCACGTCGGAGACAGCCGAAGCCAGGCCCCAAGTCGAACAACGGGTAATCGTCCGCGACCCCAACGCAGCAACAACAATGATGGCGTGGGTGGAAGCCAGCTCACCGGTGGGAGGCGGCAGCCACCTCCGGCAAACAACCCGAGGCAGTCCAACCCTCCACGTCAACAACCTGATCTTCGCCAGAAGATCAATGAGGGGCGCGATGCCCGGTCAGTCCTCGACTCGAGGCGACGGGAACGCGAGGTAGCCGAGCGAGACGACGCTGACTGCAGTGATCGTTTCCCTACGTTCACTGCAAGATTCAACAACTACAAATACCCGGAGGGTTTTAAGCCAATTGGTATTACCAAGTACGACGGCAAGCAGGCCCCCCCAACAATGGCTCCGCTGTTATTCTACTACCATTGAGGTGGCTGGCGGCTCCAACACTACCAAAGTCGTCTACTTTCCGATGGCTTTGGAGCCTGCACCGTTGACTTGGCTGGAAAGTCTCCCCAATGACTCCATCGACTCCTGGGAAGGCCTCAAGAAGGTCTTCATCGACAACTTCCAGGGGGCGATATCTCGAGCAGGAACCCGGCACGACCTCGCCCAGTGCAAGCAAGAGCGCAATGAACTCCTCCGATCCTACACCCGCCGTTTCTTCGATGTGCGGGCCACCATCGCCAACATCTCGGAAGAGGACATTATCGACTGCTTCTACAACGGCCTCACTGACCCAGGTATATATCGTGATTTTGGGCGTAACAGGCCGAAGACGGTTGCAGGTCTACGCGACATGATGCACGACTGGTCTGAACAAGAAGAGAAGATGCGCGAGAGGTTTCCAAGACGTACCGACCTCAACCAGAAGCGCAACAACGATAACCGGGCTGACAAAGGCCAGCGGGACTTTTTGGGTTCTTCCCGAAAATGCAAGCCAGACGATCTCGTCGCGGCTGTGGAACGTCCTTCGCGGGGCAAGAAGTCGACCACGCAGGAGCAGTTTGAAAAACTCCTGCAGAAGAAGTGCCCGTGGTGTGTCAACTCCAAACACGCAGCGATCGACTGTTTTCAGCTCAAGCGCACCTTTGGCTCTCCTGGGAACAGCAAGAAAAACAAGTCGACGGGCAAAGAGCCCAAAGAGGAGGAACAGGAAGACAAATCAGAGACGCCTAAGTTCCAGGACGCCTCCAAAACCGTCAATGTCATCTTTGGCGGTGACGAAGATTTTTGCTCCAAGCGGGAACAGAAGTTACTGCTACGAGAGATCCTATCGGTTGAACCGGCGGTACCACGACCACTACGATGGTCGGAGGTCCCCATATCGTTTTCCCGTGATGATCAATGGACCAGCTTTTCCGAGCCTGGGAAGTTTCCATTGGTGCTGGATCCCGTGGTTTCAGAAGTCAAGCTTACTCGGGTTCTTATCGATGGTGGGAGCGGACTCAATCTTATCTTCGCCAGTACGTTGAAGAAGATGGGTCTGGACCTTACCAACAAGCTCACTCCGAGCAAAGCTCCTTTCTACGGTATTGTTCCTGGCAATGCCGCGCATCCGCTTGGAACAGTCATTCTCCCAGTCACTTTCGGGACGAGGGAGAATTACCGTACCGAGTTCATCAAGTTCGAGGTGGCCAACTTCGAATCTTCCTACCACGCTATACTGGGGAGGCCGGCGCTCGCCAAGCTCATGGCGGTGCCGCATTATGTCTACTTGCTTCTCAAGATGCCAGGACGCAGCGGTGTTCTCACGCTCCGAGGCGACTTGAAGAAATCCTATGATTGCAACCAAGAGGCCATCCAGTATGCTTCGACTTCCCGCGTGCCAGATGCTTCCGCAGAAGTACTCGCGGCCGCACAGCAACTCTCTCAAGCCGAGCTGGACATCCCGACGAAGAAGTCGAGTCAATCGGGCGTCAAGTCGAATGGCGAGGTGGCTCTCAAGACGATCCAGCTCCAAGAAGGCGATTCATCCAAGACAGCCATCATCGGCACAGGCTTGGGTGACAAATAGGAACTCGCGCTCGTCAGTTTCCTGTGGGCTAACCGAGACATATTCGCATGGAAGCCATCGGATATGCCGGGGGTGCCCAAGGAGCTGATTGAGCATAGTCTTAATGTTTACCCACATGCTGTACCAAAGAAGCAACGACTTCGTCGTTTTGCCCCTGATAAACGGGAGGCTATCAAACGGGAAATAGCCAAACTCCTCGCAGCTGGATTCATTAAAGAAGTAATCCACCCAGAGTGGGTCGCTAACCCTGTCCTTGTATTAAAAAAGAACAAAGAATGGAGAATGTGTGTCGACTATACCGATCTCAACAAGCATTGCCCAAAGGATCACTTTGGGCTCCCTCGCATCGATCAAGTAGTCGACTCAACTGCAGGTTGCGTACTGTTATGTTTCCTTGATTGTTATTCAGGTTACCACCAGATTGCTCTCAAGGAAGAAGACCAGATCAAGACCGCGTTCATCACCCCGTTTAGGACTTATGCCTACAAGACGATGTCCTTCGGGTTGAAGAACGCTGGTGCCACCTATCAGCGGGCAATTCAGATGTGCTTTGCTGATCAGTTACACCGGAACGTGGAGGCCTACGTGGATGACGTGGTCGTGAAAACCCGAAATCCCGAGGGCCTCATCACGGATCTGGAGGAAACTTTTGCCAGCCTAAGGAAATACCGATGGAAGCTTAATCCGACCAAGTGCGTTTTCGGTGTTCCGTCAGGCAAATTTCTCGGGTTCATAGTCAGTAACAGGGGCATCGAGGCCAACCCCGAAAAGATCACTGCCATCACTGATTTGGAGGCACCAGCCACAATCAAAGATGTGTAGAAACTTACAGGGTGCATGGCAGCTCTCAACAGATTCATCTCCCGGCTCGGGGAGAGAGGATTACCCTTTTTCAAACTCTTAAAGTGCCAAGACAAGTTTCACTGGACAGAGGAAGCTGAGCGGGCTCTGCAGGATCTCAAGCAACACCTACAGTTGCCCCCGATCCTCACAGCACCATTGCCGGCGGCCCGTGTACTTTGTCAGTGAAGTACTCTCGCAGTCTAAGGTGCGCTACCCGGCGGTCCAAAAGCTTCTCTATGGCATATTGATTACTTCAAGGAAATTACGTCACTACTTTGAAGAGTACCAGATCATCGTGATCACAGACTACCCATTGGCGGATATCCTGCACAACCAAGATGCCACGGGTCGTATTTCAAAATGGGCAGTGAAACTGGGGGCTCTGTCGATCGACTTCAAGCCACGCACTGCAATCAAGTCCCAAGCTCTAGTCGACTTCATGGCAGAGTGGAGGGAAAATCAAGTTCCAAAACCAGTTGACAAGCCAGAGCATTGGACCATGTACTTCGATGGTTCTCTCAAGCTCGATGGCGGCGGCGCTGGAGTTTTATTCATTTCCCCAAGAGGCGAACAACTCAAATACGTCCTGCAAATTCTCTAGGAGGTATCCAACAATGAAGCCGAGTATGAAGCGTTGCTTCACGGGCTCCGTTTGGCGATATCACTAGGGATCAAGCGACTACTTGTATATGGCGATTCACTCTTGGTCGTTCAGCAAGTCAACAAGGAGTGGGACTGCAACAAGGAGACCATGGAAGCCTATGTTCAAGAAGTACACAAGCTAGAAAGCAAATTTTCTGGCCTAGAAGTTCATCATGTGCTACGGGAACACAATGTCGCTGCCGATGCCTTATCTAAGCTGGGATCAACCCGAGCACAAGTCCCAGCAGGGGTATTCGTTCAGGAGCTGACGCACCCGTCCATCAGCCCTTCACTGCCGGTTTTCGCCGTCACTAGCTCCGTACAGCCAGAACGGGAGGTTCTGCTGGTCGGTGAGGACTGGAGAGGACCTTTCATCGACTTCATCCGAGATCTCGTCTTACCGGCCGGGACGGACCCCAAAAGCGCTGCCGCCGGCCGCCTCATGCGACGGAGCAAGGGGTTTGTCCTAGTCGAAGACAAACTTTATCGGCGCGGCGCACGATCCGGAGTACTCATGAAGTGCGTCACAACCGAAGACGGTTTGGACATATTGAAGGAGATACACGAGGGCATGTGTGGTAACCATGCCGCGTCAAAGTCGCTCGTCGGCAAAGCATACAGAGCTGGTTTCTGGTGGCCTACCGCCGTGTCCGACGCCGAAGATCTGGTGCGACGATGTCAGAACTGCCAGTTCTTCGGTAAGCAAACTCATGTCCCGGCCCACACCCTCATCACTATACCGCCTTCCTGGCCGTTCGCTTGTTGGAGCCTCGACATGATTGGGCCCTTCACAACGGCGCCAGGAGGTTTTACTCATGTTCTGGTGGCTATCGATAAGTTCACCAAGTGGATCGAGTTCAAGCCGATTGCCAAGCTTACTCCAGACAGGGTGGTCGACTTCATCTCCGACATCTTACATCGTTTCGGCTTCCCCAACACTATTATCACTGACTTGGGTTCAAATTTCACGGCCAACCAATTCTGGGAATTCTGTGAAAACTCATCCATTGAGGTTAAATATGTTTTGGTGGCTCACCCAAGGGCAAATGGGCAAGTCGAGCGGGCGAATGGTTTGATCATTGACGGCCTCAAGAAGAGACTTTACGACGCCAACAGCAAAAAGGGCAGGAAGTGGATTCACGAGTTGCCACACGTAGTCTGGGGGCTGAGGACTCAACCTTCAAAAGCCACAGGGCAGACCCCGTTCTTTCTTGTCCACGGCTCCGAGGCGATTCTCCCGGTAGATATCATGTGGAAATCCCCAAGGGTTGAGATGTATAAAGAAGGCGAGGCGGACGAAGCACGATAGCAGGAGTTGGACTCTGTCGAAGAGGCTCGCTGCTCTGCTCTCGTTCAGTCAGCCCGTTTCCTACAGAGAATCCGGCGATATCATGATCGCAACATTAAGGAAAGGTCGTTTAGCATTGGCGACCTTGTCCTTCGTCGCGTTCAGGACGAGACAGGTTTGCACAAGCTTAACTCGAGATGGGAAGGACCGTTCATCGTCAAGAGGGTTACAAGACCGGGATCTTATCAACTTCGGCACCCCGATAGTCAGGATGTACCCAACTCATGGAACATCCAGCACCTGCGACGGTTCTACCCTTAAGCAGACTCGTGTCCAATTTATGTATGTATTCATGGTAGGTTTTACTTTTCTGGGTCGATTCGGCGGCTTTGGGCCACACAACCCGAAATGTAAATTCTTGAATATAACGATGGCGGCTTCTGGCCACGCTCAAATTCTATATAAAATCGACTACTTGCCGGTGGCACATGGGTCGTCGCGATGCTAATCGTGTTCTTTCAAACTGGTTAGGCCCGTCTGGCTCGGGTTCTATCTAACTCGTTTGGCTACTCCTGCGGTGGTTACACCTCAGGGTAGTTTTCGACTGTTTGCCATGAGCATCCTAGTCATCGCGCTACAGACTGCGTTCCGGGCCCGAGTGGATCCCTTTTGGCGGGATTTTATCTAGCTCACCCGATGAGCTCTCGCGAAGGGCTACATCGGCTACTCTCTGAGTCACTGCACTCAGAGGTAGCACGCCTATGCTCCAAAGCATATGGGGCTCTTAGTCTGCACAATAAGGCTACAAAGGAACAAACATGGTTCCTTATATTACAAAAGTCTTAAGCACTAATGGTTCAATCCTGGACCATGTTTCCTACAATTTTTTCAGCTACAGGCCGGACCTCTAGCAAATACTCGCGGAAGCTTTCATCGGTACAATCAGCAGCTGCACCCTCTGCGAGTACTTCTAGCCGAGCCTTTGGCCAGAAAGACTTTACAAGGCCTAGGGCATGGCCCACGTAAGATGTGGCAGCCTCGGTGACAAAGTTGAGGATCTTCTGTGGCGCCCCGCGAAGTCGATCAAGTAGTGGTGGCCCATCTTCAGCACCGTCTTCCCAGGGATCTACCATCTCTACGAGTTCTTGAGCCGCCATTTTCAAATCATTGAGTTCCTTCTGGCGCTGCTCTTTCTCCTCGCCCAAAGTCTTGATCTGCTGGAGGCAGTCGACGAGTTGCTTCTCCATGTCGGCCATCATCTTCCGCAGACCCTCGACTTCATCTGCGCAGCGATATAGCATGTTCTTCAAATCAGTAAGCAATCCCTCTTTATAATTTAAGAGTTGTTTAAGTTTTGCGATGATAGGCATGTTTCAGATCATGAAGCCATCGACTATGGGTATGAATTCGAGAATTGAATTCAATATACCTTTATGGGTTTTCCGCTGCTCCTTGAGTCGGCCTTGGAGCTCGATGATATTCTGCTCGAAGCCGGCTCACTCCTGCATCAGCTCATCGATACGCCTGGTGGATTCTTCCAGTTTTGTTGCAGATTTTTGGTTCATGTTCTACATGTTCCTGGGCGTCAGAGAAAATTGATTTAAGCATACAGTTACCAGCGGTTTAGACAAGATTTACCAGAGCAAATGAGTCGATTGCCTTGATCATTTGGCGCAGGCGGCTCAGATCATCCCCTGGGTGCTGCATCTCTTGGAGCATATCGGTGTTCTCCCCTATAGGGGTTGGCAACCTGGGTGCCTCGCAAGAAGCACCCGCACCCTCCAAGGCTGACGGCTGCGGGGTCCCTGCAACGGACAAGCGTTAATATAGCAATGATTGTGGCAGAAGGCAGTAGGATCATTTACCTGCACCGTCGACGGATACGGCAGTGGCCGTTTCGACTTGCTCATTGCCGGGGGCTTCGGGTTCCGTGTGCTGGGGCTCGGGTAGTGGCGAATCAAGCATGATTACATCTGCCCTCCCTGCTGGCTCTAGCGCGGCTGGTGGCGCCAACTTGAGTTCTGGCGTCACCGCAGCTGTTGATCTGCTTAAGACAAAAGCACAACATTTTTACTGTGACTTTTACACATGGCTAAAGGCAAGGTCCAAGGCATTACTTACATCTGGGATCGGATCATTGTCGGTTTCCTCCACACCAGTTTCAACGGCTTCTTTATCACGGTACTCGTGGCTGGAGGAGTTGGCGTACAGGACGAGGGGGCTGGCAGCTCTGGCACGGCGATGTCTGTGGCACCTATTGCCGGCGGCGGCGCTGTTTCAGTCGAGGGCGTGAGCTGCCCCGACATTGTGCCTGCCACGGCGATAGTTACATCGTCTGCGACAGAAGGCGACGGATCGGCCTTATCGACCTCTATGGGTCCGGCTTCTGGTGCATCTTTTCTGGTGGGGGGCACTTCGGCTACCCTCTGGCACTGGGAGCCGAGCAAGGAAGATGAGGGACTGCAAGACAGAGTTGTCATTGGTGTTCAGTAAAGCAACTCGCCACTATTGTCCGACAGATACTTACCCGGCGAGGTCAGCGGTGCTGGCTTTACGTTTCCGCATCTCCCGGCGCCGCCGGGGAACTAGAGGTGCGTCATCGGACCATTCCACGGATGATCCGGAGGAGTCGTCGGCTTGCACCCTCTCCCCAGCTGCCTGGCTGCCCGTGGCTGATTCGCTGCCAGCAATTTGTTCCTTCCGTGCTTTGGCGGCGGCGCTGGGCAGCGTGTGGTACGGCCGGGGCAGATCGGGTTGTGGTGGGTAACTCCGATACAACGCTGTTGAATCCTGTGTTAAGACAATCGGTTAGTATTAATTCTTCAGATCAAAGGAAGAAGTCGAGAAGTCGAACACTTACTGCTGGTGGTTCATTCTGGGCTGTAAATCCTGCTGGAACATACGGGACGGCATCCACATCTAGTAGAATTCGCCTGACGCGCACAAGAGCAGCATCGTCCCCAAGCTCTTCTGCGCACATACGGGATGGGTCTTCAGTACCCAGGTACTCGAATCCTAAGGTATGGCGCTGCTGAATGGGTTGGACTCGGCGTTTGAAAAATGATAGCATCACTGATGCCCCGGTTACCCCCATCTCTTTGTGCGCGGCAATCAACTCGAGCAGTTCTTTTACTTGGTCCATCTCGGCTTCATTTGGCTCCAATGTCCATTCGCCACGCTGAACAGGGGGCCTGCCAGACCGCACAGGGAGTTGGGGGGCATGGTTCGCAATGTAGAACCAGTGTTGTTTCCACCCGGGCACATTTGACGGAAATTTGTACGATATGTATTTGTCACTAGCGTGTTGCCTAAGCTGGATTCCAGCGCCCCCTATTGCAGAAGGATTTTTTGAGGTGGGCTGGGGCTTCACGCGGAAAAGATAGCGGAAAAGAGCCCAATGTGGTTCAATTCCGAGGAAAGCTTCACAAAAATGGATGAAAATGGAGATATGGCAGATCGAATTGGGGTTGAGGTGTTGCAGCTCAATCCCATAGAAGTAGAGAAGATCACGGAAGAAGGAGCAAGTGGGGAGGGCGAATCCCCATTCAGAGAAAGAGCAGAAAGAAACGATCTCATCGACGTTTTCCATGGGAAATGGATCGCGAAGAGGAAGGCGCCAATGGATGAGATCCCTTTCCTGAAGCAGACCCCCCAATACCAAATTTGCTAAATTATGGCGAGAACACTTACTAATTGACCATTCTCCGGTTGCTGCTTGCGCCTCTTTCAAGTCCTTCTGGTTGTTTTTCTTCGGAGCCATTTCGAATCTTTTCAGCCACGAGTTGTTTTCACAAGCGCTCAGGGGCTGTGGCGGCGGGCTCGAAGATCTTCGACTATGCTGGGCGGCGAAGGGGCTCGGGCAGGTCAGACTCTAATTGGGGTTTTGTTTTTCTCTGGTGGCGGCGTCAGATCTGAGGGCACAGGAAAAACCCTAACTGACCGCGGGGTTAAATACCCAGTGTTCAGGCAGTGGTTTACTGTGTGTAAGATGAAGCGTCGCGCAATAGAATTAATTGGATACTGGCAATTTTTTTGGCAGACTTTTTGGGCCGTTACCCGATTCACCATTTTTTCTGGGTTGGTTGTCCTGAAAAAAGAGGTTTTTCGGGTTTCGACTCTAATTTCTGCTAATTGTCTCTTCTTCGACTTTATTTTTTCAAAAGGAACTTTTTTGCCACGTCCTTTGGGATCCTTTTTTCCAAAAGATTTGGACTCAAGGCTCGGGGGCTGTGGGACACGTGGCATCGACTACTTATTTTTCGAAAGTACTCGAAGGATAAGAAGGAAAGATTCAAAGCTAGTTTGACCCTCAGCTTGATTCTTTGATTCAACCTAAGGCTCAGGGGCTACTCCATATGGAGTGCGATTATTCATCGCACCCCATATAAAAGAAAGAATTCGGGGCATGAGCACCTCATAGCTTCGATGCAGTCAGAAGAGTACTCGAAGAGAAATTTCAAGACGGAGCTTCGAAAGAGGTTGAAGACAGCTTCAGAAGTACTCGAAGAGTCTGCAGTACTCAGCTACGAAGAGCTCGGGGGCTTGTCAGACCCGGGGCCACGGGGCTGTGTACATCAAGGTGTCCGTATTGGGCTAGGGGATAGGACGTGTCCTGTACCTTATTTATATTGTGTTCTACCTGCATGCGGAGTAGAACTAGTCGATACAGAAGGAAACTACTCGAGTTGTACTCGAGTACGATTCCTAAGTTAGTATCAGACTAGGATTCATGTAACCCTGTCCCCCCGGGTATATAAGGGCGGGCAGGGACCCCTTCGAAACATAAGATCACCAGATCAACATTAAGGCAATACAAACCATCATACAGGACGTTGGGCATTGCGCATATTGCGGCCTGAACCTGTCTAAATCTTGTGTTGTCTACACCTTCGAGTTCCTGATCTTGGCGCATCCTAACCCAAAACCTACCACCTTGGGTATACCCCTCGGTGGGCAGCCGGATAAAACCCGACATTGCAGGTATGCCGAATGGATCTCAAGCGTTGTACCCGTGCAGAAGAAGGATGGCCGGTGGCGAGTTTGCGTGGATTTTAGAGATCTCAATAGGGCTACTCCGAAGGATGAATACCCAATGCCTGTTGCAGAAATATTGATTAATGCGGCTGCTGGTCACAAAATTTTAAGTTTAATGGATGGTAATGCTGGTTACAATCAAATTTTCATGGCACCTGAAGATATACATAAAACTGCATTTAGAGTGCCCGAAGCGGTGGGCCTGTTCGAGTACGTGGTTATGACCTTCGGTTTGAAAAATGTTGGTGCTACGTATCAGCGTGCCATGAACCACATCTTCCATGATCTGATCGGCAATTTGGTGGAAATTTACATCGATGATGTCGTGGTGAAGTCAGCATCGGTTGAAGGACATCTAGATGATTTACGACAGGTTCTGGAACGAACTAGAAAGTTCTAGCTCAGGATGAACCCAAAGAAGTGTGCTTTTCGCGCTTCAGTTGGGCAATTTTTGGGTTTTCTCGTTCATGAGAGAGGAACTGAGATCGGCTTAAAAAGTCAGGAAGCCGTGCGCACTATGGTGCCACCCACTACCAAGAAGGAGCTCCAGCAACTTATTGGCAAGATTAACTTCGTCAGGAGGTTTGTTTCTAATCTGTCTGGGCGGCTTGAACCTTTTATGGTGTTAGTGAAAATAAAAACCAATGAAGAATTCTGCTGGGGAGCGGAACAGCAACGGGCATTCGAAGAAATTAAAGAATATTTATCGAGACCGCCCGTATTGGTGCCACCACAACAAGATAGGCCGTTTTACATATATTTGTCAGTCGGCGACACCTCTATTGCTTCAGTAGTAGTACAATTATATGATGGCAAGGAGAGGGTGGTATTTTATCTCAGCAGAAGGATGTTGGACGCAGAAACAAGGTATCCCGATATGGAGAAGCTCTGCCTTTGCTTATTTTTCACATGCACCAAGCTTCGCCACATCCTGTTATCGGCTGAGGTAATCATCATTTGCAAATCGGATGTTATAAAGCACATGCTATCGGCTCCTGTGTTGAAAGGCCGATTGGGAAAATGGATGTTTGCATTATTAGAGTTCGATATCCGATATCAACCCGCAAAAGCAGTCAAAGGGCAGGCGTTAGCGGATCTCATTGCTGAGAAGGTTAATACCAATATAGCGGCGCTTTCCGTACGAGCTTGGGCTATGTACTTCGACGGATCAGTTTGTGGAGACGGGTGTGGCATCGGCATCCTGCTGGTATCACCTCGGGGGGCAGCGTATTCTTTCTCATTCAGATTACCTACTACTTGCACCAACAATCTTGCGGAGTACGAGGCAGTGCATAAAGGTATGGAATTGCTTCTGGAGGCCGGAGCCGAAGCAGTAGAAGTCTTCGGGGACTCAAAATTGGTAATCTCCCAACTCACAGAAGAATACAGGTGTGAAAGTGAGCTACTATTTCCGTTGTGGGTACAATGCTAGGAACTAATAGCCCAGTTCAGGTATATAAATTTCTATTGGATACCTAGAGCTCAGAATACAGAGGCCAATGATCTGGCGCAACTGGCTTCAGGGTACAAAACCGATGGATCAAATCATTAGGTGTACCTACTGGACCAGGGAGATTGGAGAGCCGATATCTTCAATTACTTGAAGGATTCGGCTCGGGGGGCACCCAAGAGGATACGATACAAAGCCATGAGGTATGTCCTGATAGGGGATGATATGTTCTACAGGACCTTGGAGGGGTTGCTGCTTAAATGCCTGGGGCTGGTCGAGTCCAATCGGCTCCTGCATGAAGTCCACGAAGGAACGTGTGGGACTCATCAGTCGGCTGAGAAGAAGAAGTGGCTGATTAGGCGATCAGGATACTATTGGTCCACCATGCTTGAAGATTGTTTTAAGTATTATAAAGGGTGTCAAGCATGTCAGAGGTTCGGAAAGATCCAGATGGTACCAGCATCCGTGATGAACCCCATTGTTAAACCATGGCCGTTCAAAGGCTGGGGCATGGATATGATCGGGAAAATTAATCCTCCATCTAGCAAAGGTCATCAGTTCATTTTAGCTATCACAGATTGTTTCACCAAATGGGTAGAAGCGGTTCCAATGAAATCGGTGGCATCTAGAGATGTTATTCAGTTCATCAAGGAACACGTCATTCATAGATTTGGGATCCCTCAGACCATTACAATAGATGGTGGTTCGGTTTTTATTTCAGAGGAATTCAAGAAGTTTGCCGCCGATATGGGTATCAAGCTAATTAGATCATCTCCATATTATGCTCAGGCAAATGGACAAGCCGAAGCGTCCAATCAGAGCCTTATCAAGTTGATTAAGAGAAAGATTGATGAATACCCCAGACGCTGGCACGAGGTCTTGTCAGAAGCATTGTGGGCATACCGTATATCTTGTCATGGGGCGACAAAAACTTCCCCTTATCACTTGGTCTACGGGCAGGAAGCTGTGTTACCGTGGGAAATTACGGTCGGGTCAAGGCGCGTAGAATTCCAGAATGACTTAACAGCTGAAGAATATGCTACCCTGATGAATGACAATGTTGAGGACCTCATGGAACTCAGGCTTTGGTCACTAGAGAAGATCAAGGAGAATAAGGCTAAAGTAGCCCGTGCATATAATAAGAAGGTTAAACCGAAGGAATTTCAAGTAGGAGACCTGGTTTGGGAAGCAGTATTACCATTGGGAACTAAGGACGCGGCATATGGCAAGTGGTCCCCAAATTGGCACGGGCCGTACAGGGTTGACCAGGTCCTACCTGGGAATGCGTACATGCTCGAAGAATTGGATGGCGTCAAGTTTCCAGTGGCAGTCAATGGTCAAAATCTTAAGAGATACTTCCCAAGTATATGGGCCGACGAGCAGTAAAGCCGATGGAACCCATCAGGCGATAAGCCGATATGACCAGCAAGCTTAAACAAGGTGACGCGGGAGGTGTGCGCAAGGAAGCGAACCAACGAACTCGGTGACTCAAGTCTGCAAAGCCGATGGCGTTTCGGCAAGACAAAAATGAAAAAGGAGGCCGATGCGTGTGATCGTCCCATACGTTAAAAAGAGGAATTTCATAAATCGATAGAACAACCGATGTAAAACCATCGACTTTAGAGTTTTTAAAGCAATTAAACACTACGGGTACTAAGTAGCCGATGTATGACCATCGACTTCAGGGCCGCAACATGTAAATACAAAGTTCATCTTGGGCAGGTTTTCTGGAGGAAATCATTGATAGCAGCAATGGCATCGAGACGGATGCGATCAACTTCAGCAATAACCGCTTCGTCCTCTTCGTCCGCCCCCGGCACCACTTGTTTGCTCAGGCCGCTCAGCTCGGCCAAATCCACCTTCAGTTCGGCAGTCAAGACCGCCGACTCCTGCTTGGAGCCCGCGATAAGATCCTTTTCCAACTAAATGCGCTGCTTGGTGGCCCGGACTTTGGCCTCGAGATCTTCTAGTTTTCTCTCCAGGAGATGAAGCTGCTAGGAGGAGGCAGACGTGTCAGCCTTAGCGTCGAGTGCAGCTTTCTTCTGGTTGACCGACTGGCACCTCTCGGCGATGATAGTTCTCAGGAGCGATTGAGAGTGCCGAGTCTCAATCCTATGGCGAGCCTCTGCCACCTTTGCCCGAAAAGAAGGGAGGTACCCAGCCGGCAAAAGCTTGACCTAAAGGCTCATAGGGAGCTGGGAGTTGACCTCATCTAGAATTTGTTTCACCGTGCTGGAATCCTGGATCAAAGCATCAATCGGACCCGATAGAAGATTCTTCATGTGGAGAAGTCGATTGGCAGTGCTAGTCGAGTCCGGGTGAGGGTCATCGGCTTCTAGTATTGCCGACCCGATTGACGCAGGATCGAACGCAAGGAGCTCTGAAAGATTCAAATTCTAGAGGAAAAGAGGGTGAGCAAGGCAGTGCAGGAGAAAGACTAAAGTAATTAAAAATAATAAAGCATACCTGTCCCGAGAGAGAGGTGGCGATAGCCGATGAAGGAGCAGTCGGCTCCTGAGAGCACGTCCCTTCAGAAGGTTGAATGATGATAGTGGGAGAAGAGTCCGGAGGAGCCACTTCTTCAGAAGAGGGGGCAACAACCGATGAGATAGCGGTCGGCTCTGGTAGATGTGTCTCTCGTGTAGGGAGGTCGGCAGTGGCTAAGGTGGTAGATGGTCCTTCCAGCGGGGGGCTGACAATTGACGCGGTCACGACCGGCTCCTGCGAACTTGGCGAAGCAGCCGGGACGTCAACCAATGCAGAAGGGCCTTCCAGAACTATCGCATCAGGATCACGAAGAGTGATCAAAGCTCTAATGGGCACGTCCACGTCCTCCGGCACCTCCAAGGCTAAGCCCTGCTGGCGTGGGGGTTCTTCCCCACTAGAGATATCCACGACGATAGGCTGCAGGGGGAAAGAGTATAATCAAAGAAGACGGCCATGAACAGAAAGCCGATTAAAAAGGGAAGGTGATCCAAACTTGGTTAACAACTGGGACTTCTGGATTAGGGGAAGATGGCGCAACTTCCTTCCGGATCTTCTTGATGAGGATTTTCCTCGTCTTAGCACGAACTCGGGGGGCAACGGTCTCAGAAGATCGCTTCCACTTGGGGGTCAGCTTTGCAGTACTCGGCTGGATTTGCATGATGCTCTTCGAAGGGGGAGGTGCATTTTTGCCGAAAAGAACCACAGGGGCAATTGGTGAGAAACGGAAGGGTGACCCATCATCATTCGTCGGCTCTGGGCCATCTTCCTGCTGCAGAAACATGAAATAAAATCAGAAAGGGTTTAATGAAGTTAAAAGAGAAACATTAGTTGAGCAGCAATACCTCTCCGTCAGGGATTTCGTATTCAGAATGGATCTGCTGCAGCATCGGCCCCAGAGCTCTTCGGAAAATATGAGTTTTCCACATCGACCACCACCCCTCAAAATCAACAGTCGAAGAAGTAAAGACAAGATCGGCAGGGACAGATATGGGGAGGTCTGAAAACAGACTGTAACACCTCTGGGTGGTCACAGCATCAGGGAGATCCACCCTATTTGATGTCAGGAAGTGAAGAAGAAAATGGGGAGGCACCTGCCCAAGACCAAGCTGCCGGGCTGCTACGACCGGGTGGTAGAATTCATATCCTGGCTTAATGATCCGATTGGAAGTACTCATGCCAACTGGAAGAAGACAGGGCCGAACCATGATGGAATACAGGCGCCTAGTATCGGCGTCATAGGCAAAATCGGCTAGCCGGAACGTGGCTGGGTTCTCAAAAAGTTCAAAATTGGCATATGGGAGGAAGTTTGGGTTATCTAGGCCTTTGTAAAAAATCCTAAACCAACGAGAAGCATCTGGGGGATTCAATTTCCCGCCGGGAAGACTGTATAAAGCCTGCCCGAAGCTGGTACATCTGATCTGTCTCCCACTCAGATCAGGAAAAGAATTGCCGACTAGAGAAGGGAAATTGGGGATGAAGCTTTGGAAGTAAAGATGAGCCCATAACTGGATGAACCACCAGGGACCGCCAGTTCTGAGTTTTTTTTTGGGAGAGAAGGCTCGAGATCATCAGATGAAGGTATCTGTAAATTTCCCCAAGGAATAATCTACCAAGGCCAACAGGGTTGCCTTTGGCCAGCTCATAAGCCAGAGGGAGATAGTTTTTGGTTGGAGCAAGTGAAGGGCCACAGAAGAGAAAGTGTTCTAACCATAAATTCAGGAAGGCCGTGTGTTCTTTTTCTATCACAAGACCCTTTGTTTTCTGATGCTGGCTTAGGTATGTGCTCCAGTTAGTGCACTCTGCTTTGGAAGATAGTTTGAAGGGAACTACAGAAAGCCTATAAGCAGAAGGACAAGTCGATGAGATATCTAAGCCAGTAATCATCATAACATCCATGAGAGTTGGGGTCATTGGACCATGCCCAAAAAGAAAACAGTTCAAGGCATCAGACCAAAAGTAGCTGATGGTCTTCAGAAGGTTCTCATCCTTTTCAAGAGGAGAAAGGGATAAAGATAGAGCATCGGCTATTCCGATGGATTCCCATAAGGGTTGATAAGCGGCCGACATTCTCTTATACCAGATTATCCAACCCTCAAGAGGATTTGGCCAAGCACGAAGGCTATCTGACCAAGACTCTAGATCTATATCCTGGCTCACGAAGGGGATTCGATTGGCCTCGGAGGAAATTAGATCTATGGGCTTCTCGTAAGAACGAGGCCCGAGGCAGAAAGAACTGGGGGAAGAGGGGTGCGGTAAGAAGATATCGGAAGCCTGAAAAAACCCCAAGGAAACAAAATAGTCGAAGAAAGAGTCATTTAGCAACGCAGTAAATTTTACGGTTACTGCATTAAATTAATAGGGGTCGAAGTTTTAACTTCAGACCAAAGACGGCGGCGGCAGTCTTCGAAGATTCCGCCATTGGGAGCCTTGAATCGAGAACTTGGAGAATAGATCTAGGGTTCGCGGCGCAGGATCGAATGTGTGTTCCAAGGTTCGAAGGAGGATTCCGCGGCTAGGGTTTATGAGCAAAGAAGTTTTTGGGAGTTAACCTGGATTTCCAGAATCTCCAGAGATCTGTCTTGGATTCGAAGTCCGGCAAGGAGTAAAACAAATTGGAAAGTTATTTCGGATCCGGGTCAGTATATTCTAAGGCCGATGCGTTGCCATCGGCTCTTGAGCAGATTGTTATATCCACAAAAAATTCACAGACGCAAAGGAGGATCTTATTCACAAATAAAGAGGCGAGTACAAAAGAGGAGCCGATTGCTCCTAGGGTCGGCCTAACAACAGCACTACAGTCTACCACCAGTATACGCCAGAAATCTTGCGACTTTTGGTTGGTGGGGCAATGCTAGCATCACTATCGCTGCTACTGCTGTTGTTGTTGTCGTCGCTCCCGCTGCTGTTGCTGGTGAAGCCACCATCGTCTTCGGCTTCTTCGGTGTCGTCGGAAGTTTCATCTGATGACCTGCCAAAGAGGAAGTCACCTGTTGTTGGATCTTCTTCGGAGGAAAAGGAATCGACTCTTTCTTCCGAGGAGGAGAATTCTTCCCCCCAAGAAGTGTCATCTTCGTCGTCTTCCTCCAGCTCGGCTCCAAGAAGGAGTGCGAGATCCTCATCATCTGTCAGGGATTCATCATCCTCTGACTGAGATTGGAAGTCCCACTCCTCTGCATCCCAATGTAGGGGAGCACGGATCTCGTAAGCGGCTATCGGATCGTATTCTAGGGTGGGCTCTCGGGAAGATTCGGATTCAAAAGAAATAACAGAGGAGGCGGAGGAAGAAGAAGCCATTGCAAAAGAAAGAAAGGGTGGTTCAGATGCAGCTGCCAATGGCTGTAGGAAGAAGGCGATTGAGGGAGATACCGGGGGTAAGATTATAAAGGTAAAAGGAGAAGTGAAGTGAATCGGCACCGGAACGGTTCCCTAGGAGACTGATACAGAGCAGTCACATCCATTGGAAGTTGAAGGGGCGCGACTGTACGGGTCGGAAGCCGAAGGGTCGAGGCGATTTTAAAATAGTTGATTTCGGAATTATCATTGCCGAAACCAGGGGGGCATGTGTTATCGCCATAATCTGGACGGGCCAGAAGTGGGCCACGGAGCAAGATGGGCTTGGAAGATAACTATAATAAGCTTACGAATTGGACCTTGTGCGGACGATTGGGGCCAGAAAGGCCGTGTAAATATAGATATAGGCAGTTAAGAGTCGTGTCGTGTTTGGTTAGGGTTAGTTAGGAAGGACGAGTCTACGGACTATAAATATGTACCATGAATAAACAAGAAAAGGGGAATCAATCCATCAACAACTCTCGGCGCATCGCCTCCCCTGTTCTAGGGATTTCTTCGGGAAAGTGCCATGTGGCTCCGATCACGCTCTACGTGATCGGGGTAGCATCACTCTTGCCTGCTCATTTTATGTGGTGCTCGTTCTGAAGCCTTGTGGATGGCGAGTAGCACTAGTTATCTTAACACGCATAGAGTAACGTTATTTTCTTCATATTCCGATCATGCTTTGTTCGTTGCTCATGTGTGTTCAGTAATCATCGTGTCCAATCCTGGATGCGATGGTTACATCTTACTTCATCTTTATCAGTAGATCCGATCTGTTATGGCTAGTTTCTATTTATTAGAGATTTAGTTCAATATGTGCATGATTAGGCCTTGCAAACGAGTTGAAAGTTCCGGCAGTACGATTAGTATCGAGTTATGGCTTGAAAGGAGGTTGTTTCAGGAATCGGCTCTTCAGCTAGTTTTTAGATCTCTGTTCAGGTTGATTGTCCCAACGCTTTGAGTATTTGTTAGGCTCAATCACGTATAGGACGTTCCGGTCATGCAGTGAGGGCTTAGTTATCATAGATTGGATTAGATTGATATTTATGAAGCAGGGTTTATTTCGTTGTCAAGTACATATATATATATATATATATATATATATATATATATATATTGCCTGTTCCAAAGATCCGATCCGATATTGATGCAATCGGCTCTTCATAGCCGATACCGGGGAGGAGTGATGAGCCGATCACGGCTCGGACTAACCTTTACATGTCTCTATGCATACAGGAATTTAATACATCACACCTTCCTGATCAGGTGCAGGATCAGGTGGCACGCCAAGCGACTCCAAGCCGGGGTGTGCGCCAGATTACTGGGCCGTTGACCGAGGGACCGGGGCCACCAGCAGTCCCGGAAGCCTCCCGACGGCTCCTCGTGTTGCCTGTCGTTGCTCGCCGGTGGGTTTTGACCGACAACATTAGGGTAAAACAAAACCTCTGTGTAATAATGTTTAATTATCCTGTGGTGTAAAAGTTGCAAGCTGTTGTAAGGCTGGACTCGCCTTCGTGCGAGGTAAACCTATGTCGATCCTGTGTAACCGTGGTTGAATCAGGCGGTGACCCGACAGACCAATGAGTTATTCTGTTTGAAGTGCGATGAGATCCTGTCGCCTGTATAGTGATGGTCTGCGCACTTGAACCGGAATAATTTAGTCGGTTCTGCCACAATCCGGTGAAGAAGTCGACGGGAAGGATCCCTGGGGTAATTGCTTCCCCAAAACTTGTCATACTATCAGCATCAGTATCGATGGATTCGAAACTGAACTTGACGGGCAACTCAAATGTGTTGTTATCACTATAGTAGGCATACCAAATGGGTTTTTCTTGGGTGAAACCGTTGTAAAAGCATCTAAAGACGGAATGCCGATGCTGCTTCACCATAAGACATGCATCGGCGAGTTTTAGGCTTCTCTTCTTCAGTGTGGTCTGATGGGAAGCTCATCTTATGAAGATCCTGACCCAGAACCTTGTGCATGTACAGATTCAGCCATATATTGATGAACCACCAAGGACCACCAAGATTACCGATCGGTTGTCCAGCTGATAACTTGATAGAAACTTGGTGCAGCAGGGAATATACTGAACCCAGAAGATGTTTGCCTAAGGGAATCGAGTGCCCTGTGGCTAAGGATTCAGCAATGGACTGCATGTTAGTGGTCGGGTCGACAGTTTTTTCGCAGAAAATGAACTTTTCTAGCCACATGTTTAAGAAGGCTGCATGTTCCCTGTCATTTATCGGCCCTGTTCTCGCACGACGATCAATGTAACCTTTCCAACCACCAATGTTTTTTGTCTCCAGCCGATGTGAAGGTTTAGTTAAGAGGCTATAAGCAGAATCGGTGGCTAAAACGTTAAGACCTATTAGCATGAGGACATCGGCTAGGGTAGGAGTCATCGGACCATGACCAAATAGGAATGTGTTAAGAATATCTAACCAGAAATATGAGGCTACGATGAGCATAGATTCGTTTCTGGCCATGTTTGATAAGGAAAGGTTGATAATTGACTGATGTCATATTCATCCCAGATTGTTCTCTTGGAGGCAACCATTCTAAGGTACCAGTTTCTCCACCCAGGGGTTACACTTGCCTAGGACCTGAAGACATTATTCCAATCTTGCATAGCCATGGTGGAATGTTTGAGTGGAATGCGGCCGATTTCTAAATTGATCAGATCTATGGGATTCGGATCCCCCATGGGACCTAAGCAAACGAGTCCTGGTTTGTCTTCTATGGCAATGATGATTCTGTCTCTAACGTCCAATAAGTCCAAAGGGAAGTTTCATAAGATGGGGCGGAAAATGCAAAGGAATGAACGGTTGAGATCTCATACCATGGGGATGTTTGAGAGGGAAGCCATTGATGCAGATCAGATCCGTGCCCTAGTTATTGAGGAGGAACTCCACCGCCATAGAAGATGATGAAGAGTTGTTGAAGAGAGTCGCCTGCAAATCGCTCGCCGGAGAAAATGGAGATCTGTTCTTGAGGAGAGAGAATGTTTGAGAGCAGTTTGCTAGGAAGAAGAAAGGTCGCAGTGGGCGAGTCTTTATAGTTTCTGCACTCAGGGGTAGAAATGGAAATTGAAGCTCCGCCTGCACGGAGTGCAAGGGAGTGTTTGAACACTGTGTGCGCACGCGCAGAATCAGAAAGGCAATCATGACTGGAGAGAATTTCGGAACAAAAACTATTTTATTCTGAAACTAGGGGGCATGTGTTGACACTATTTTTGAACACATGTCTGGCCGATACTGAGGCAAGAAAGTTAGCCGACGGAAGCAGGACCATCTGGCCCATATGATGTCGCAGCCGGTGGACCGAAGTTGGCGCTGATGGTTTACGTCAGCAAGTTATCACGTGGAGTCCGAGTCGTGTACTAGTTGATTAGCTATAGAGAGATTGTTTTCTTTTTAATCAAGTTATGTAATGTCGTGATTGACCAGGAGTTGTAGCATAGGCTATAAATATTGGCTTGCGGGTTTGTAATCAGAATAATCATACATTCAATACAACAAACCCTTTTCTTCATTGTCGGTGACTTCATCAAACCCTAGTTTTGTAGTTTTCTCTTTTCGACGAGTTCTTCCGGTAGCAGGGCTGCATCGCTTCGATCTCCAGCTTGCTGGTAACTTCCGTGTTTGTCGAGCAAATCAGATCTTTGATTGACGGCGTCTCGCTTCCTTCTTGATCTATTTACTCACCAGTTATCGATATCTACTATATTGTGCAAGGTTGATTTCGTTTAATCTTGTGTAGTTTAGTTCTTATCACAAGTTATCGAGCTTAGATCTTTGGATTTCTATCGGCTGTAGTTACATTTTATTGTTTTAAGATACTACACAGAATATAGCCGATTAGATCTGAATCTAAGTGTTGTTTGTGAAGTAGTATTGAGTAATCAGTATTGCCTCATAGTAGAATTGGCTGCTTCTTAGCCTATTTCTTATTATATCTGTATCGAGCTTCTAGCCGATACTCCTTTGGACCAGTTTGGAAAGCCAGCCGACACGTTCTAGTATTTGACGATGGTCTTATTCCTTGTCAATTATAGGTCAAATTGACTAGCACACCTAGCACCTACGCGAAGCTAATTGGAGCCTGCACCGGAGTAAAGCAAATCTTCCAGGTCCTCGTGTGTGGCCACGTAAGAAGCCGATCGCCGGTTTTTTGCGTCAACAGGAGTAAGATGATGGAGTTGGAGTCCATAATTAAAGAGGAGGCCGCGGAGAAAATTGCAAGTCGGGATGGCCAATCTCTTCGGCGCTCTCATATGGCCTTGAATCACTAGTTGCGGCACGCCACTGGATAATTTCTTTTGACTGAAGAAGACACTCATCTACGACAGATTGGAGGTTGGCTTCAGAGCACTAACTTGTCTTCCACCCATCGAGAAGGATAGGAGATCTCAGAAATTCCTAGAACGGATCCAAGGAGAAATGGCGAATCTGGATGATGGCGGCGGCACTAGGGTTCTTGCAGAGCAGATCTAAATCAAGAAGGCAGGAGTGCTAGAGTGGGTGAAAACCCTAGTGTTACCGCGCGGTTAAATAATCAGCGGTTGCTAGAGTAGAAGACCAACGATCACAAGTGGAAGCCGAGGAGTTTTTCCTTGGAAAAAGATTTGATTTGAACGGTAATTTAGGGCTCTCTTTGGGGAAATTATTTGTCTAAACTATTTTTTCTAGGATTTTATTCCGAAAAAAGAGATTGTCAAAATTCTGAATCAATTTTTCCATCTTAACCATCAAGTCAAATTCTTAATGCATGCCACGATTTTTGGATCCTATTTTCCAAACTTATGGGATTTGGATTCAAGGTTTGGGGGCTGCGCAACACATGTCATCATCGACTTATTTTTTAAATCTATTGAAAGATAAGAAGAGAAGATTCAAGACTAATTTAACCCTTAGTCTGATTCTTCTATTCAACCTAGAGCTCGGGGCTACTCCATATGGAGTGCGAGTTAAATCGCACCCCATGTAAAAGAATACTTGAAGACTACTCGGGGCATGAGCACCTCATAGCCTCGACGCAACTGAGTAAGTACGTAGAAGACATCTTCAAGATGGAGTTTTGAAGACGCCTTCAGAATACTCGGAAGCCTGCAGTACTCGACTACGAAGGGCTCGGGGGCTTGTCAGGCCCAGGGCCACAGGCTACACACATGGCGAACATGTTCTAGATAAAGGTTGGGACATAGCCCACAACCCGCATAAGTTGTAACTACTCGCACAGGAGAAGACTAGTCAGAATAAAAGGAAACTACCTAGAACGTACTTAGGTAAGATTTATAAGCTAGTATCGGGTTAGGATTTCCATGTAACCCTATTCCTCCATCCCAGACTATATAAGCGCGGACAGGGACCCCCTCCAAAGCAACCAGCATCTAAGGCAATACGAATCACCATACAGAACGTAGGGTATTACGCTCCTGACGGTCCAAACCTATCTAAATCTTGTGTTCCTTATACCTTCAAGTTCCAGATCTCAGTGACACCCCACCTAAAACCTACCACCTTAGGGGTATTCCTCGGTGGGCTTAGCAGTAAACCGACAACATCTAATTTCAACCATATTGGACAAACTTGGAGCAAAAAATATAATAAGTATTAGAAGTTCGAAAAGTTTTTTAAAAAATATTTTGAAGTTTAAAAATCACTTCTAATAGTGAAAATATTGGTCGAAATGCGTGGAGCACACGCTTGTCATTTGGGCATTTTTGAACTTGTGCTCCAAGCATGTTTTAGAACCATAGAACTTTTGATGCCATACTTTCTAGGTGGAAAATTACTTACGTCAGAACGAATCACGAAGCTAAGATGCTACATTTACAATTGTAAACACTCTAGCTAACACACAAAATAGACATTCAGTAGATACGAGGAATTGGAAACCCAGATCAAGTGCCAAACTGCACGGAAATTCTATAATATAGTTGACTCATCTACCTTGTAAGTATTTAAGGGTGGACTAAGCTGTCTAGTCGAACTACTCAGCTTACGGGGAGAAAACAAGTTATTTAGAACGATTCAGACAAACTGATCCCATGTTACCACTGAGGAAAGATAACAAACCGACACACTCTAGTACCAAAGAAAAAGAAAATTAGAACTTCATAACTCTACATCATGTTGTCCTTGAGGAAAGATAATAGCCAATCACTTATTGCTTGTTGCTTCCTTCTTCTCTGTGATGCAAACTAATTCACTGATGGCAGCAGGATTACTATCTGCTATTACGACGACCCTACTTATTTTTGCTGCCTGCAAGACAAAGTTTAGCCAATAATTTCTATATACTAGTGTAGATAACTAAAAATCTATTGTGGAAAGTAGGTTTCATGTGGACAATATAAGTTCTTCTGTATGTACCGAAAACTTGACCACAGGACTTCTAAAATGTCATTTGTAGACAAGCAAATTAAAGGGAGCGGCACTGGTAACAAGTTGCAAAATCTGAGCACTTTACGCATTTGACCAACCAGATGAAATTACTATGTTGAAGAAAATAGTATTGAATGGAGGAGTGTGTAACATTATACCTACCTTTAAGCTTTCAGAATAACCAAGGCATTTACCTTACTATTACATTATTTTTAAAGAGTAATTTGTGTGTATTTATAGAGGTATGTGTGCGTGTATATAAACCTCGGAAGGATTTGGAAATTTGCAGGACGGAGAAGCCAGTTCCTTTGGGCCTTTTCCGTAGGCTGGGCCAGGAAAGTGAACTAGGCTTGGTACGAAAGCCCAACAAATATTTCGCCCTTGGCGGGCCCGGTTCTCAGCACATCAAGGCCGCCGGACATTTTCGAACCGCGCCGCCTCATTGCCGCACGCCCAGTCCAGTCCCCAAACCACCACCCGCGACTCCACCTCGTGCCGCCGGAGCGAGGGGGTGAGCACAGGACTGGCCAAACCTCCCCTCCTCCTCCGACCCGCTGCCACCAGATGCTTCGCCGGCGCCTCCCTGAGGCCCGCGCCTTCCTCGGGCAGCTCCTCGGCCGCGTCTCGCACGAGGGCCGGACGGATGCAGCTGCCGCCGCCTCCTCACCTTTCGGGCATTTCGTCGAACGCCTCATAGGCGGCGGAGCCCCGACCTCCCGCGCCGCCTCCGACCTCGCCGCAGCCGACGGCGCTTCCTCCGCGAGGCGCGGGGCAGGGGGAGGCGACCCGGCCTCCCTCACGGTCCACTTCCTCCGCCACTCGTGCGGCCTGGCGGAGGCCGACGCCGCCAAGGCCGCCGAGCGCGTGCGCCTCCGCTCCACCAAGAACGCGCACGCCGTGCTCGCGCTCCTCCGCGACACCCTCGGCATGCCCCCCGCCTCCATCGCGCGCCTCGTCGCCGCCATCCCCGCCGTCCTCGCCTCGACCACCATCGGCGCCAGGTTCGACTTCTACCTCCACGAGCTCGGCCTCTCACCCGCCGAGGTCCGCCGCTTCGTCCTCGCCAGCCCCAACCGCTTCCTCACCGCGGGGCTCGACGGCCGCCTCCGCCCCAACCAACGCCTCCTCAGGGACCTCCTCGGCTCCGACCAAAACGTGCTCGCCGCCGTCAAGCAGTCCATCGAGCTCATCTATGAGAACCTCGAGGTCATGCTGCTCCCCAAGCTCCAGGCGCTCCGCGACCACGGCGTCACGGAGGAAGTCCTCGTCAAGCTCGTTATCACGCACCCCAGGGCGCTGGTGCACAGGTCCACCCGCTTTGACGAGGGCTTGGCTGCCATGAAGGATTTCGGAGTGAGCCCGGACTCTGGCATCTTCCCCTACGCCTTTGGGGTGTTCGCCAAAATCTACCAGTCGAAATGGGACCGCAGGATGGAGAACTACCTCAGCCTGGGGTGGACTGAGGAGCAGATCAGGCGGGCATTCACCAAGCACCCCTACTGCATGTCAGTGTCCGACGATAAGGTCAGGCAGCTCATGCGCTTCCTCTCTGAGAAGCTTGGCTGGGACCCTGAGTATGTGTCATCGTGCCCGACTGTTCTTTCCTTCAGCTATGAGAAGCGGGTGCTGCCCAGGTACAAGGTGCTGGACATTCTGGTGTCCAAGGGTGTTCTCAAGAAGGGCATAAGGATGGCCCATCTGACTATATCGGAGAAGAAATTTGTGGAGAGGTATGTCAGTAGATACCAGGAAGTGATACCTGAAGTACTGGAAGCTTATGGAGCCAGGACAAGCTGTGCTGTGAAGTAGCAGGATGATTCTGCCGTGCTCTACCTGGGTACAAAGGCACTGTCTTCTCCTTGTCCTCAATTGTTCGATTTTTGTTGGTTCCATGCTTTCTTATGATCATGAATTGCAATACAGTACTGGAGTTGACGAATTACTTAGGTTCCTGTTAATTGCCCTTTAATACTGATTGATTAAATCACTTCTAATGTTTTCTTTTCTGTGGGTTCTTTCTGTGAACGACTAAGCATTTGAAGCCTAAAGAGATTATTCTTACAGTTACTAGACATGTAACATATTAAAATACATCGATATAAATTATCAAATAACAATAATAGATAGCTAGAAAATCAATCATCTATCTGCATGTACTTTCTTATTTGATGATTTTCTTTTGTTTAAAGGAAATTTAAGTTGTTTTCTGTCCAGCTTTCCATTTGTTATGCATATAAGATCAATTATAATTTCTGCATGCATTCACTTTGTTGTCTATCATGTTTGGGTAAAATCAGGATGAGTATTGGCTCACCGGCCTTACCCGACAGAAGACATGCTAGATCTTTGTGGACATTTCTCATGCAATTGTTTCAATTGAGTATTATGACCTCTTTTCTCTTCATTGCTGTCCACGCTCATTTTGTCCACACCATCCCTCATTGCAAGACTACTAGAAATCATCATAGGCTGATGGACGGATGGATTATCCATTCACATGCCACCATCCTCCCCACGTAGACGTAGTCCATTCATTCACCATCACCACAGTAATATTATTTGCCTCTTCCGTTATCTTAGAAGTTAGAACCATGATATGCTCCACCCCCCCCCCCCCCACCCTTTGTTAACATTTTGTGGCATGTGGCATTATGACTACCCATTATGCCCTTTGACCAAACGAAACTAAGGTACTGGATCCATTGTTGCATACATGTACATTGTTACTTTGGTGTCTAGATGTTCATCTACGGTGCCCATGAAGCGGGCACTGACTTGAGGGATCCAAACTACAGATTGTTTTGGCAGGGATTCATTTCTTAATTCTTTTCTGAAAGCGTCAAAGGTCTTGTGTTTGAAAAACTCTTCTTCCTTTCCTACCAACCTTTTCCCTGAACTATTGTTTGTCAGCCTGATACACTAATCAAACCAATTCTCGAGACATGATGAACGTTTTGGCATGGCATGTTTGTGAATTGTTGCATTTACCGAACCTTCTTGAAGACAGCTTCTGGCATGTTTGTGAATTGTTACATTTTCAAACCTTCTCCAACACAGGTTCGGGCATGTTTGTGAATTATTACATTTTTTGGACCTTGTCCATGACTTCTGGCATGTTTGTGAATTATCACATTTTTCAAACCTTCTCCAGGACAGCTTCTGAAATTGTGTTCCTTGCAAAGTTGGGTGTTTCAACTTCCACATAACAGAGGTTTACAATTTGGATTGCAGTCCCACTTATGTTTTAGTTTGTCTGCACTTTGAATATTTTTTGGTATAGAAGTAACCAAGCAAAGAAATCACATTAGAATCTGTGTTTCCTTTGCAGATGTAGTATTTGGTAGGGAACGCCTGATATGAACCAACAAACTGGCATGTCGTATGCAGTTTTAGTTTGGCTAGTTATTCCCTGTTTGCTGATGAGAGCCAGATGATATTGCCTTGCTCTCCTCTTTGATTTGTGCATGTTGTACGTGTCATAAAGCAAGGTGAATCCCTCTAATCACCTGTGGTTGTGACGTCATCAGAGATTTTATCTGTTCCATTATGGAGTTCTTCAGTGAAGGCACATGTTTTGAGCCTGGCATGCCGGTCGGTCTTTGGTGCCAATTCTCTGGAGGTGTTTGCCAGTCATTCGGCTTCATTCCATCTCCAACTGTAAAATGGGTCATGCGTCCGGGTGCACGGTGGCTCATAAGGCATTGTATTGTATCCCTCATCCTCAATTGTTTGATTTTCTCTGGTGCTTTTCTTTTTTCTATACCATAGAAAGCGATGAGCTCGGATTCCAAGTATCACTTAGGTCCTGTTTGCTGTGCTCATCTCTGGAACTTTTTTTTAGTAGTTCGGCATTTCTGATTGAAAAACGTTACATTCGACAAATTCAGTCCTAAAGTATCGTTTTTAAAATGCAATCCTGGGAAATAAATCATCAGCAAACAGAATGGATTATGAAGTGCTCATGCTACGGCAAACAAGATGGTTATAAGACAGTATGCGATTAAGAATGTTATGCTTGACATCATGTTTTGACAAGCCCATCTTGCAGTGCTGTTACAACTTCATAACCACAATTCTTAAGTATGGCCTCAACTTTCTGCAAGTTGAAATAATTTTATGGGACCATTAGATTTGGCGGGACATTAACTGGATGTTAATCAATGGATAACAAGTGTACTGGTCCGATAAAAGTTATTTAAAAATATGCAATCCCGGCCCTTTAGCGAAAACGAAGAACACCTACATGGCTAGGTAATAAATTAAGGACCAAAATCAACGTAGTCTCATTGTAGAATTAAAATGTTACATCCGAGAGTATAACAATATATAGATATAGATGGTATCTCTTCACTGAAGACACTTGGACTCCACCAACTCCCCTCCCGTGGTCACGAAGCTGATCTCCAAATGAGCTTTTTCCTTCTGCTAAGAGACCCAGTCCTGACGATAAAAGACTTGGTCGGATCCTTCCGAGAACCTCTTGCCCGTAAAAATCGGACCGTGATTTCCACGGAGCCTGACACGCTAAGGCCCGAGAGCTCTGCTTATCTTCAGTGCAGATCCTACTATCGAGATTCGGGGCGTGCCAGTCAATTTGACCTGTTATTGATAAGAAAAAAAATTTAATTAGTAAATAACCAGGAGCGCATTGGCTGGTATTTCGAAGAGTTCCTAAAAACGTATCGCCCGTGAAGTCGGTACTAGAAGCAGGCCATCGGCTATAGAGCCGATTCATTAGCAATAAATAAGGCTAAGATTATACTCGCCATAAAGAAATGCATCTAGCCGATAAAACTTAACCTAACATCACTGTCGGTCAGATTGGATCTAAGATTGGATCTAACGGAGATAACGCTGACAGCAGGGTGATAGATTAAATAAAATTAGCCGATGAATCTAATTATTATGATGAATATTCTTATTAGTATTTATTAAGAGTATCTAGATCAAGATCCAATCGGCTATCAGATAAAGAATGCAATCTTCAATAAACCGAGTCAATAGAAATTTAATCAAGATATGATAAATTATGAAATCTATTAAGAACTAGCAAAAGGTTGAACAATACAGCCTTACAAGATCTTGAAACTAAAGACTCCTAGATGATTACGACACACTAAACTACTAAACTTGAAGAAAAAGAAAGAAACACTACCATATTATAAAGCTTTTAAAAGAAAATCAGACTTCTGTAGAATCTGTCATCGTCCTAGTCCGAATCGTACCGTAGTCTTCCCCATCTTTAACCGAGAATTCACGTCGGCTTTGACCGGGTCTCTGACTCCTTTTACCAAAACACCACATCGGCCTCCTTGAGGACTCTCCATCGGCTCCTCGCAGGACTATCCATCGGCCTCTTTAAAACGTCATCCTTCCATAAATATACTTGCAAAATTTTGACGTCAAGGAACCAAAAGGAAAACGAAGACAAAAGGCAAGCAGCCAGCCAGGGGCTAGCATATTGAGTTGCGTACCCAGACATTGCCTACACTGCTACTCGTACTTAATTTGAACCGAAGGATGGCCCGGATGCCTCGAGAGTGCAAGCCTCAGAATGTCCTCTGCGTAGACGTGCAGGATCCACTTCTCAAGCTCTTGCGGCGAGCCAATGTGGCTGGCGTTCATCGGCGGCTTGTTGCAAAGCCTAAATATCACATCATCCAAGCTCCATCCCCTGTAGATACGTGCCGTGAATGATATGAGGCTCTGCAAGTGCTCAATCCCGGCGAGGAACCGCAAGTGTTCAATCCTGACAAGCATGAACCCAGACGGCGTAGCCACTGCCACCGTTTGGGCGTCAAATCTCATGTCCAAGGTATGCAGATTGGGCATGGAACCGGGCTCAAACACGAGGTCGCATGGCACCCTGTAACTGAAACAGAATTTCCTGAGACACGGGAACGCTGCGCTGCGGATGGCGAGCTTTCCTTGCCGGAGGAGGACTTGGTCGACATCCAGTGCGAGGTGGACGAGGCATGGCAGCCTCGCGAGGGCGTCGAGGCCACTTGAGGAGAGCATTCCGACACGAAAGTCCAGGAATGCGAGCCTGCTGAGCAGCGGGGTCCAGTCCGGGACCATGGGGAAGAAGGCATGGCGGACCTTGAGCCTCCGGAGACGGCGTGGAGGAGTCAGGAGCTCCACGATGTTGGACGAACCGCTATAGTCCAAAACAAGGGATCGGAGGTTATCCCAGCTGCTGAGCTTGCAGAGGGCGTCTGCCAGGGCAACCGCCTCGGGCTCCCCTTGCACCATATCGACGCAAAGCTCAAGCTCCCAGAGGTTGCTCAGCTCGCCAAGGCCCCGGATGTCCTCCACCGAGCTGCTCCACACTGAGAAACCTTTTAGAACGCGCAGGGCTTTCAGTCTGCCGATGCCATGGGGCAGCTTTGGTGCCCAACTGTCGGAAACGATTATAGCTGACAAGGACGCTGCCTCACAAACATCTTCAGGAAATTGACCACGTAGATTAGCATCTATGTCCAGTGTCCGCAAATACCGCAAAGTTCGGATCTGTTCTGGCAACCTGCACTTCATGCGCACAGTCCCGAAAATAGCTGACAGTTTGGAGCTTGTGATCTTCAAATACTTCAGCAGATGGAACTTGGATATGATTGTCAAATCACAGAACATGCTTTCGTTAGTTGGAGGAGGAGGACTGCGCCCCAAGCAATCGTACCTGATTTTGCATGATAACAAGAGGCTATCGTTGCTCCAGTGAGAGACATCAAGGTGCAGAACTCTCAAGAGTGAGAAAGACAGACTGGAGAGACAAGGCCGGCAGTAAGCGCACGCCCAAAGGTCAAGGGTCCGAGCCCCGCTTAGATCCAGGTTTGAGATCACCCGGTCGCATTCCATGTGGTCGATGCGAAAGCTGACTCTACGAATGGACGGATTCCCGGTCCTGATGTGCTGCTGATCAGCGGTGCCCACTATAGCAAAGAAGTTGTCCTCCGTGGCCTTGGATATGATGAAATCAAGCATTATGTCATGCACCCGACAGGATATGGCTTCGTTGTACTCGTTGAACTCAGCTACTTGGATAATGCTCCGGTTGATGAGTTCAATAAAATAGCCTTCCGCAATCTCCTCCGGAACATGTCCATACGCATCACAAACAAAACCTTCGGCAATCCATCTCCTCACCAAATCATCCTTACTGATTACCCAATCTTCTGGAAATATACCAAGGTAGAGCATGCATGCTCTTAGATTTGGGCAAAGATCCTTGTAGCTAAGGTCCAGGACATGCCTCATCCACTCTAGGCTAGGACTTGTTTCCAGCCTATAGCATAGAGAGTTCAACATCTTCTCCCATGTCTCTATCACCATGACATTATTCTGGCAAGCCAACGTGCTCGCAAGGCTAATTATGGCCAAAGGCACGCCTCCACACTTCTTTAGAATCTGCTCTGAAGTAGTTTGAAAATCCTCAGGGCAATCCTCAGAGTTGAAAACTCTTCTGAAGAACAGTCTTCTTGAGTCTTCATTATTTAGCGGCTCGACCCTGTGAACATGCCCGTGAAAATTACGGGTGTGCAAGCACGCTGAAGCTACATTTTGGTGGCGTGTGGTTGTTATGACTCTGCTTCTACGGTAGTTCTCCACGAAAGCACAGCTGATTATCTTCCATGCGTTTTCACTCCAAATGTCATCAATCACAATGAGGTACCTGACAAATAGGTTAAGAGAGAGAATAATAGGGCTCAGTCGATTCATTTCTGATCAATATGACAATACATTATGAACCCACCGAATTACGATCGAAGTTATTTATCATAAACGAATTCATGGTTTAGTTTCTTGCCAACCAATACCTGAATTTCCAGCTTCTAAAATCAGACCGCAGGCATGCTATGTGCATGCTTTTCAGACTGATGTTATGTGTCATTGTTGAGTAGCTAGGAGCTCTCTTCTCACGCCATTGGTCAAGGGTACGCGGGCTGGTGAAGATATACACTGAACAGCTTGTCTTGTTTTTTTCATGATCGACTATATATAGTGCATCAAATCAATGCTACCCTTTAAGAAGGATAGCTTGAGTTCACTCCTATAAACTATCTAGGATATATACTTATAATCTCTCATGTGTTTTCAATAGGATTTAGGTCATTCTCAGTTCCGGATTTCATTCTAACTAAATATAACACATCGACAAATGTGATGATATGGCAAAGCATTTATAACGAGGGAGAAGAGATGGGTTTTATCACGATGAAATAAGATAAGCACTGTCAGTGGCTAATCTAGGATTTGAACTTAGGGTGGTCGAACAAGGTAAATTTTTTTAATATAAAAAAACTTAATAAAGTACTTTCAAACATCCTTTTTGTAAACGAGCTGTCTGTTGTATTTTAGTTAGAGGGGGGAAAGTCAGACGGTTTCAAACATCTTCTAATCCTACTTATGAAACTTGCATCAATGACTTATACTTCAAATAAGATTACAAAACGATTGCTGCAAGTAGAAAGCTACATCAGTACAATTCTGATTTCTACGATACAAGCTGCAAACCTAAATTACAGATCCCTAGTACGCCTAATTGCCTACCAATTTGGAAGGTACCAAATAAAATGCGAATTAGTTAATTACCTTGCAGGCTGCAAGCTTGCTTAACTTGCAAACTGCAATGGGAATGTGCTATTTGTCGTGGGCGAGGAGTGAAGAAGGTGCTTCCTGTTATCTGTTGCTGCATGCTTTGCGCTAGGTGCTAGCGGCGCCGGCTGTGCTGTGATGTGTCGCGTCGGCTAAGGCCTCCTCCAATGGCCGGCGACATCGCCAGTCGAATTAATATTTAAATCGATGAACAGTTAAAAAAATTAGCTTGCTAGCGCTACGTTAGTCGTAGGTCTGGAATGGATTTCAAAGTTTCTCTCCTGCACCTCAACCGAGATGCATGACGTGAGAATGCTCTTAAGTTTAAGCAATAACTTGCAAATGCAGCGGCGAAGGAAGGTCTGGGCCCACTAGGGCTATGACTCTAGGCGTCGGCCCACAATCTCCATTCTGTAGCATGGTGTTGTATTAGAATCTGGTCCAGCTAGCGAAACAAGCCCATAGAGTGGCACCAGACGTCTAGGTGTCGGGCCGGCCCTGCTCCGCGCCCGATGGCATGTAAGGATTTGTTTTAGCTTTTTTGCATGCTGGCACAATCCACACTTTTCATAAACTTAGTTAAAGTCCAAACGCCAGCAGTGAGAAAGAAACGGAGTGGAAGAAAAAAGAATCTGTATGCCATACCTCTTGTCTTGGAGATGTTCTCTAAGCTTGTCGATGAGTTGATGCTCAGAGTCCGTGGAGACATCGCACTGAGACCCGACTCCTGATAGTATGTCTGCAAAAATCCTCTTCGTATTTGGGCTACGAGACACGGACACGAAAGCTGAGCAGTCGAATTGGCCTCGGGTTTCATTGTACGCTCTTCTTGCAAGAGTTGACTTGCCTATGCCACCGAACCCGACGATGGACACCACTCGAAGCTGCTGCCTCCGTGCTCCTTCCCCTTCTTCCTCATCAGTCAGCCACCCGATGGCCTTGCGCAGGGAGGCATCGATGCCCACGAGGGCAGTCGCCTCCTCGTACAGCGCCGAGATCCTCGGATCCATGGTAACAGGAGATGCAGAAGGTTGCTGATTCCCCCGGGCGGCGTGGTCGTCAAGCAGCCTGTACCTGCCACGCCGACGGCTCTCGTCCTCCACACGGGCCTTCAGCTTCTGGATCTTCCTGGCGAGGTTGTGCCGTGACCACAGCATCCTGAGCTGCGCAACGAGCCCGCCAACGGCCTTGCTGTTGCCGCCGCCGGCCCCATCGCCGAAGCGGCGCATGAAGAGGTCGACGCAGTCCTCCATGTCGTAGGACATCTCCCGCACCTTGCGCCTCCACTCCGCCTGCTGCGCGTCGAGCGCCTCCATGCCGTCCATCCTGGCGAGCAGGGCGCCCATGCTGCTCATCTCGTCCCTCAGGGAGGCCACCTCGTCCCTCGCGCCTTTGAGCAGCTTGTACTCATCCCCCAGAAGGGCGGTGAGCTTCTTCAGGAGCGAGTTCATTACTCCCATGGAAGCAGTCACCACCATGCCCGCCATGGCTGAATGCTAAATCCGGCCTTGCTTGCTAGCTACTACTAGCCTCCTTAACTTGCGGCAGAGCAATGAAGCTAGCTTTATATTACATTTGTGGCTTGCCGCCCTAGTGAGGATGCACCTTCATTACGGGAAGCAACTTTTGTACGTGTTGACTTCCGTGCCCGACCTAACGATCGACCAAACGGAAATAGATTTGTGTTGGTCAACTCTTGAACCGACAGTAGTTAGTCGCCAACTTGCCATAAATTCCCTCTATATATAATATATTTTATAATGAATAAAACCGTATTGCGCTTTTCAAACATAAGAACAAATGATGAACCTTGCTGATAAGACAAAAGGCATATAAAAAGTTTATCACGTTATCGTGCTAGATTGAACTATTTACTCGTACTAAATTGAGCTATTTACAAACTGTTAATGCACCAATTACCAAGTTATGGTACTGGATTGAGCTATTGTAAAGCTGTTGGACCAATATGCACCCACCACTATTGTACGGTGGGTGTAATATACTCTAAATGCAGACGTTAGTTATTACAACAACTGATGAAAACATCAACCGAAACAAATTTGTATTAATTAAGCTCTTGCTCTTCTGAAAATTATACGTTTGCTATTTTCCCTCAATGACAGGTGGGACCGGCACCCACCGGTGTGGCCAGCCGCGGCTCCACCTTCGCAAACTAGTGTTTTGCGCGCGGCCAAGCACAAAATTTGGAAGGTGACTTCAACGAAAGTGTCATGACGAGGAGGCGCGCACCCGTACGACGAAAGGCAGGCGCAGCAACAGCGAGGCACCCGCTCAGCCCAGCAGGCGCAATGACACAACCGGTAAGGATGGAGCAGCGCTCGATTCACTCTCCGCGTCAAGCCACCCGATGAGAATCGAACGAGCGACGGATTTGCGGGTGACGCGTGCAGGCTGCGCGGGCGCCGAGCCCGCCGGGATTGTTACTGTATAGATAGGTGAGCAAATGCCCGCGCAGGCGTCGCCGTCGCCTCCGCTGACGCCTGACGTTGCGCATGCGCCGCCAGCATCGCCACCTCACCCTTGCCGCGGCCAAGTCCCACGCGGCCCTCCTCAAGTCCGGCATCTCCTTCCCCACGCCCTGGAACCAGCTCCTCACCGCGTACTCCGGCTCCGGCTCCGGCTCCGGCCTGGCCACCACGCGCCGGGTGTTCGACGAGATCCCCCTCCCAGACGCGGTCTCCTGGAACTCCCTCCTCGCCGCGCACGTCTCCGCTGGCGCGCACCCGGACGCATGGCGCCTGCTCCGGGCCATGCACGCGCGGGGCCTCGCAGCCAGCACCTTCGCCCTCGGCTCCGCGCTCCGCTCCGCCGCCGCCGCGCGCCGCCCCGCGCTCGGCGCCCAGCTGCAGTCGTTTGCCGTCAAGTCTGGCCTCGCCGACAGCGTCATCCCCGCTAGCGCGTTGGTCGACATGTACGCGAAATGTCGCTGCTTGAGCGATGCTCGCCGCGTGTTCGATGGAATGCCGCAGCGGAATACTGTCTCTTGGAACGCACTCATTGCTGGGTACTCGGAGTCTGGGAATCTTGCACAAGCAATGGCGCTGTTTGCTGAGATGGAGAGGGAGGGGCTGGCCCCAGATGAAGCGACATTCGCCACGTTGCTCGTTGTAGTCGAAGGTCCGAGCTGGTGTTTCTTAATGCAAGAGTTGCACGGGAAGATTATGAAGTATGGATCAGCGTTGGGTTTGGTTGTGTCGAATGCAGCAATCACTGCATATTCGCAGTGTGGGGCCCTTGCAGACTCAAGAAGGATATTTGATGGAATTGAGAGTAAGGATTTGATATCATGGAATTCTATGCTTGGAGCCTATGCTTACCATGGGATGGATGAAGAGGCAATGAGATTCTTTGTCAGGATGATGCAAGAGAGTGGAGTCCGGCCTGACATGTATAGCTTCACAAGTATCATAAGTGTGTGTTCAGAGCACGGGCGTGATGATCACCGAGGGAGGGGAATACATGGATTGGTGATGAAGATTGGGTTGGAAGCAGTCACACATGTTTGCAATGCTCTTATTGCCATGTACACTAGGTTCACTGAGAACTGTATGATGGAAGATGCATGTAAGTGCTTTAATCCATTGGCGCTTAAGGACACAGTCTCCTGGAACTCTATGTTAACTGGATATTCACAACATGGTTTGAGTGCTGATGCTTTGAGATTCTTCAGATGCATGCGGTCAGAGAATATTAGAACAGATGAGTTTGCATTCTCTGCTGCTCTGCGATCCTGCTCAGACCTTGCTGTGCTTCAGCTAGGTAGACAAATACACAGTTTAGTCATCCAATCTGGTTTTGCTTCTAATGACTTCGTTTCAGGCTCACTGATCTTCATGTATTCTAAGAGTGGAATGCTTGGCGATGCAAGAAAGTCTTTTGAAGAGGCAGATAAGAGTAGTTCAGTGCCCTGGAACTCTATGATGTTTGGCTATGCACAACATGGACAGGCACAGTTTGTGACCAACCTCTTCAATGAAATGCTGCAACTTAGGGTTCCTTTGGATCATGTTACCTTCGTTGGCCTGATTACCGCCTACAGCCATGCCGGTCTTGTCGATGAAGGGTCAGAAATTATCAATACGATGGAAACTATGTATGGAATTCCTCTTCGAATGGAGCACTATGCATGTGGTGTTGACCTCTATGGGAGGGCTGGGCAGCTTGACAAAGCAAAAGAGCTTATTGACTCTATGCCATTTCAACCAGATGCCATGGTTTGGATGACACTTTTAGGTGCTTGCAAAATCCATGGGAATATGGAACTAGCAAGCGATGTGGCAAGCTATTTGCTTGTGGAAGATCCTCGACAGCACTCCACCTATGTTCTTCTCTCCAGCATGTTTTCTGGTCTTGGTATGTGGGGTGACAGGGCAACAGTTCAGAAGGTAATGAAGAATAGGGGAATAAGCAAAGTTCCTGGATGGAGCTGGATTGAGGTGAAAAATGAGGTGCATTCTTTCAATGCAGAGGATAGGTCGCACCCAAGCATGGATGAAATATATGAGATGTTAAGAATGTTGCTTCAAGTGGCGCAGAGGCTTTGTTCTTCTGAAGATGAAGAGATTCTCGTGACAACACCCAGTGATACATGACCTGCAACTTTTTGGTGTGTACGTTTCATTCTTATACAAACGTTACCCTAGCGTTATCGATTGTTTCTCTTGGAACTTGGCATTGGGTAGTAAAGCTATGAAATTTGATTTTGAACAGCGGTTAAACTGGTACAAGTCAAACGCTAATGTTTGTTTAGACAAACCTATCCAATTCAAACGTGGTAGCAAAATGTCGCCATCAAAACCAATCAGCCACGTGACGAAACGAAACGAAACCAAACCCCTCCGCCGCTCCCACCAACTCCCCCCGATCTCGGCCATGGCGGGGGAGGGGTCCGGCGCCGGCGCGGAAATGGACGCGCTCATCCGGAGGCTGAGGCTCCACCAGGCAGGGCCATCCCCGTACGACCCTGCACCGGCGGCGTCCCCCGCGGCCGGCGGCGGCGGCGAGCTATTCCGGCCGCGGAGGGCCGCCGTGCTCGTATGCCTTTTCCGGGGCGCCGCCGGCGAGCTCCGCGTCATCCTCACCAAGCGCTCGTCCACGCTCTCCACCCATTCCGGTGAGCGTCTCGCTCGCTTCCTTGCTTGCCCTTCTTCCGTCCTTTGCCTTCGCGTGTGGGTTCGACTGGGTGCGGTTGATCCGAGTCTTCCTATGCCCGATGTTTTGTCCGCCGGAATTGTTTCAATGGTCGACGAGTTAGCTCGCTTCCTTTTCCTCTCCTTTAGGTAAAGTACCCGTTTCAGTCATGCGGCTATGCGAATTTCTCGACAGAAAATGAGCCAAAAAATTAGGAGAATGTAGTAGATATTAACCATGTGAGAACTTCGGGATCTTTCAGTAGTGTTTCAAATAGAAAATCTAATTGACAGTATAAATAACTGCATGGCATTACCCTAGGGCGCCCTCATTGTCCTGCTAACTCTAGTAACGAGCCAGAACAAGCCTCCGTCTCCCGAATTACAACTAATAACAACTTGGGTTTTTGATTATTCAAATAAAAAACCTTGGGTTTGTCCCTTGATGTAAATTAAGTTTAGTTGCCACATAAGTTCAGGCAACCTAGCTTGCTGCTGTGTTTAGATTTTTCTTGCAATACAATAGCTTCTACAATTGTAGAATCAAGCTTACAAAGTGGAGTGCAATTTCCATCTCAAAATATGAGCAAATTTTCCTATCTTTCTGTTTGCCATAGAGAGCTTTCTTAGCTCAAATCAGTTCCTACAAGCTACAGAAATATGAAGAACATAGTAGGTGAATTCTTGGTTAAATTTATGATGACCATTTCTATGCATTTGATTATGATTTTGTTTCCTCCATCTGGGATTGCAGGTGAAGTTTCGTTGCCAGGAGGAAAGGCCGAGGAGGGTGATGCAGATGATGCAGCAACAGCATTAAGGGAGTCAAAAGAGGAGATTGGGCTTGATCCATCTCTTGTCACAGTTGTTGCATCTCTTGAACACTTCTTATCCAAGGTGCCATGCCTTTTGTTCTGACTTGAACCCCCAAGAAAAGTTCTACCACAATGGGTACACTGTCTTAATGCATCAGTGGAAGAGTATGAAGCTTTATCCTTTGGTTGTTTGGACTTTGCAGCCAAACACACATGTGCAACTAAACCAACTTCCCTCATGATTCTTTACAGATGTCTCAAGGATAAATGGATAATGCATAGAGTCTTGAATTATTTTTTTCAAGAGTTCTTTATTGCCAATTTATATTCAATAATCATTTTTAAAACTTTGGATCAGGAGTGGAGCTAGGCATAGTTATTGGGTCAGCTGACCCTGATAAAATTCCATCAATCCTGTAGAAACTACTGTTCATATGTGTTGATGTCCCCAGCGTGCAAAGGGAAATGACCCCAGTGGTCTTGTTGTCTAGCTCCGCCCCTGTTTGGGGTAGCAATCATTCTGCATCCCACAGAAATTAATATTATTATCCTTCAGTATCTTGGATCACAATCATCATGAATTCTATTGGATGACATGCATATCAAGTGCTTTACTAATCTGAGATATAAAATGATTTTGTGATATGATTAGGACGAATTTGTTTTGCCATTTCATGTGGAAACTATTCAGCTTATTCAGATGGTGCTCCATGTCATTACTTCTTAAGCAGTGGTGCCATGATCATTTTCTTAGTCTTGGTGCTCTTGTTTAGGAATTGGTTACAGTATAGAGGTTTGCCTTAACATTACTGTAGGGAGGGAGGGAGTAATTCTTTCCCATGCTGTTAAAGTAAAATGGGTATGACCCTATCAGTAAGTCAGGACTCGGGGATCCCTTTGTTCAAATACATTTTTCCTTCTCTGGAGTGATAAACTTGTACCTAGTATTACTATTTAAGCTTGGGATCAATCGCTGAAGGTATTCTTTGTCCTTGGCAGCATCTTCTGGTAGTTGTTCCTGTTATTGGCATACTTTCAGACATACAAGCGTTTATACCTGTTCTTAATGTTGCTGAGGTGGACGAAATATTTGATGTACCCCTGGAGATGTTCCTCAAGGTTAGCTACTTTGTATTCTTGTGATGCTAAGATTTATCGATGCTAAATGTAACAGCCTTCTGCAATTTATCAGAAAAATTATGGTAACAGCATGTGCTAACAATACTGCTGCAATTTATAGAATATATATCAAAATATTTCCAGAAGTGTGAACTGTGATAGGCTGACATATTAAATCAATAATTGCAAGTACCGAGAGATCTGCTTCATTTTCATTGGTACCATGGACCCTTTTATCCCCTGACCCGATTGAGTTGAATGGCACAGGATGAGAACAGGACATCAGAGGAACGGGAAAAGATGGGGCAGACATTCACAGTTCATTACTTCACTTATGTAAAAGAGGATCACAAGTACTTAATCTGGGGTCTGACAGCCCGCATCCTTATCCATGCTGCTTCAGTTGTATACGAGCGATCGCCAGACTTTCCTGAGCGAAGAGCACATTTCAACTTGCCAAAGTACACAAAGGATTGCTCTTCAATGCTGGCAGGGCTTGCCAAACACTAGTCTCTATGACGCTGTCTGTAGTATAGACTACTGGGGGGGTATAGGAGATTTCACTGCAAGAAATGGTTAGAGAATCCAAGGGGAGTCCAAATCATATGGTGTCATTATAATTTAGATTCTTTGCACAATCTTTTGCTTGACACAATAGTAACATTTACAATTAGAACAATGCTAAAAGTACTTTATAGTCGTCAATGGTCCATTTAGATACTGCTGATGAGATCAAACACTCAGCTCTGATGCAAATGAATTGTATGTATATATCAAATTGTTCTGCTTAATGCATTGTTCATTTGTTCTATAAAGATAAGAAGGTTTTGAACTACTTTCATTCTCCTGATTATGTTGTTTCTGCAAATGGCCATCTTGAACTCTGCCTTTTTTAGTTTTTTCCTTTGTAGGCTCAATACAACCAGAACATGGTGTCTTCCAAGTTCCCATCACACTGATTCTTCATTTTTTTTTCTTTTCTAGGTACAGCTGTAGCATTTGTTCATCCATGCACGCACACCCACCCTACACACATGTGCAAACAAACCTACAACTACACACAGACCAGAACCGCGTCCTTTTTGAGATCATCGGAGGACTCCGTATATGATGGGCGCGTCGCAGTCCCTTTGTGGCCCCACGCGTGAGAGGCAACAAAATTTAATATGGGGACATGCCCCGGTGAGAAACGCGAGCAATCCAGGGATCAAACTCGCGCCCAGCCGTTCGCACACTAGCAACACGACCGACCAAGCTAGCGCTCGTTCTCCACACTGATTCTTCATGATGCTGTGTCATAAAATTCAAATATCTAACGACCAAAGTCCAACATGAAGCATGGTTATTTTGGAATGGCCAACATAACTGAAAGGTGCACATAGAAGAGCAAAGGAACAAAAAAAAATGACAGATCACTAGATTTGATAGTGCCTCTCCTAGTCTGCATGTAGATATGAACAACATGGTAGTTCTAATACTGCGAGGTGAAAGCAAGGGGTGTGCATTATCCGTTGCAAACGTGAATTATGCGATCAAGCTTTAAAATTTGGAATGTTAATGCACATCGTTTTTGATAATAAGGATCAAAGGGGTAGCTTGCCTGCCGTCTGAGGAAGTAAAGCGGGTGACCATCTAGTATTGCTTTCATCTTTCAATTAAGAAAGAAAGAAAACTACTTCTTTTTTTGCCTTTCGCCGGTTCAATCGAGAAGGTACAGAAATTGAAAGTGTACCTCAACACGTAATTATAATCTAAAATGGTCAAAATATAACTGAACGTAACTTTTCTATTCAGATTTTGGTCACAAATATAATTGATCGTGTTTTTTTCTGAATTTATTTCAGTAATTTCATTTGCCGACCTGGTCTCTCAAATATATTTAATGAACTGTGCATTTATACTGTTCTATAAAATGTAACACTACGATTGGATATAGATATTCAGGTTTGGAATTTAAAATTGGCATTGGCAGCTCCGAATACCAGTTCTTTGGATGTCATTGAAAATCAACACCAATATCAAATGGTATTCGTTTCACCCTTTCCCCCTCATCCTCAATGCCGAGCTGGACCCCTCCGTATTCGCTGGCATTGGTTCTTTCTGTCCCTCACGTCTCTCTCATCTCTTCCTTCCGCTTGAGCTGCCCCGTCGCCCTCCCCTCTCCCTCCCTTCGTCGGTAGGCCGGGCCGCCCTCCTCCTCCCTCCGCCGGTGAGCCGCGCCGCCCTTTCCTCCCTCTGCCGGTGAGTACACGCCGCCTTCTCCTCCCTCCGCCGGTGAGGCATGCCGCCCTCTCCTCACTCCACCGGTGAGCGCGCGCCTTCCCCCTACCTCCACCGGCGGGCCGCGCCGCCCTCCCTATGCTCCATGGATGGCGGATCTGGAGCTCAAGGATGAGCGGCGGCGGCAGGAGCTCAAAGTTGAGCGGCGCGTCGAGCAGAGGGTCGGATGGTGGAGGATAGATAAGAAAATTCCAATATCTTCCATTTGCACGTCCAACCGTGAATTGAATTTGACTGCTTCTAACGATTCCGAAAGAAAATGCAGTAGCCACCAAACAATAGAATTCAAATTGGGATCATTTCAATACCATAGTTGAATTGGTACTGAACCTTCAATGCCAATCTTCAATGCCAAGCTCTCCAATATCAACATCCAAACCCACCCTAACAATAAAGCAAAATTGTTAGTAATTTTTTTTGAACGACAAAATTGTTACTAGTAAAAACTCTGACACACCACACCGCGTGGTCTTGGCCAAACCAAACCAAACCGGCAATCCCTCCGCCGACGCCGCTCCCACCAAGGCACCAGCAGCTTGGCAAATCCTCTGATCCCGGCGCCCGCCGCCATGGACGGGGAGGAGGCTTCCTGCGCGGAGATGGAGGCGCTCGTCCGCCGCCTGAGGCTCCACCGGCCGGCTCCCTCCCCGTACGAGCCCTCCGACGCGGTGGCCCCCGCTCCCGGCGCCGGCGCCGGCGAGCTGTTCCGGCCGCGGAGGGCCGCCGTGCTGGTCTGCCTCTTCCGGAGCGCCGCCGGCGAGCTCCGCGTCATACTCACCAAGCGCTCCTCCTCCCTCTCCACGCACTCCGGTGAGCGCCTCGCTAAGCTTCCCATCTTCTCCGTCACAGAGTTTAGTCTTAGCGCAGTGTTTGTAGACAGTAGTGTCTTTTGGGGGCTAATTTTCGCCGGTGTACGCATTGGGTTCGGATTTAGGCCACCCGCCCACCCCCCCCCCCCCCCCCCCCCCAAGCTCAGTGCGTGTGATGCTGCTCTTTTAGGATCGTGTCCTACTTCAGTGTTCGATGGATCTGAGTCTTCAGTGTGCTGATTGCACAGGACTTTCAAAATTGTTAGTGATCATTTATTGTAATTCATAAACGATAGGGGTGTTTGTTTTCACATATAGCATTAGGATGGAAGGATTCTATGTTGTCTCTGATTTGGGAGCTGCGGCCTACGATTGAGCTAGTTCAAATATGCCTAAAATCCCTTTGTACTATTATGTTCCTAAATAAAGTTAAGCAAGCTTCCATGGATTTTTAGGACAAGAACCTGGGCTAGAGCACGGGCAGCCCTGGCCCTGGATCCGCCATTTACATTAGCTACCTGAGCAGTACATTTCTTTTGGGGGAGTCAACAGTCCGTACTGATGCTTGATTACTTGAATCCTAGTGCATTGGTGCATGTTTAGAGGTGACAGACAAGATAAATACTAAATATAGGGTGCTCAAGGTGCTTAATTGTTGTAATTGCAATCTACCAGGGCTAAGCTTATGCACCCCGCAAATAAAAAAGGGCTGACACGTTCTGGCTGTGGTTTGGGTATCTGGTAACTTTTGAACCACTGAGTAAAATACCAGAACCACACAAATATCACAAAGCTGATCCAATGCCAAGGAAAGAAATTAGACAGCATATACATAGAAAAACTTTAAAACTTAATGAATAGAAACTTTAAAACTTACTACATCAGTGTACCTCAGGATCCCAAATTTTGGTCACTATACTGAATGTTTGCCAAATAAGTAATCTTTGACCAGCTAAAGCTAGAAGTTCAATAGTCCAGTAGTATAATGAAAAAAGTTCTGATATCTTATAACTTGCTAATACATAATCTCAACATAATGCCATACAGATGATCCTTCTCAATGCATTACATGGCCAAAGGTTTGATGTTTATTGGGATGTTTTTGAGGATAAGGAATTTTCACTCACTAGCACCCTAGGAATAGACCAAGAAGTTGCATGCTCAACTATGCACATCTTCCACTTGAAGCACATTTGATATCAAATTATTCAATACTTGTCATGACATAGCACAAAATTAGAAAGCTAAAACAGGATGCACCTGTATTCGAGAGAAAAAAACATATTATACCTGGGATCTGTGGATTGAAGTTTCAATCCTAATGGTATTAGTAGTTAATGATTAGGAATAGAGGGAAAAAACGACTAAGGTACCAAATAAGTTTTGGCTTTTGTTTTCACATCTCATGTTGGCAATAGTTGTTTCAGGCACATCATATTAATTAAGTGATACAAGATTGATCAATAAAGAAATTGCAGCAGTGGCATTGTCCTAGGTGGCTGTATTTGCCTGGCTTAGGAGAGACTTTAGTTCAGGAGTTGTAATTAACATGTTTCTCCCTGAAATGAAATAAGCTGAGGCCACATTAATTCCAGGCACAGCCAACCTAGATTCCAAATGGACCCAAACTTCTTGTTTTGTCTCGGACATGAGTGGTTTCGTCCTATGTTTCGTTTACCTTAGAGAGCTTGCCTTGCTAATATCAACTCATGGAAGTTAGCTGATCCATGTGTAGCTTAACTATATTCATCTGAGTATAACTTACTATGAATACCATGCAAAATTGTAGGTGAAGATTTGATTAGGTTTACGATGAAGATGATGACCATTTTATCCATTTATTTAGGATTTGTTATCTCCATTGGAATTTTCAGGGGAAGTTGCATTACCAGGTGGAAAGGCTGAGGAGCGCGATGCTGATGATGCAGCAACAGCATTAAGGGAGTCAAAAGAGGAGATTGGGCTTGATCCAGCCCTGGTTACCATTGTTACATATCTTGAACACTTCTTGTCCAAAGTACAGTTCCTTTCATTCTCACTTAAAGCACTATGGAATATTTTCTCACAATTGGTAACATGTCAGTGCATCAATGGAATAGCAGCCTTTCCCTTTTTGTTGTTCAGGAATCAAATACATGTGTGCAGCTAAACCAATTTCACTCAGGATCTGAGAAAAATCTAATAGCAGATCACATTTGTTAAACAATTATTTTTCTTACTCTGGGATAACAATCGTTCCACATCACATAAGAAGTCATTTTTTTTATTCTTGCAGTCTTGGATTACCATCATAAGGTCTATTTAATTAGTTGCATAGCAATTTTTGTACTTATCACAAAACTGGAAAATTGATTTTGTGATATGATGTCAATACAGTTGTGCTGCCATTGCTATGACTATGCAGCTGGTTAAAATGTCCCAAATTGTCTTTTTTAAGGAACTATACAGTCATTACACATGACCATTTTCTTAGTCTTGGTGTCTTATTTAGGATTTGATTGCAGTATGGAAGTTCACCTTATTATCAATATGTCAATTCTTTGTTTCAGATTTCGTGTGTAAAATTGGTCTGTGAACATTATGTGCAAAATGTCTATTAAGATTATTGTGGTACCTCTCACATGAGGATGGAGTTAATGTAAAATTCATAGGAAATGTCCCACCACTTATGTCTATCCATATCATTCAGATATAGAGCAGAAGCTAGACTCCTAAATTCAGCTACTGAATGTGATGTTGTAAAATGACTAATCAAGTAGGCTAGGAGTTCCCTTTTGTTTCACTGCAACACATGCGTATAGAATTTGTCTCCCCAAAAAGTGCATTTCAGGATTTTTCCTCCTCTTGCTCGCTGACATGTGGTCTCAGGTCCTAAATGTCAGTGACGCATGGAATGGCAAATTCTGAAGTGCAGTACTTGATGTGGCAAATAATGGAAACCCCCCAAAAAATATTGTGCCTCACTGTTTAGGACTTTAAGTAATAGGCTATGCACAAATTCTGTTATTCTATTTTTACATTATAAATATTCTGCATGTCTTTGGCAGCATCTTCTGGTAGTTGTTCCTGTTGTTGGCATACTTTCAGACATACAAGCATTTAAACCTGTTCTTAATGTTGCTGAGGTGGATGAAATTTTTGATGTTCCTCTGGAGATGTTCCTCAAGGTTAGTATCATTTATGTTCTTATATGCTAACTATGACTGTGTAGGATTTATCATGTAGCATTTCTATTTAACATGGCAATTTATTGTGCAGTTGGATTTTCTATTTACCACAAAAATGACTAGTTTACTGATAAAAGCATGTTAACTGCATGTGCTACCGCACTGCTGTGATACACTGTTCTGTGGTGATTTGCATGTTTTACTTGCCAAAACAGCAAGCTATGATAGGCTGTCATATAAAATTAGCACTTATTTGCAAAGGCAGAGAAGAGGAACTTGTTTCATTTTACTTGATATGTCGTATTATACCCATGCCATTTATCCTGTGGTCTATCTGTGGTAAATGGCGCAGGATGAGAACCGGACATCTGATGAGCTAGAATGGATGGGGCAGCCATTCACACTTCATCACTTCACGTACGACAAAGGAAATGAGAATTACATAATCTGGGGCCTGACTGCCGGCATCCTGATCCATGCTGCTTCAGTTGTATACCAGCGACAACCGGACTTTCCTGAGAAAAGAGCACAGTTTAACTTGCCAAAGAACTCAAAGGAGTGTTACTCCATGCCATCATCAGGACCTGTGAAACACTAACCTCTACACGGCATCTCAATTATATCAGATTGGAGCATATGACAGACTAGTGCATATGAAGTTGTAGAATCGAAGGGGAGTGCAGAATCGTGTTCTTTCATACGATTTATATTCTTTAAAACCGAAATAGGGTAACGACACTACTGACATTAAGACCAATGTTACTAATATCAGAGTACACAGATGATTGTCCCGCTGATGCGAACAAAGCACCTGCTCTAATGAAATTTGATTATATGCAAGTCAGATTGTACTATTGATGTTTTGTCCATAAAGATGACAAGTGTGTGAACTCCTTTTGTGTTACTGATCCTATTGGACCTGCATTTGGCCACTGGTCCTGGTGAACCTACGCTGCAGTATCCTTTTGACTATTTTGCTCACTGAAATCAGAACATGGTGAGCCCCCTCTGGGTTCCCGTCAATCACACTAGTGGGTCTTCTGCTTTCACATGTTGTTTTGTCACATATTCTAGTGGCCATCTTTTGACGGAGGTAACTTTGGTACGAGCTACGTTAGTTGGAGAAACAAAAGCTGATGAATAAAGGTGAATGGCACAGTAGATAATAGTAATAGATTGCTAGTGTGTGCTTCTCCTAGTCTGCGTGCAGATCATGGGGGTTCTTTTGCGCAACCGAAAGGACAGTACGTGATAGATTCTCTTCTGCCTTTATCAGCTGCACGTTTGACAACTTCACATCACATTTCTGTTGCTTTTTGTTGTGCTGGCTTTGAATCTCATTGGGCTGGGTAGGTAGTGCAGGATTTTTTACGGGCATAAGACCGTCTCCAACCGTAACGTGTATCGGACTTCCTATCTGCACAGCGAAATTGGTGGGGCCCTCCACTTCCGGTTTCGTTTACGGGAAAAAAATTCTCTACATCCGGCTGCAGAGAAGCGGCACTGCAGCCTGATGCCGATTCGCGACACGTGTCCAGCCTACGCATCTTAAAGCAACGGAGCTTCCAGGCCCATTAACCTCGGCTCGGCTCAAAGAAACAGTTTATTTGTACGGCTTCGGCTCGTTTCCTGTTCCAGTGGCTGGTGCTTGGTCGGATCGGAAGAGACCAAGCCATGGCCGTCGGAGCCGCATCTCGCATCTAATCTCCGAGGCTCCGACTACCGCGCTGCCTGCGGACGACGCCTACGGCGGTAACTGCCGAGTCCTCTCCCACCTCCTAGCTCCTGCGGTTGCGGCATCCCGTCCCGAACGGCCTGCCCTCGTGGTGGTCGCGCACGCCGCCGGCAGCTGGCCGGAGTCACCTCCGAACTGACTTAAGGAATCAAGCTAAGTCAGTACGTTCTTTCTTTGGTCTCCATTCAAAATCTTGATTCTTGCATGAAATTGGCAGAAGTGTGTAGCTCTGTTGTGATTGAGTTTTTTCTTTTTTTAATCTTTCCCCCCAGATTCACGTTGAAACTGCCCCTGGAAGCAAACTGAAGAGGACAATCGATAGACATTGTGCTATAAACAGGTTGTTGTATTAGTATGTCTAATGCCGATGGAGCAGCTGACCAAAATATTTAAACACTATCACAACTAATATTTTGAGATGGCCTCCATCAATATGTTTTTGGAGCTCCTGAACCTCATGTATTTTGAGCTCATAGTAGAGTTGTGAAGATATTTTGCAGCATTAAGATAAATGTGCCACAGACAAAGACGATGACTTGTATTTGGGAATACATAAGCAATTGCTCCTACCATGGCTGCATCCTGATCAGTGAAAATAGTGCTTGGGTGCTTACCCGACATTGCTGTCAAAAAAGTTTCAAAGAGCCAGATAAATGAGGGAATAGTTTCATCAAATAACAATGCTGCACCAAAAATGATTGTCTGCTTGTGGTGGTTGGTTCCAAGTAGTGGAGCAAAAGGCATTTCAAATTTGTTTGTTTGAAATGTAGTGTCAAATGACACAGCATCACCAAAGCATTTGTAATCCATAATAGACTGACCATCAGCCCAAAAAAAATTGGTTATCCGTCCATTTTCTTTGTTTATTTCAATGGCATAAAAAAAATGTGGGATCCTCCATCTGCTTGTTCTTCAAGTATTCCAACAAAGTTTGTGCGTCATTGCATTCTAAATACTTCTTCCGTTCGCGACCAATTTCATTACAGCAATCAATCTTCAAGAATGGAACATTTTCAGCACGACCATAGAATTGTTTCATAAATTCGTACACTTGTGACGGCTTCATCCCGGCTTCTCGTATTTGACTAATGAGTTTTCTATCAGCTTCCATAACCCGCCGCTGGGATCTCAACATGTGTGTCTTACGTGGACTAGCCATATAATGATTATGTTCAAGCTCAACATGTTGCACTGTCCAAATTCCCTCTCTGCTTATACTGAACAAAACACGAGCATTGCAACCTGTCCTTGAACTGCCCTTTGATGAACTAGCATCTCCATGCCCTTGTTGGCTGCAAACTATCACTTTTGATGACATTGTTTTATCCGCTCTACGCTTTGTGTCATGTTTTCTGATACTGAACCCAACCATACCGGCATATGTGTTGTACATCTCATATGCACTTTCTCCGGACTCAAAAGACATTCCAACTTCAGGAACAATCACAGTTGGCCCATGCTCATTAGCCTATTGTAAAATGTGTCGTAAGCAAAGTCATATTATCACAATACAAATTAATGTGTTTATCTTAAATATTATGCATAATCATGTTACCTGACATGCCATTGATTCAGGGATTGTGTTGTCATCGCCTTGAGCATTTTCACCAATAGTCAATGATGTTGTGTGCAGTGTCTGCTTTTCCACGTATAATAAGTACTAAATATTTGCGCATATCAAGAATGAACAAATTGTAAATTAACAAAATATTATCAAACAAATAGATAAATCTACCTGTGTTTTCTGCTGATCAGTGGCTCTATGATCACCAATGGTTGCAGAGTCTTCACATGCGAAAGGGAGCATAAGAGATTGTAACCGCTGCTCGTTGGCTTCGTGATCCTCAATTATTACTGCGGTATTTTCATGTGCAGAAGGAAGCCCAGGTTGTGTTGCCACGTCCTCTTGTCCTGCCATGTGCTCGTGTCCTTTTCCTGCCATGGTGGTCATGGATTCACGGTGCTCGATGATTACACTAATTAAAACATGTGTGAGAGCTGCTACTTCTGAACTGAGAATACATTACCTTTATCTTGACGGAGGAGGTGCGGATGGCTGCGAAGCAACGCAGGAGAGGCAACGATCGCGGCGGCGGCGCTGCGTTGTTGTTTTTTTTTCTGCCCTAGGCCCCTAGTTTCTATTCCGTGATTGTGTCTTTCTGTTCTGCATAAACGAGAAAACGAGCCGTACGAATAAACTGTTTCTTTGAGCCGAGCCGAGGTTAATGGGCCTGGGAGCTCCGTTGCTTTAAGATGCGTGGACTGGACGCGTGTCACGAACAGGCTGCAGTGCCGCTTCTCTGCAGCCGGATGTAGATAATTTTTTTCCCGTTTACGAGCCTCCCGTCCAGCCGTGTCTGGTAAACGAGCTCCCATCCACCCGTCGCCACTATTTCCCGCGTCTGTTCCCGCCATTCTTTCCCGCGTCGAGGCGAAGGCGACGGCGTGCTCCAGCGCCGGCGACCCGGCGACCTTGACGCCAGCTCCTGCAGTGAGGTCCACGCCCGTGATCCGGCGACCTTCGCCAGCTCCTCAACCCGTACACGCGAAGCTAGGGATTCCTCACCTAGGAACCGGAGTCTGCACCCCAAGCGGCGGACGAGCGAGGACGACGAGGGAGTCGAGGACGAGGCGGCGGGCGCCTCTACCGCATGTATGGAATAGTCTCGGGGGGAGACCGCAAGGGATTGCCTGGACGCGGGATCTGGATCTGGATCGAGGCGTGTTGGAAGCAGGGACGAAACGGGGAGGCCCGAGGCCGAGACGCGGCTGTGCGCCACCGTCCGCTGGGTTTAGCCCGGGTGGGAGCTCGTCGCTCGATCAGAGGTCCACGCCCGCGATGACCACGCCACCTCTGCGCTGAGGTCAGGCCCGAAGTTTCTCCCTGTACAGTCCCGTACTCCGGCGAGCTGTCTTCCCGGCGACTGGCGTTGCTTGGCGCAGGTACCCCCTTTCCACATCCATCCCGATATGTTCCATTGTAGCAGTGCAAGGTCTTGTTTATTGGGTTCAATTTCAATCCCAAATAGCTGACAATTTATCCCCATTGGGGGCTAGGGTTTGGGGAGAATGTTGCAACGTCGATTGAAGCGGCTACGGAGGATTCATGAGCAGCGTAAAACAGAGCTTGACCTGATTACCTTGACTGTGGTGACGCACTTTGCCTGTGATGAGGAGGAAGAACCGCACTGAGGTTCAGTAATTGGTAGAAGGGTGATCCCTAGGGACCGGTACAGTGGGTACGTTCGATTAATGAACGACTACTTCGTAGATAACCCAGTTTATCCGGAGTACTACTTCCAGCGCAGGTGCTTAAATTTTCGGTTCCCTGGTTTGCTCCATATCTTTGTATATAGTTGTATTCACTTGTTTTGTTTTTCAGGTTTCGTATGACTATTCGTATGTTCAAAGATATATGTCGAGATGTCGAGGCTGCAAATGACTACTTCAAGCTACGCCACGACGCAACCGGGCAGCCAGGCTTGCACTCAATCCAGAAGATAACTGCTGCGGTGAGGATGCTAGCATATGGAGGTGCAGCAGACTCGCTTGATGAGTACATACGCATGGGTGAGAGCACCATACTTGAGACCATTAACTGGTTCACTCGTACTATTGTCGAACTCTATGGACCGGAGTACCTTAGGGAACCTAACTTTCATGATATTGCTCGATTGCTAAGTGTTGGTCGGCAAAGGGGTTTCCCAGGTATGCTTGGCAGCATAGACTGCATGCATTGGGAGTGGGAGAAATGTCTGACGGCATGGCATGGTCAATATAGGGGGCACTACAAAAAACCAACCATTATCTTGGAGGCCGTGACCAGTTACGATCTATGGATTTGGCATGCATTTTTTGGGATGCCAGGCTCGTGCAATGACATCAATGTTCTTAATAGATCTCATGTATTTGACTCAATTTCAAGTGGACGTGGACCTCCGGTACACTACACAGTTAATGGCCATGATTATGATTTGGGATACTACCTCGCTGATGGAATATATCCTCCATGGGCCACTCTTATAAGTGGTATCCCGATTCCTGTGAACAACAAGCAGCAGCACTTCACAACTATGCAAGCAAGTTATAGGAAAGAGGTTGAAAGGGGGTTCGGAACTCTCACAGGTAAATACCATATCGTCAAAGGCCCTGCTAGGATGTGGTGTCCGGAAGACATGAAATACATTATTTTATGCTGCATCATCTTGCATAACATGGGGACCAAGTACGAGGGTGGACCAGGATTGCCCGTACAAGAGTACGAAGGGTGGACACAACCAAGGATATCAAATACAAGGGATGTTCCTGAGATTCAAACTCTAATACAAAATCACAAACGTATCAAATGCAGGTCTGCAAATGTCAACTTGAAAGAGGACTTGGTTGAGCACCTATGGAATCATAGTGGACTGCAGCCATCGTAGTAGTATATAGATGTACTATGGACAGCATCACCATTTTGTTGGCTGATATGTTCTATGGGATAGTCTTATTTTGATTTAAGTACTGACGACACATGAAGTGGTTCAGGGAGGTCATATGTACTTTTCAATCTACAACTTTGATTTTCTACCTGTTCTTTGCATTTTGTTCATTTTGACCTGCCTTGTCACTGATCACATGAAGTACTGATGACAGAAGGCATATTTATTGGGGGGCATCAACTGACAAACTTAATCAATAATGCCAACCATTGTAACTTCAAATGCTGGGCATATTTTGAGCTTGATTTATTTAGAGATTGAAAAAATGCAGGGCATATTTAGTACTGAGGACACAGGACAAGGACCAATTCTAACAACGAACTGGAAGGTGCTGAGAAGTGCTGAAACAGCATATAGTTTTGGCTAGTACAGAATTGCATGTGGTTGGAGTGCAAATTCTTCATGTGGTTGGTTGCACGCAACAGGTGTTGGACAGCCGATGGACTTAACAGAAGGGGTCTCCCACATCCTGAACGCTGCCCTCTTGATGTGGTTGCTTGCATCGTATGAATTACACAGAATCTCCTTTTTGTGGGACTCATGCCCAAAACACAAGCACATACATATGAGCAGAAGCTCCTTTTTCTTTAATGTCAATTAGGTTCACAATATGACAAGCACTAATGCACACAACACAAGCACAAGAGAGTTGTTCTAAACAATTGTTCCAGACATGAAAAAAAAATTACAAAGTGTTCCACACCCACAACATACAAGACTGATCATTTCTCAGCAGAATGGGCACTACATGACTGGCCTCCCTGCATCCTCCTCTTTGCTGCTATCTCCTTTTGCTCCTGTATGTAAAACTCGCGCACCCAGGGTGAAAATTTTTCTAGGTCAGCCATCATCACTCGATCCGTACGCTCTTTCTCTTGCAGCTCCAACATTTGCTGTTGAATAGCCACCTGCTTGGACAGCAACTCCTTCTGAATGCTCACAGACTCCGAATGGATTTTCATTGTCTCCTCTTGTATTTTCAGCTTCCGCTCGTACCTCTCAGCAATTTCTCTTGACTCATCCATCACAAGTTCCTCTTGTCGTGCGTCATACTTGGCTCTATCACTGTGAATCTTTTGAAGCACTTCAAGGCACCCTGTTGAGCTTGCAGCTGAGTTGGCAGCCCTTAATTTCTTTGAACTGTCCCTGCCCATTGGTCGAACAAAGTTCTCTTCAGTAAATTGAGGCACACTTGAAGGAGTCTGGTTTGGATCAACTTGTGCAGCAGATGGAGCTTGTTTTGTTTTTGGAACCATCTTCTCTGCCAGAAACTCATTCCATTTCTGCTCTCTCTTCAAAATTAACCAGCAGTGAATAAATTTAAAAGATTCTTCCATGACACCTTGGTAAAGCTGGAGTGCATCCTTTATCTAGCAAAAAACAGGATGAAATAAAGATTCACATAGACATAGAATCAGAAATAACACATAAGTTTCCAATCATAAATACCTTGTCATCCTCACATTTTCCGCTTTGGTTCTTCCTTTCAACCTCAGCGTAGAAACCACAAAACTTTGATGTGGATTTTGATATTTCACCCCATCTGTGTTGCAGTGAGTTATGACTGCGTTCCCCATAAATGCCTCTATTCATGTTATAGTACTCCGTAATTCTTTCCCAATAGGTCTTGTACGGCTGGTTAACACCCACTACTGCATCTCTTGAGACATTGAGGTATGCAGAACAAATTACCTCATCTTCAGCTTGTTTGTAGTTTGCTGTCCGAGCGGCACCCTTGGGTTCGCTCTGCTCCTTAGTTGGACTCTGCCTTTTCTTTTTTCCTTTCTTCCCGGTACGTAATTGAGAATTCTGATTGTTTGTAGCCTGAGAAATCTGATTTTGTGTATTACCCTATCACCAATATATACATAAGCATCCCGCATGATAGGCTCTGCTATTAAATTAACACAAATCAACATACAAATTACCTCAACTTCAAAGAAAGGCTGTTGCTGCTGCAGTTCATGCATTTGACTACCAACGTACTGGCTGCATTGCTGGAAGCTTGGGCCAGTGAATCCATGTTGGGTACCATCATCAATGTGATCCCAAGTGTTATCCATTGATCTGAAAAAAACCAATACATGAACTCTTCAGCATCACCAATAGTTTGCAAACAATACATAAGGCACCTATCCACTGTTGAGGAATAGGTTCAAATTTTATATTAATAGATTTGTTTTGAGTTCACAAACCAATTGCACCTCAAAAGTTTCACATCCCACTGGGTTATAGATTATTTGAAATGGGAGCAAACGAAACTGAACTACCATACAATCAATGTAACTTGTAACGTAAACATTAGCAAAAAAAAATGAGCAGAAACAAACACGATGAATACTGAAAGGATCCCTGCCTCTTCTAAGCAAACAGGAGGGGCAACGGGCTGTGTAAAATGAAATCAAACATGATAAACGTAGCTCTATACGTAGCTCTATCGATGCATTTGGATCTCCCCTTTCTACAATCCCTAATTCCCAGCAAATCCAACCACTTCATTCTCACCTATGCATAATGCAAGCAACGATAGAAGCGAGAGGGTATAACTTTGTGGCAATTCCACTTGCCTAAACCAGCCAGCCAGCTACTAAAAACAAGACATGCTATTAAAGAAGCTAGAATTCTACTCCAGCTAAACAAGACATGCAACAAAGTCAAAGAATGCAGTTACCTCAATGCCAAAGGAAAAAAACATGTTGAGTCAAAAGCTATTAACTTACTATTACCAACTTAAACATGCATGTTGTGCGTACCAAACATAAAGAAGGCAAGGACAAAAGTGATTGAACATTAACATCATATCAGTTTTGCGTATGTAAAAAGTTGCAGGATAAAGAAGCTCAGTCCTAAAGGTCTTCACCATGAGTCATGAGAACAACACTACTGACCCAAAGAAACATATGACCCAAAGAACTTATACGGATACAAAATAAACCATACACTAACCATAAACAATACAACAAATGCACTGCAATATTGACAGCCCTGGGTGCCTCGAAAATCTGTATATTTTCTTGAGAGAAAGGCTATACTGATGCAAAATACAAAAGCTTAAATGCTTATAGATTAGAATTTGTTGTCCGAAACCTTATCTTTGAGCACTGAGCATTTCTTCCAATACTGACAGGCAAAGAATTTTGCTGCAGAACACTGTCACGGAATTTTGCACTGAGATAGTTAAACTGCTTCAATCTGGGCTACAAATTCCTAGTACAAGTGAACATGACCGAATCGATCTAGGGTTTGCACTAATTTGAAATTGGACAGCAGGAAATTAATCTGCAGCAGAAGTATTGTCGCAGCGCCGGGGGTGAGATTACCGGGGATGTCGCAGCGCCGGAGTAGACGAAGACCCGGCCGACGGGGGTGAGGAAGACCTCGCGCACCGCTGCCTCTTCAGCTTCTAGTGGGCGCCTGAGCTTCGTACTCCTGGAACGGCCGGCAGATCCGGCGGCGGTCTTCGCTTCCACTGCGCTTGCACAACGGCGGCGGCCTTCTCCACTTGATCCAGTCTCCCACTACAGCAGCGGTTTGCCTCTCGCGCTCGCAACAGGAGAGGGGGAGACGGAGGGGATACGACCGGTGGAACGCCCGGCAGATCTGGCGGCGGTCTTTGCTTCCACTGTGCTTGCACAACAGCGGCGGCCTTCTCCACTTGATCCGCCTCTCGCGCTCGCAACGGGAGAGAGGGAGACGGAGGGGATACAACTAGCGGCAGTTGGAATCGGAGCTCGAGCGCGTCCCGTAGGATTCGGGGTCGGGATGGACACCCCCGAGAATGCGTTGTTGGATGGGGGTATCGTTGGAACGGTGAACAGGGATGTGGGCAGCGGAAAAAAGGCTTCGGGGGTCGGATACGTGTACTGTTGGAGACGGTCTAAGGCATTCAGAAAGAGAACCTAAATAGTGGTGAGTGCCTTCTGAGTTAGAACCGGGCCTTTATGGGTTTCGTCATGTGCAGGGTCCGGCCCTTGGGTGTTTGTTGGGGTGGGGGGGGGGGGGCAGGGGCGCCGGGGCCCCCGACTCCTAGGGACCCCTCGCAGCTACGTGCATAAGGTAGCCTAGGTAGGTATAGCTGTACAGGTACCGTATATACGCCATCCGGCTGGGTAGCCTAGGTATAGCTATACAGGTACCGTATATACGCCATCCGGCTGGATAGAAGGTGAATCATGGTTTCCCAAATCCCGTCTAGTACTCCAGAATTCCTTGTTGGGTGTATCTTTTCATCTGTTTTTGGGTTCGTGGAGAAGGAGGGAGTCGGTCGCCGCCGCCGCCACGCATACATCCTGAGCTCGTGTGTTCGCGACAGACAACCGCCATCATCTCGCGGACGTCCGACGCCCGAACGCCATCATGCAGGGATGTTGATTCACCAAGGTACCTCCGTCAGCCAGCGAGATCATGACTCCATGAGTTCATATTTACCTCTGGATCACCGATCAGATCACCAACGACCACCATATTTCCATCACTCACTCGTCTCTGACTTTCCCCTTTGCTGATCAACTGACCAATTCAATCCTAACTAGCCTGCTATGTTATTTAGTTAATTTGTGGCACAACAAAACACAACATGGAGACAAGGAGAGTAGATAAGGGCGTCCTTTTCAGCCAATTAGGACTAGGTACTGATTGAGGTTTATCTAGTGCATACTCGACTAATTGGATAATTTTTTCTTTAATTTTTTAGCACACAAACATGTCATCTAGAAAAATATCCATCATCTGGCCGTGAGAAAAGGAAGAAAAAAATGACGAGGAGACGAGTTTAAATCATAGAGAAGCCATTAACAATTATTTTTAAGAGTAAAAATAACATTAGTCATGAATGATGAATCTATTTTTAAACTACTTATAGATGATTGAAGAGATTATTTGTATGAATATCTATATACATTAAGTGTTTACCAGCAACATCATTACTATTAGTATTAACAGAAGGATCTCAGGTTTTTAAGTTCGCCCGGGCTTCTAAAATCTCAGGACTGCCCATGGTCACGTGGGAGGGCTCCATCTCCACGGATATCAAATCATGCGTTTCTATTGCCTATACACGCTTCGTCTACTCATGGCCCGGCTTTGCCCTGGAATGGAACAATTGGTAGAATGCTAGAATCCGTGTGATGCCTTAGAACTTCATGCTGTCATGCACAAAAGCAAGTCGTTTTGGAACATTTGCTTGGTCTATGAGGCGAAAGTTTGAGTAGTAATTTGTAGGAAACTATGCCATGGAAGTACCTTTTCATGATGAATTTCAAACGCTTATTTTCGTGGCATCGTTCTGCTTAATTCTCCGCATATTGATGATCAAATGCAAAAAAAAAGTTTGACCGACAAAACTGTAATGTGACATATTTCTGATTATATTACTATATAAAATAAATGACATTCTTCCTCCTTTTTTTCTTTTCTTTACCCGTTGTTCAAACCAATGGTTATCCAGATAGAAACCCCCGGTAGACATGTTCCATATCCCCTCTGTCGTATATTTTTTTCAATTTAGTTCTTTTTATAAATTTTTTTATATCTGGATCCTTGATGAAAAAAATTCTAAAAATGGACCTTTCTTACGGCGCCATAGCCTTTGGTGCCGTTGCTGAATGTCACGGCACCACATCTTTAGCATCATACACTGCCCCATAGAATCCGACGCCATATAATTTGGCATCGTACTTTGTTACTGTGGCGTCAAGTGACTTGGCGCCAGGACAGTGAACTTAAGGATGGATATGGATTGCTGAAGATCCAAATTATTCGTATTCATATCTGCTAAAAATGTTAATAGAGTCATCCGTATTTGTATCAGATTTTAATATGAATGCATCAGGATCCGATTTTCAAAATTTTCTCTATTTGATTCCATATCCGTATTCGTATTTGAAATAAATATGGAATATCCGACCCGCAAAGAAAAATTGCTTAGTGAAACTATCTTAAACTTATCCCTATTACTAATTACTTAATAACTAATAATAATGTGTATTACTAATTACTATGTACACCATTTATATTATTTAAAAGCTATCCATATGAAAAATGACTAATAATGCTAATTCTAATATTATTATTAATAATAAAACAAATTTAATTATTTTAATTTATTTGTATAATGATAAAATTGTTGTATACATGTTAATTTAATTATTTATTTAATAAGATAATCATTTTAATATGTCTTAAATATTAAGTATTTAATTTTTATTAAAATATTTATTTACTTCTAATTATTTTGATAAACTTAATTATAAAATTATACATGGATATGTGTGCTATTTTTTATTAGCTATCTTTATGTACAAATATTGTATCCAATCCTTTACTTTCTACTTGTACAATAATTTGGGATTATTGTGTTCTTGCCCCTACTTTGAAATCCAATTATAATTTTGCCCTTGCTTTTGCTCTGTTTGTGATTTTACCCCTATTTTTCACTGTGAAGCCTCCGTTTACCCCTACTATTGACTCTGTTAGTTGAATCAATAAATAAACCCCTCAAAATAAAGAGAAAACCCTTTGTAATATGGCGAATAGACAAAAATACCCCTTATCCCTTCAATCCCCTCTCTGTGCGGTATCTGACCCATTCTCCTCTTCTATTGCTATGCACGGGCTAACCCTAGCAAGCTCAACGGCGATTCCCGCTGGTCCAGCGGTGAGCGGCGGGGCGTGGCCCCGTGTGAAGCCCAGGCGCAGGCGCCGCAGGCGGCGCAGTCAGGTGTGTGCGGTGCGGCCACGCGCGAGGCGCGCGTGCCTTCTCCCACGGGCGGGTGCCATGTGCCGGCCAGTTGGGCGAGCGCAGCGCGGCCAGGTGCGGGCGGTCGCGGACGGGTTCGTGCTTGTATAGACCAGCTGCACCGGCCAGCCATGGGTGCACATGCCGGCCGGGGAGGGGGGGCAATTCAGTTGTCGATTTGGAAACTAGGTAAAGGAGCAATTTATTATTTTTTTTCATTCTGAATGTCTTAAGAGTAATTCTAGGATGAATAAGCTTCAGTTCTTTGGATGAATTAGCTTATTGTGTTTTTGTTGATGTGATTTATAGGTCAAATCATATGGTTTCAATATAAAAGTAAGGGCATATTCGCAAGGGCAAACTTGTATTCTTCTAGGTCATTTGACACCGTTACGTGCTCTTCACGGAGTAGGGGTAAGCGGAGTCTTCGCAGCGAAAAGTAAGGGTAAAACCACAAACGGAGCAAAAGCGAGAGCAGAATCACAATTGGATTTCAAAGCAGGTGCACGAACGCAATAGCCCCTAATAATTTATCTACTACAAAATTATTGATAAAGCAAATTGATACTTGCGATGACCCTATATTCCAATTTCCAAATCGAGAAGATATCTAAATCTGAATTTGAACAATTTGTTTTGTATTCATATTAGATAAAATCTGCATTTGTATTTGAATTCGAATTAAGATATAGTAAAAGATGATATTCGGATCTGATTCCATCCATATTTGATTCGATTCGAAACCATCACGAACCATGGCGCCTCTTCCTCCGGCGCCGTTCCGCAGTCGGAGTCCCACCCCTCCCAGCGACTCTCTACCTTGGGAAGGGAATAGTGTGTGAGCAGATGCATGACAGCGATGGCTCCTGCTGATGCCGCATGCCAGGCGACAGGCCCTCAATTCTTCGCTTCTTTCACCTCACTATGCGCTCTCTCTCTCTCCGTCAGAGTGACAGAGATCTCCTGCGGTAAAGTGAAAGAATACAGAAAAGGACTTGCAAAAGGTATAGCCCCCTCTCCTGGTCCAGGTTATATGATTCTATCCATCTCTCTGTTGGCTGCTCCTCCGTTGGGGTTGGGGCTTCAACTTGAACAGGGGGCGCTCACTTGTGAAGGTAAACGACAAGCTAAAGAGGGCTACATCTACAGTGTAGTAGCCAGTAGGGGGTTCATGGCTTGTCTTCGGAGCAGGCGGCTTTGGCCAGGCCAGCGTGCGCCTGTGGTGCGCGCGGTTTAGTCCCATCCGCCTCGTTTCGCTTCAATTCAGGCCTCCTGGTCCGGGGCCATTGCCAGCTGCCACTCTGCTCGTCCCCATCTGAGTGAAAAGACGGCGATGGAGCCCTCCGAGAAGAAAAGAACAAGAGATGGCAATGTACATGTAGCATGGCGCACAGTGTTCATGTGTCATGTACGACAACCGCATCAACCTATCGGGCATCCGAGCCAAACTCCTTATTTCTACTGGTTGGTTCGGTGTGAATTCCGACGAGATTTTGGAATTCAAATTTGGCTGGCCCCTTTTTAACTCTCAAGCCTGAATGCGAATCCATGGGATTATGGGAACATGCAGCAGAAAGAGGGAGTTTTTTTTTTACAGTTTAGCCTTTTTTTGAAAGATGTTTACATTTGGACCCCCACGGAAAAATTTGCAGTTTTGGACCCGCCATACGGCGCCAAATGTTACGGCACAGTTGGTAAATGTCACGGCGGCCGTAACCTTTCACGCCGTAATTTTCCATCACATGGATGCCACCATGGCAGGGTGGTAAAAGGACGCCGCCAAAGGCCACGACACCGAGCTGAGGAGGCATGGCGCCAATGGACACGGTGCCGTCCTGGGGCCATGACACCAAAGCACGCGGCGTCGTCCTGCCAAACACAACAATTTTCTATTTTTAAATGTAAATTTAAATAGCTTGCCAATCCGTTCCAGAAAAACAAATAGCATATTTAGTACTCCAAGCATCTCTTTACTTAGTGGTGTAGTTGTTGGTCAAAGTGTTTATTTAAATTTTTTTTAGTGCACTCCAAATTCAGCCACTTGTCGCTACTAAGCCAGGCTGAGAAAAATTCTAAGTCTTTAAGCAAAACAATATTTCTTCCTAAGTTTATGAAGTTGGAATATGTCCAGGATATTGTTGAATTTTCTAAACTTGGTTCCTTTGCAAAGTATGTAGTTTGCACTTCATTTTTTGTGTTGAACTAAGGTTTACTTTTTCAATTTTTTTGTAGCTACAAACTATTAAATAGTGGTAATCAATTATTTTCATTATTTCACGTGGTATTTCACATTCGTTTGAGTTGTTTTGCTGTTTGAATTTTATGTTGTGTTAACGCGTTGTAGGTGCTTTCGGTGTTTAACCGGCTGTCCACCGAGGGATATACCCAAGGTGGTAAGTTTTAGGTGAGAAGACGCCGAGATCAGGAACTCGAAGGTGCAAGGAACACCAAACTTAGACAGGTTCGGGCCGCGAGGTGCGTAATACCCTACGTCCTGTATGGTGGTTTGTATTGACTTTGGTGTAGGATGATCAAGAGATCTTGTTTTGAGAGGGTCCCTGTCCTCCCTTATATATCCGGGAGGCCAAGGTTATAAGGATACTAACCAACACCAGCTAAGGAATCGTACCAAAATATATCTAGAGTAGATTCCTTCTGCATGGGTTAGCTCTATCTCCTACTTAAACGGGATAAATAAGAGATAAATGAGATAAATAAGAGATAAGACGGACTTAATCTCTTAAACCTCTTCAAACTACGTTATGTACACAGTCTCGTGGCCCCAGATCTGACAAGCCCCCGAGCTCTTCGTAGCTGAGTACTGCAGGCTTATTGAGTACTTTTGAAATAGTCTTCGGCTTCTTTTGAAGCTCCATCTTGAAGTTCTCCTTCGAGTACTTACTTGGCTGCGTCGAAGCTATGAGATGCTCAGCCCCGAATTATATTTCTAATATGGTGTGCGATTTGAAAAATCGCACTCCATATGGAGTAGCCCCGAGCCTTAGGTTGAATAGGAGAATCAGGCTGAGGGTCGTTTTAGTCTTAATCTTCCTTACTTACTTTTCCAAAAAAATTCAGAAAAAATAAGTAGTCAATAACACGTATCCCGCAGCCCCCGAGCCTTGAATCCAAATCCCCCCAAATTTGGAGATAAGGATCCAAAAGTCGTGGCATGCAGTGCAAAAAATGTCCATATGGTAAATTACCAGCATGATGATACAAATGATGGAAGTTGGATATGAAATTCAAAAAACCCCTCTCTTCAGGATAATTAACCCTAAAAAATGATTAATTGAATATTTAATTCAAACAATCCGCCAAATGACCCCTCATCTTCGGAATATTCCTAAAAACGACTCTTCAACTTCGAAACAGTAAACTTTTCCCAAACCGCTGGTTATTTAACCCCGCGGTAACAGTGAGAAAAGACTGTGCCTCCAATATGCAATTTGCCAAAAGCCACCAAAATCCCCAAAATAGAGCCGCACTTCGCCGTCATCCTCCCGGAGAAATCCCAACCCCTCAGATCTCCCCGCCCCTCTCCCCGCAGCCCCCGAGCAACTCGTGGCGAGCGGATCTGGAGATGGCGCCCAAGAAATCAGAGAAAGAAGGAAAGAAGAAGGAGACGCAGCCGACGATCGGGGAGTGGACACACAGTAAGTGTTCCCTCAATGATCTTAATAAACTTGTCTCTAAGGGATTGCTGCAAGACAAGAATCTTGTCAATTGGCGCCCCTCATTCCGCGAACCTTTCCCCATGGAAAATATTGACGAAATCATCACATTTTACCATTTTGCCGAATGGGGTTTGGCCCTCCCCTCTTGCTCTTTTTTCCGTGGCCTCCTTTACTACTATGGGCTTGAGCTCCATCATCTCAACCCGAACTCCATTTGCCACATCTCAATTTTTATCCATTTCTGTGAAGCCTTCCTTGGAATCAAACCCCACTAGGATCTTTTCCGTTTCCTCTTCTGCGTCAAACCACAGCCCACCACGAAGAATCCTTCCATTGTAGGGGGCGCCGGCATCCAACTGCGACAGCAGGCCGGCGACAAGTACCTATCATACAAATTCCCCTCCAACATTCCCGGGTGGAAAAACCACTGGTTTTATGTCGAAAACCATGCCCCCCAACTCATAGAAAAATCAAACAATCCACCTGTAGTGAGGCCGGAGTGGAATATTGAACTTTCCAGAGGAGACATGGACCAAGTCGAGGAACTGTTAGACACCATAGAGGCACATAAGCTGATGGGAGTGACCGGCGCATCTGTCATGTTTTCCTTTTTCAAACACCGAGTCCAGCCGATCCAACAGTGCCACAAACTTGGATACGAGTACACAGGTGCTGAAGACCCATCTTGCATGTGCGCAGAGGAATTGTCAGACGACGCCGCACTCCTCCGAGTCAAGCGGGTGCTGCTGGATGTGGACGCCGTGCCTTACGTCCCAGGATTATTTTCCGCACGAAGTCTGCCCAAACCGGTGAGTTTTGGACTACTTTTTGTTGGGAACAACTTCTGTTATGCCACTACTAACTGAGAACCTTCTGCAGGGATACACAGAATTGTATCGCAGCTACCCACCACAGCCCGACATCCCTCGGCCAGACCACCTGCTGCCTAGTGCCGCTGCCGAAGCGAAGAGGACTCGAGTAGCTGCGACTTTGCACAGCAGCGAGTCCACGGAGGACAAAAGCCCCCTGGTGGAGAAGGAAGCTAAAGGAGAGGCGAGAAGGGACAACTCCTCCGGGCCAGCCGTGGAGTTGACCGAAGCTCTGCCTTTGGTACCGCAGGGTCGTCGGGTGGTGCGCAAGCGGAAGGCACAGGCAATCGAATCCTCCAGGTATTGATTTGCTGCTTTATTGAATTGCTAAACGTAGGTGTTGTTACATGCTGACAGCATCCATTTGCAGTCCTTCCGCCTCTTCACCCAGGACCGAGCCCGAAGAGGAGGGATCGGCTCCATCTGCCACCACGGCTGTTACCATTGCCGTGGCCGGGACCGCGCCACCAGCTGGTGAAACCTAGCCGCCAGCAACAGAAACCCCGCGACGGGCCTTGCGGGTGAAGAAGGCCATCATAAAGAAGTCTGCACTGTAAGTTTGCATCTGGTTGCATAATAAACATTCTGCTCTTTTCGACTTGTATGATAACGGGCTCGACTTCATTAGGGCGGCAAGCACCGTGAAGCTTAAGCTGAAACCAGCCACCGCTACTCCCGCTCCTAAGCCATCAGCCCGAGGGGAGTCGACGGCCACGGAGCCAGCTACGGCGACTCCTGCTCCCGAGCCATCAGCCCCAGGAGGGTCAGCGCCCACGGAGCCAGCCCCCGAGGCAGACGCGACGCTACCCGACTTGCCGCCTCTCGAGCTCCAACAAGGCGAAACCGGAGCTGGTGGCGAGGAACAAGTCGAGACCCCTGATGCCGCTCCTATAGATGGCACAGGTAAGCATCTGACCGCCCACGGCAAGCTGCCTAGATACAGGCATTACATACTGAAAGTGTCTGAACTTGCAGGCGCCCAGCAGCCACCGCCTGAAGAAGCCGCCAGGACATCAAGGAGTCCTGGTGAAATACTGAAGGCTGGGCCCGGGTACAAGAATGTCATCAACACCGACCTGATGGATGACCCAATGCTGACGGCCGACAATATAAAGACCTTCAAGAAAGCTTACAAGGAACTGTATGATTTTGCCATGGTAAGACCTAAGTACTTGTCTGCTTGTATGCTTTGTCGAATAGTTTGACTCAATCTCCTCTTTTGTGCAGAATGTGATCACTCACTCGCAGAAGAAATTAGAAAAACTGAAAACAGTTGTGAGTGGTCACCAAGAACCTGCTACCCTGGATAAACGCATATCCGAGGAGATTACAAAGAATGGCTATCTGGAGAGGAAGCTCGAGATGTTGGAGCACGAAAGGACTCGAGAGACATGGCTCCTGAAAAATGACCTGCGAAACCTCGAGAAAGCCAACTCCGAGCTCCAAAAACAACTCGAGAAACAAAAGAAGGCGCTCGAGGAACAAAAGAACGCGCACCAGGAGCAGCTCAAAGAGCAAAAGAAAGCGCACCAAGGTAAGCCCTTGCTTCACTCGAGTACTTGCATTTATCAATTTATCCTTGATTCTGAAAAACTCTTCACCATAGAACTTAGAAAAATCTTAATGTGTAAAGAAGAGCTGCTTACTGACGTGAAGAACCTACTGTATCGCTGTACAGATGACGTCGAGAGGCTGCAAAAGGTGATCGGCGACACTGAACAACAGTTCGTCGACTGCCTTCAGCAAGTCAAGACGCTGGGCGAGAAGGATGAGCGACAACAAAAGGAGCTGGAGGACCTCCGGGGGGCCGCCCAGGAGCTGGTGGACATGGTGGATCCACCAGAAGAAGGTGAGGCAAGCCTGTGGGCCCTTGCTAGAGTGACTTCGCGGGGCCTCGCAAAAGGTGGTCAAATTCCTCTCAGAAGCCCCGGTCGAGTGTGTCAGCCACGCCCTCGCCTTCGTAAAGTCCTTTTTGCCGGAGGCGCAACTAGAAATATTTGCTCAGGGAATGGCTGCGGATTGCACCGAGGACCAATTCAACAAATACCTCCAAGAAGCCCAACTTGTAGCAGAATAAATAGTACAAAGTGTGCTGCAAGATTAGGGTGTAAAAAATAAGTACTTATTCCCTTGTGTATATATTTTATTTGATGTCTTCACTTGTGTGTGCCTTGGCTGAAATGGCATCCAGGCTTAGAGGCTAAGTAGTAGACACTACCCCAGGTGCAGTGACCCTGGAAGTAGTCATAGATCCAAGTAGGAGCTCATCTAACAAGTTAGCCATAACCTGATCGGGCAGGTCTAACCTGTTAGGAAAGAACGCGAGCATCATCGCGGGATTGCCGTGCGCAAGGCAGAGAAAAATGAAGCTACCTCGAGTGCAATGACTCTGGATGTAGTCAAGGTCGCTCCTCATATGAGCGCGCTCCACGAGTTAGGCAGGGACCAGACAAGCGGATCGAACCTGTTGGGTGCGAACGCGGGCATCGCCGTGGGTCTGCCGTGTTTTTGGTGAAAAATGAAACTACTCTGAGTGCCATGACTCAGGATGTAGTTGAGGTAGCTCTTCATGCGAGCCCATCCAACAAACTGGGTATAAACCAGTCGAACGGAACGATCTTGTTGGAATAAATGCGATTACTGTCGCGAGCGACCATCCAAGGTCGCGGCGGAAGTCGAGTCGTAGAAGGTATGAATAGAGCCGAGGCTTCTGTCAAAACATGAAGTCGATAAGACATGAACGTGGCCGTAGCCTCCGTAAAATTCATGACAGGAAGTCGATTTATATAAATGGTACACATGGCCGTAGCCTCTGTATGTTCACAGAGAGATTTACAGCCCAAATCTTGTGACACATAGCCTCCAAATTGATTCGAGAAAGAGAGACAGCCTAAGCACCCGGAGACTCAGCTATCTCCGAACATCGTCTCATGGGTAGAACTTGCGCAGGTTCTGAATGTTCCAAGAATTCGGAACATCTTGGCCCTCGGGATATTCTAGTCGATATGACCCTAGTCTTGTGACCTGCTTGACGATGAACGGACCTTCCCACCTTGAGTTGAGCTTGTGTAGGCCGGACTCATCTTGGATGCGACGTAGGACCAAGTCGCCTATGCTGAATGATCATTCCTTCATGCTGTGATCGTGATATCGCCGGATCCCCTGTAGGTATCGAGCAAACTGGACAAGAGTGGTGCAGCGAGCCTCTTCAATAGAATGGAGCTCTAATTGCCTCGCCTCGTCCACCTCGCCTTCGTTGTAGATTTCAACCCTTGGGGATTTCCACATGATGTCGGCCGGCAAGATAGCTTCAGATCCGTACATGAGAAAAAATGGAGTTTGTCCTGTGGCTTTGGACGACTGAGTCCGAAGCCCCTAGACGACATGTGGCAGCTCATTTATCCATTTGCCTCCCTTCTTGCTATTTTCATCATAGACTCTCTTCTTGAGGCCATCGATTATCATGCCATTCGCCCTTTCGACTTGTCCATTGGCCCTTGGGTGTGCAACAGAGACATATTTAACCTCGATGCATGCATTCTCACAGAACTCCCAGAACTGGTTGGCTATGAAATTTGATCCCAAGTCCGTGATGATGGTATTCGGGAAGCCGAAGCGGTGCAAGATATCAGAGATGAAATCAACAACCCGATCTGGTGTGAGCTTGGCTATTGGCTTGTACTTGATCCACTTGGTAAACTTGTCGATAGCCACCAACACATGGGTGAAACAGCCTGGCGCCGTTGTGAAGGGCCCAATCATATCAAGTCCCCAGCAAGCAAAGGGCCAGGATGGCGGTATGGTGATGAGGCTGTGGGCTGGAACATGAGACTGCTTGCCGAAGTATTGACAGTTTTGGCACCTACGCACCAGATCCTCCGCGTCAGATACTGCGGTGGGCCACCAGAAACCGACCCTGTATGCTTTCCCCACCAGCGTCCTTGAAGCTGCGTGGTTGCTGCAAACACCTTCGTGTATCTCCCGCAGTATGTCATAGCCATCTTCCTTCGTGACGCACTTCATGAGAACGCCTGACCGGGCACCGCGCCGGTAGAGCTTGCTGTCAACTAGAACGAAACCCTTACTTCTGCGCATGACACGTGCCGCCTCTGCGCTTCTTGCGTCAATTCCTGCCGGTAGCCTTTGATCCTGGATGAAGTTGATAAAAGTCTCTCTCCAGTCCTCACCCAGCGCCATAACCTCCCGATCGGGTTGTTGAGGACCCGCATCGGTGGATACCTGTGGTGAAGACTTGATGGATGGCTGCTTGAGCTCCTGGACAAAGACTCCTGGTGGAACCTGAGCACGTGTTGACCCCAGCTTGGGCAAAATATTTGCGCCAACATTGTGCTCCCGTAGCACATGATGAACCTCCAGGCCGGAAAATCTGTTTTCCAACTTGCGCACTTCCTGTACATAGGCGTCCATCATCTCCTTGTTGCTGTCCCACTCTTTATTGACTTGCTGAACGACAAGAAGAGAGTCACCATACACAAGTAATCGCTTGATCCCTAGTGATATCGCCAAACGAAGCCCGTGAAGCAAGGCTTCATACTCGGCCTCATTGTTGGATACCTCCCACAGGATCTGAAGGACATACTTCAATTGTTTGCCCTATGGAGAAATAAGCAGAACTCCGGCACCATCGCCATCGAGCTTGAGGGACCCATCAAAATACATGGTCCAGTGCTCTGGCTTGTCGACTGGAGTTGGAACTTGATTCTCCCTCCATTCATCCATAAAATCGACTAGGGCTTGAGATTTAATTGCAGTGCGTGGCTTGAAGTCGATTGACAAAGCCCCTAGTTCCACTGCCCACTTTGATATACGCCCCTTGGCATCTTGATTATGAAGAGTATCCGCCAACGGGAAATCCGTAATCATAGTGATCTTGTACTCATCGAAATAATGGCGCAGCTTTCTTGATGCGATTAGGATTGCGTATAAAAGTTTCTGGACTGCCGGGTATGGTACCTTGGATTCGGAGAGTACCTGGCTGACGAAATATACAGGCTGCTGCACTCCAAACGCATGGCCTTCCTCGCCTCGCTCGACTACAATAGCACTACTAACAACATGAGTTGTTGCCGCGATGTAAAGTAGTAGATCTTGCCCCCGCAATGGTGCTGTAAGGATCTGAGGAGACTGAAGGTGATGTTTCAGATCTTGCAGAGCCCGCTCAGCCTCCTCCGTCCATTGGAACTTATCTTGGTGTTTCAGGAGCTTGAAGAAGGGTAGTCCTCTCTCCCCAAGTCGGGAGATGAACCTGTTCAGGGCTGCCATGCAACCTGTTAATTTTTGCACATCCTTGATTGTGGCCGGAGCCCCCATATCAGTAATGACCCAAATTTTTACAGGGTTGGCTTCAATGCCCCGGTTGCTGACGATGAACCCGAGCAATTTCCCTGAAGGTACTCCAAAAACGCACTTGGTTGGGTTGAGCTTCCACCGAAACCCGCGCAGACTGCTGAACGTTTCTTCCAAATCTGCAATCAAGTCATCGGAATCCCTGGTCTTGATGACCACATTATCCACGTAGGCCTCAATGTTCCGATGCAGCTGATTTGCAAAGCACATCTGGATCGCACGCTGATAGGTTGCTCCTGCGTTTTTAACCCGAAGGATATAGTTTTGTAGGCATATGTCCCGTACGGGGTGATGAACGCTATCTTGATTTGGTCCTCCTCCTTGAGCACAATATGATGATATCCTGAATAACAATCAAGGAAACAAAGAAGGACACAACCAGCTGTCGAGTCGACAACTTGGTCAATGCGCGGCAGCCCAAAGTGATCTTTTGGGCTGTGCTTGTTGAGATCGGTGTAGTCAACACACATTCTTCATTCATTATTCTTTTTTCTTACAAGAACGGGATTAGCTACCCACTCTGGATGGATTACTTCTTTAATGAATCCAGTCGTGAGAAGTTTAGCTATTTCCCGCTAAGTTGTCGATGGAGACCTTCTTGAGTCGCTCCCAGGAGTCGATGGAGTTGTTGCTGAGGCTCTCCAGCCACGTGAGCAGCGCAGGGTCCAAAGCCATCGGGAAGTAGACGACCTTGGTGATGTTGGGGCCCCCTGCAACCTCAATGGCTGTGGAGTAGCAACGTAACCACTGCTGAGGAGCCTGCTTGCCGTCGTACTTGGTGATGCCGATCGGCTTGAAGCCCTCAGGGTACTTGTAGCTGCTGAACCGTGCGGAGAAAGCTGGGAAATGGTCGCTATAGTCAGTACCTTCAGTTTCGACTTCTTCGCGGACCTTGCGCCTGGAGTCACGGACCGCGCATCGCGGCCTTCGTTGATGTGCTAGCGCAGGTCTTCTGGAGGAGGTCGATGATTGGCCTGTCGCGGGTTACCCCCTGGAGGTGGCTGCTGCCTCCTGCTAGGGGCCTGGCTTCCACGAGCGTTGTTGTTGTTGAGGCTGGGCTGAGGTCGAGGACGTTCGTCTGCCGTTCAGCTGTGACCCAGGCTATGGCTCTCGCCCACGCGCTCCTCCCTAATGGTGGATGCCAGGTTATGCTGATCCAGCTGGATCCAGACCCTCTGCACGTAAAGAAGTGCTTGATGCACATTCGGATCATTACTGTGCTCGAGTATGGCCATAACCCTGGCGATGCTAGCCGCCAGCATCCTGAAGCCTCGTTCGCTTATGGCGGCGAACTCAAGATCAGGCTCGCGATGCATAGATCGCCTGTGCTAATTGACCCTCTGCCGCCGGATTGTGAGGGCCCTGTTCCTGGCCCTCCGCGCCTCACGATCGGCGTCGTTCTCATCGCCGGCGTTGGCTGTGGCCTCATCTTCGGAGACTGCATCAAATTCGATGATGGGAAGATCCCCATCATCCTCGCCTTCTTCTGCCATTAGCACCTAGCGGAAGACGAGCTCATCGGAGCTCGAGTCGACTAGCTCTGTTGACTCCTCCACCATGGTGGCCAACGGCCTACCCTCCTAGAAAGGTAAAGGCTAGAGGTGGGCTACAAGTCGATCCTCAGCCTCGTGTAGATCGGAGGGCTCTATGCCCCTCCAATGTATGAAGCGCCCCTCCGGTGTACAGGTGATCATCAGATCACTGGTGCCTAAACAACCCGAAGCCCCCCGACATGTGGTGGCTTCGGGCCCTCCTTGTAGGAGCAAAGAATCCAGGTCCTTCTCTAACGCAGAGAGGGACCCGAAGATGTCGGCCTCCTGAAGATCAGTAGCCGGATTACGTGAACCGAGTCGGGATCAGCTATGCGAACCCTTAAATTGGAAAGATTCCAACCCAAGGGAAGTTGCCGCAGCGCCGGATGAAGTCGGGCCTGGAGCTGACTCCACCTTGATCTTTGCAGCGGATGCATGGATCGACAAGTCATCGAGATCATCAATGAACTTGTCAAGGTCACTGCGGAGATCCGTCACGGGAGTCTTTGGCTTCATGTTGATGAGGAATCGCCGGAAATTGCCCACACCATCTGCGATGCAGACCCACGAGCCTAAAACAAATGTCATGCCCTGGGAGGGAACTAACCTGGTGAATCGGAAAGATGCCATCGAGCTCGCCGGTGGATCTTCGACGCGATCCCCTACCTGGCGCACCAGTTGTCGGTGTTTAACCGGCTGCCCACCGAGGGATATACCCAAGGTGGTAAGTTTTAGGTGAGGAGACGCCGAGATCAGGAACTCGAAGGTGCAAGGAACACCAAACTTAGACAGGTTCGGGCCGTGAGGTGCGTAATACCCTACGTCCTGTATGGTGGTTTGTATTGCCTTTGGTGTAGGATGATCAAGAGATCTTGTTTTGAGAGGGTCCCTGTCCTCCCTTATATATCCGGGAGGCCAGGGTTACAAGGATACTAACCAACACCAGCTAAGAAATCGTACCAAAACATATCTCGAGTAGATTCCTTCTGCATCGGTTAGCTCTATCTCCTATTTAAATGGGATAAATAAGAGATAAACGAGATAAATAAGAGATAAGATGGACTTAATCTCTTAAACCTCTTCAAACTACGTTATGTACATAGTCCTGTGGCCCCGGGTCTGACAGGTGCATCCTCGTCATGCACGAAGTATTTTATTGACTTGATGAAAATAAGAACAATTACATTAGCCGTCCCCGACTTTGAAATTACATGACCGAAGATTGGCTTTCCCTCTACTTGATGCATAGACTATGATAGATTATGCAACATGGTGAAACCATCAACCTTTAAAGTAAACAATCTATTACGAACTAAACAGTGGCATGTACGGCAGCTTGTTGTGTGGACATACGCAGCCACTTTAAACCTAAGACGCCTTAGGTAATTGAAATTGCCGGGATACAACCTAACTGGGTTGTCTTGTAGTAATGGCTCTGAGAGTACTATGACGGTCCAGCTCTATCATAGCCTCCGCCTCCACCTCCACCAGAGTACTGGGAGGGTCCATCACCTCCATCCGAGGAAGGTGGAGACAGAGGCAGTTGATTCTTCTTCATGTGGTACGAGCACTTGCACCAAATATCCGGGCAGAGTGGGTCTTGTGAGAGGCTAGTAATCCGTGGGTATGGTACGACTGGTTTTAGATCGTCTTCAAGGCCCTCCTCCTTCTCTAGATCTTCGATCTTGAACTTCAAGTACTGGATGTACTCCTGCCTGTGGTAGAAATTGTTGGGATCCACCCATCTTGCGTATGGCAGTTCCCGTCATCATAGTATGAAAAATAATGATTCATTGGTTAGCATATGTACATAGATAGCGAGAATGGTAGTAAAGGAGAAACAATACAGACCTCACCAATTGGACATGCGAAGAACCGTCACCCTCCATCTCCATACCTGCCATACACCTGCATGACGCAAAGCTTGTTGTGATGGCACTTGGGCCAAACATCCCTACGGTTATCATACGGCCTTAGCTCCGCACCGTCAACGAACTCATCTTGATGGCTAAAAGGAAACTACGGTAGAGGTGGCTCATACTCATCAGGCCCAAATGTTCCTGGCCAAGTGATGGTTGGTTCTGGACGCGACGCTCCTCCCTCCCTTCTCCTACACCCTCTCCCTCCTGGTGCGGCCATTGTTTTGCTGGTGCTCCTCTATCTTGTTGGGAGAGGCCAATTTATAGATAAAGTGGCCATGGTCTCCTCAGGGAAGGGACAAATATCTAGGTCATTCATTAATGACCTCCGTGTGCCATGCATATGAGTCATGGAGGAGTCATGTCCGCCTGCAAAGCTGTGTCCTGTGGTGTCATGGACAAGTCACATCTGTCTGCAAAGTCTATGCTCTAAAAAGGCTATCTCTGAAAAGGCTATCTCTAAAAAGGCTATGCTCCGAAAGACTAGAGCATGGAGCAGTCACATCTTCCTAAAAAGTCTATAAGTAGCCTTTTCAGAATCTTCTGAAAAGGCTACGGACGCTATTAGGTTATCTGTGGCCTGTTATTATTCTGAAAAGTGTATATTAAAGTAGGTACGGCCATGAATTTCTGGCTTCCATTACAAAATACAAATGCTGGTTAGGTAATGATAAGCTAGCATCGGCCCATTGCGTCTCTACTACTATGGTGCATGATGCATAAGACCTTTGCCCTAAGCGGTAAACTTAAACAACAAAGTGCAGTGGCATGTGCAACACGGTAGCCTTGTGTTGGAACTACACCTAACATGCCTTAGGGAATGTAAAATGCCGGGATCACATGGTGGTGCTTTACTGAGTGCACCGGGATATTTGCCCTTCCTAATAGCATCGGGCCCTGCTTCCTTTTGCACGATGTGCCCTCTCTCGCTTCCTCTCCCTATCAGCTTCACGTTCCTCCACCTCCTAGCGTTCCATCTCCTCCATCCTTCTCCGGATCTCCTCTTGCTCTTTCTTGCGCTTCTCCTCTTTTTGTTCCTCTTGCAACATTTGCTGCCACCTTTCCCTAGCTCACTTTCCTTCGTGTTCAACATGGTCCTTAGCAAGCTGCGACTGCTTGGTGTCCAACCACTGCACGAAATCGCATAGAGGAGTTGGAGTCTTTGGCCAACTCAAGTTAGAAATCAGTACGGCATCCATAAGTTACAACCAGAGTGTTTGAGGTAGTACCTTTGGTTTGTCCTTGCCGTGAAGCTTCGGTGGGTCGTACTCGTAGTTCTCGCACATGAAAAACCTCATGCCGAAGTCATCACCCAAAACTTTGGACTCCATGAGATTGCACAAGGAACCGCCGAAGCACATAGGCACCTGGATTCCTTCGGGCACTGTTGCTCTCACCTTGTTCCTTGGAATGTAGGTCGATCCTGAGGACAACATTGTCACTATGAAGGTGTGGTGACTGTTGTGCGTGTGTGTTGGCGGGGGTGTGTGGTTGTGTGGTGTGGTGGATGTGTGCTGCCATTATTTATAGAACATTTGAGATGGTGCATAGACACGGTTCATACTCGATTCGAGGTGGCCATCTGCACCGCACTATTCGAGGTAGTGACTAGTCATTTCAATGTCCGGTGTGCGAGCGCAAGGATCTTTTACAACTTTCCATGGACGGTCAAAAAGTAAGGGAGAAATAGCATCCAATGCTCGGTGGCAGAGGCATCATAATGTTGTAGCATCCAATGCTCGGTAGCATTGGATGAGCTCAGCATCATAAAGTAAGGGAGCACTAGCATCCAATGCTCGACAGCAGAGGCATCATAATGCGATCACCCATTTATAAATCTAGCGCCGTATGTATAGCACGACGCCATTGCCTTTGACGACGTACCTCCACACTATGGCGCTAAAGGCTACGGCGCCGTACCTCCACACCACGTCGTCGTAGCCTTTAGCGCCATATTGGGACAGCATGGCGCCATAGCCTTTAGCGCCGTCAACGGTAGAAATAAGCAGAACACAACAACACAACAACATAGTGTCCACAAGTTTGACAACCATAAGATAGAACAGCACATCACTGAATGTAATGAATGAGATAGAAATAGCAGATCAGTTTGACAACCATACAAGTTCCACAACATAGTGTCCACAAGCACTCGTTCATACATATAAGGTCTCAATCATTACATCACAACTTCAGAACTGGAAGATGTAGTGCCACTAAGACTACACAGAACTAGTCATCATTGCCTGTTCGAGCGCCTCCTACAACCACCAAGTGCATCAATGCTTGGCGTGTGACGAACAGGGGGACGACAACGGTGAGGCTGCAGCTGGCTACCTGGAGGAGCATCTGCTAGCTGGCTCTCTCTAGGAGCATCTGCTAGCTACGAAGCACCAATCTTTGCTGGTGGTGGTCATCATCGTCCTCCGCATCACCGTCGTCATCGTCGTCCTCGGACTCGGTGCTGAAAGTTAGTGTATGTGATGAGCTGTGAGCGGCCGACTCTTGAGCGCGGTTGTGGGAGGATGATGCTACTGCTGCCGAGCCTATGAAGGCCCTAGAGCGGTTGGAGAGTGCTGGCAGGACAGCAACGTTCGCCGCTTGCACACAACAGCATCCGCAATGAGTAGCAGCTCGACGAAGGCGCCTCTGCAGCTTCTACAACAAAGAGACGGCAACAAATGAGCCATAACACCAAACAAGGGACTCAACGAGGAATAGTTCAAAGTTCACACCTCCAACAAGTCCCGCATACATCCCTCGTTTCCTGGGCTTCCAGTTGGGTAACGTAGCCTGTTGTCGATGTCATGGACGGACTGCATAACCGAGGATCCCTTCATGTACGAGACATTTAACTGGTGGTTAGAACACATGTAATTACGAACTAATCCAATGCAAGGTAGATGAGCCTTACCTGTCTGTCGAGGATGGGTGCGATCTCCACTATGGTACCCTCTCTAGCACACGTGTCGTAGATGGTGTCCTCATCATCTGATGAAGCAATTTCAGCGTAGTCGTCTCCGGTCCACTTCTGGCGCAGCTTGTACCATGCCAAGGACTCTCGGAAGTTAGCTCTAGTGTGCTAGGCTCCATCAAATCTGTCCGTCCCATCCAAACGCCACCACCAGTCCACCATGCGACGATGGTGGTGAGCAAAGTCAGTGACTTTCCTTTGGTGAACCTGATCAAACCTGCATCCATGCACAATTGCGATTGTAAGGCATAGTATCGAAAGGAAGGCAAAGAATCGAGTATATAAACACATTCTGGTGCATGGTTGCGGAGGTCGAAACTGGCTTAGGCGGCCAACTCTGCTCCAACCCAAACTGGCGTGCCACCGTGTGAGGCAAGTGAATTTCAACAGCGTAGAAGAAAATCAAAGGGCACCTAAGTCTCCACATGTCCGCATCTCGACAGCACAATAAGAGGCATCGCAAGGACCCGCTCGTCCAAGTATGGCTCCCACACGACCTGTCACAAAAGAAAATGGACGAACAAGTTGGTGATGGACAAATGGACATGAAAAATAAGTTCATGGAAAACAAGTACATAAAAAAACAAGAAATAAGATGAGGCATCAGAACTCACAGACGATGGGCTTAGGACGTCAAGCTCATTGCTGTACTAGACGTACGTGCGCTGTGTGGTGGCGTAAGGAGAGGTGATGTTGTCCCAAAGGTATGTCACTGCCGGAGCGAAGTCGTCAACACCCATAGGGAACCACTTTTGAGACTGAACCACCCTAGGTCTGCCAACCGGCAGTCGGCTCCACATGCACAGCTGAAGGAGGAAGGTGCAGCCCGACATTGTGGATGTTGGTGCGAGGCGTCAGCATGCCTCGCGCAGCTGACAGTAAAGGAAGCCAAAGGACCACCGATCCCCAGCTGTATCCCCACGCCTCATCCTAGTCTCTAAGGTAGTGTATGTACATCCACGAAGCGGAGTCACCGTTGTCGTCCGAAAATAGAACAGATCTGAACATGTGAAGCACCCAAGCCCTGAAGTGGAACGTGACCATCGCTTCGTCTGCTTCATTGGGACAACTGCCAAAGGTGGCCCTCAGCCACAACAAACGCACTCCTGAAACATGCCGGCTCCTACCCGGCTCATCTTCTGGAAGTGCAGTCTCAAGAAACTCCTCCACATGAGCACGCCATCCCTCAGACACCACAGGGCCAATCACCGGATCGCTCCGGATTGGCAACCCCAAAAGCATGGTGACATCCTGCAAGGTAATCATCATCTCCCCGCACGGTAGGTGGAAACTGTGCATCTCAAGCCTCCACCTGAAAAGGTGGGAACAATGTTAGATTCATTTGCATTCTCGATATACATCCGGAGTTGCCATTCAAAGGTACTCTTGTTTGACACTCACCTATCGATGAGGGCAGTGAGTGCCGCGGGGTTGAATGTGGGCAACCCATGTCGAAGAAGGTTGGCGGCGATGGGACTGCGCACATGGCGTACATATTTTAGGATAAGGGATGGGACATGGCCCATACCCTACACCAGTTGTAACTACTCGTACAGGAGTAGAACTAGTTGGAACAGAATAAAACTACCCGAGTAGTACTTTAGTAGGACTCCTAAGCTTGTATTTGGCTAGGACTTCCATGTCCCTGTCCCCCTAGACTATATAAGGGTGGGCAGGGACCCCCTCCAAAATACACATCATCTAAGACAATATAAACCACCACATCATCTAAAGTTTCATATTCCTTGTACCCTCAAGTTCTTGATCTCAGTGACACCCCACCTACAATCTACCACCTCGGGGTATCCCTCGGTGGGCTTGGAGGTTAAACATCGATAGCTGGCTCGCCAAACAGCAGGAGCGTGATGAGGTGGAGGCCTACAGCCCTACCAACTATCATATCCCCCTCGACTACCTGGATAAAACTCGAAAGCACAAGCCAGAAGTTGGGGAAACAACCAACCCGAAGAAAGAAAACCCTCAGCCCAAAGGAACGCTTCGAGGAGGCTCTCCATAAGCGATGCCCATTGCACCCGAACAGCAAGCATTGCACCTTCAAATGTTATACCCTTCGGAGGGCCCTGGGAGCTACGAAGAAAGGCGATGGGACTAACCGAATAATGATTTAATTCATAAATTGAGTACTCAATTCAAGGAGGTTTTCTGAGGATCTTTTAGGTGTTTGGTTTGTTCAACCATTATTTTGGGACTATATCTCGAAACAAGGGGTTCTGTAAACCTAAAAGCATCCCTTTTTATCACTTAGTTAGGGTCACCATTTATGTTTATTATTCGGGTTAATCATGACTTCCTCGCTATACTAATCTCAGACATGCCCAATGAATATCTAGTCTAATTAGTGCAACCTTTTTCCAGCCGATCTCTTATCACCTATTCCTCATATCACGGGCCCTTTTTACCGACACTCGGGGTCTACGGATAGGGCCAGCGGGGATGGGCTTGGGAAAGAAGAAAATGATTCAACTTCCTCAAGGCCAAGCTTAGGGAACCCTATCACAGTCGAGCCATGTGACTACCAAAAGTGGTCGCCTCTTCGGCAATGACTAATGGAATCCATTAATTAGCCAAATAAAGCATCTACATGATTATCTATCCCATACTTCTAGTAACGCTCCGTTTACTAGTTCCCGACTAGTACTCTTTGTTACTGAATGGGCCTCACTCCCATACTTCCAGTAACGCTCTGTTTACTAGTTCTCGACTAGTACTCTATGTTACTGAAGGGGTCTCGCTCCCATACTTCCAGTAACGCTCCATTTACTAGTTCCCGACAAGTACTCTATATTGCTCAAGGGGTCTCGCTCCCATACTTCCAGTAACGCTCTGTTTACTAGTTTTCGACTAGTACTCTATGTTATTGAAGGGGTCTCGCTCCCATACTTCCACTAACGCTCTGTTTACAGTTCCCGACTAGTACTCTATGTTACTAAAGGGGCCTCGCTCCCATACTTCCAGTAACGCTCCGTTTACTAGTTCCTGACTAGTACTCTATGTTACTGAAGGGGCCTTGCTCCAATACTTCCAGTAACACTCTGTTTACTAGTTCTCGACTAGTACTCTATGTTATTGAAGGAGCCTCGCTCCCATACTTTTAGTAATGCTCCGTTTACTAGTTCCCGATTAGTACTCTATGTTACTAAAGGGGTCTCGTTCTCATACTTCCAGTAAGGTTTTGTTTACTAGTTCCTGACTAGTACTCTATATTACCAAAGGGGCCTCGCTCCCATACTTTCAGTAATGCTCCGTTTACTAGTTCCCGACTAGTACTCTATGGTACTGAAGGGGTCTCGCTCCCATACTTCTAGTAACATTCTGTTTTCTAGTTCCTGACTAGTACTCTAAGTTACTGAAGGGGCCTCGCTCCCATGCTTCCAGTAACGCTCCGTTTACTAGTTCCCTACCCGTCCTTATATAGTCTAGGGGGACAGGGTTACATGAAAATTCTAGTCAGATATGAGCTCAGGAGGCCTACCCAAGTACTTTTCGGGTAGTCTCCTTCTGTTTCTGACTAGTTCTACTACGGTATGATTAGTTCTACTACGTTACGAGTAGTTACAACCGGTGTAGGACGTGGGCCAAGTTCCACCCCTTATCCTGTAAGATGTATGCCTTGTGTACAGTCCCGTGGGCCCGGGTCTGACACGGCCAGGCCCTAGGCTTAAGGGTTGGCGCCGCCGATCATGTGGTGTATCTCCTCTGACTCGGCCAGTACCCACGCTACTCGGTGTACCTTCGGTGGCTTGTCTAGCTCCCGTGCTCGGGGGCTAGGTGCAACAGGGCACTCGGTGTGCTTTCGGTGGCTCGTCTAGTTCTCATACTCGGGGCTAGGCGCAGGAAAGAACTCGGCGTATCACTATGCGGAAGCTGAAGAGATTTTCTCGGGATAAGATTGTTTTGAGCGGTAATTTAGGATTCCTTTAGGGAAGTTATTTGTTTAACCATTTTTTCAAGGATCTCGTTCCGAAAAAAGAGATTTTTGAATAAGGGATAAGGGATGACGTACATATTCTAGGATAAGGGATGGGATATGGTCTACACCTTACACCAGTTGTAACTACTTGTATAGGAGTAGAACTAGTTGGACAGAAGGAAACTACCCGAGTACTACTCGGGTAGGACTACTAAGCTTGTATTTGGCTAGGACTTCCATGTAACCCTGTCCCCCAGACTATATAAGGGCGGGCAGGAAACCTCTCCAAAAGATACATCATCTAAGGCAATACAAACCACAACACAGGACGTAGGGTATTACGCTCTCAGCAGCCCGAACCTGTCTAAAGTTTCATGATCTTTGCACCCTCAAGTTCCTGATCTCAGCGACACCCCATCTACAATCTACCACCTCGGGGTATCACTCGGTGGGCATGGTGGTTAAACACCAACATGCAGGCCAGTGCGCCGAAGGAGTGGGGTGTACTGCTCATCGTACACCATGACCTGGGACCCATCATGGGTCCGAATAGGAAGAAGGACCTGCAAACATAAGCAAAATATTTGAACTTGCACATGAAGAGAAGGTGGCTGTAATAGTTGTAAAAAATATATCTGGGCCTCCTCGATGATCTTGGCCCTATGGTCTTTCTCGTAGAACTAGTTCAGCAACCGGTACCCCGCCATCCTGCATTTTAATTAACACAAAAAGGTTAGTACGTCATAATATATGAAATGAGTGCAAAAGTAAATGGCGCATAACACATAAAGATGAGGTGAAGTAACACATGTACCACATATAGAAAATGCTAGCGTACATATTACCACATCTGGCCTTGATGCCCGCATCTACGCGAGTTGTGGCCATATCGATTGCAAGTGCGGCATTGGCTATGCTCAAGATCTACTACAAATGGATTGGCTTTAGATCGTCTGGACGCGCCGGGAATCCTATCCATCTGCATCTTATACCTTGACCTCTTATGACTACCTCTCTTGTGCCACTTTGTGCTCGAGTCCACCACGTACTTGGGGCCATCATACGGTGGCCACTCCTTCTCATCTCTGAATGGCTCAAATCCGAGAGACCAAGTGTTCAGTAAGGACAGCACACTTAAGTGTGTTGGAGTTTTTTATTCTAAATCCACACGGCGCGCCTGACAAGCAGTTACCATGTGTGAGCAAGGGAAATGGAACCGTTGCGGCCTCATGCAAGTGCATGTAAATTGGGTGATCACCAGCTTGTGCTTGCGGCCCTCTGTTAGCTCGCCAGCCTCATCTGCCCCCCCTGGCTTGTAGATCTCGTAAGTCCCTGTAACGTGGTCAAAACACCGATGTAATGTGGTCAAAGCACCGATACTCCTGCTCATTAGCTTTCAGCTTAGCTTTAGCTAGAAAATCTTCCTGAGTTGGTGCCCAACGTTGCCCTTGCGCCATCAAGCTCGTGGCGTCAGTGTGAAAGGCCATAAATCATTCAACACACTTGTAGAAGGTGTATGTAGCTATGGCAATAACATGCAAACCACGAACGCCTTTTAGCAAACCATTGAATATCTCAGCCATGCTGCTAGTTTGAAATGAGTGCCGCCAACCACCTGTATCATGAGCCCGAGACCATTTCTCCACCTTAGGCATCAACCCTCTAATCCATTCACGACCCACAACATTTGTCTTTGCTTTCAAGTCCTCAAGCTTCTCCTCAAAGATTTTCACCTCTACAGCATGACACACCTCTTCAAGCAGTTTGAAGTTATCCTTCTTATGGTCTTTGTGAACCAAATTATCGGCAAGATGGCGAGTGCACTATCGGTGTTTTACCGCCTGCCCACTGAGGGGTATACCCGAGGTGGTGAGTTTTAGGTAGGGTGTCGCCGAGATTAGGAACTCGAAGGTGCAAGTAACACAAGGTTTAGACAGGTTCGGACCGTGATGTGCGTAATACCCTACGTCCTGTTTGGTGTTTTGTATTGCCTTGGGTGTTGATGTGTTTTGAGGGGGTTCCTGCCCGCTCTTATATATCCGGAAGGATAGGGTTACATGAATCCTAGTCCGACACTAGCTTAGGAATCTTACTCGAGTACAACTCGAGTAGCTTCCTTCTGTATCGACTATTTCTACTTCGCATGCGAGTAGAGTACAACACAGATAAGGTATAGGACATGTCCTATCCCCTATTCCTGTATGAACTACGTTATGTACACAGTCCCGGGTCTGACAAGCCCCCGAGCTCTTCGTAGCTGAATACTGCAGGCTCCTCGAGTACTTCTGAAGTAGTCTTCAGCTTCTTTTGAAGCTCTGTCTTGAAGTTTTTCTTCGAGTACTTCCTTGGCTGCATTGAAGCTATGAGGTGCTTATGCTCCGAATTACTTCTTTGGTATGGGTGCGATGGAAAATCGCACTCCATATGGAGTAGCCCCCGAGCCTTAGGTTGAATCGAAGAATCAGGCTGAGGGTCACATTAGTCTGGAATCTTCCTTGTTTACTCTTCGAATATATTTGAAAAATAAGTAGTCGATGCCACGTATCCCGCAGCCCCCAAGCCTTAAATCCAAATCTCTCAGGCTTGGAAAAAAGGATCCAATGGTTGTGGCATGTAGTGAAAAAATGTTCCCTTGGGAAATAATTGGTTTGATGGTACAGATGATAGAAATTAGATTTGGAATTCGAAAAACCCCTTTCTTCAGGAAAATTAACCCTGAAAAATGGTTAATCAAATAATTTATCTAAAAATCCACCAAATAACCCCTCATCTTTCGAATATTCCTTGTGATGACTCTTCAACTTCGGAACAGTAAACCTGTATTCGGCCGCAGGTTATTTAACCCTGCGGTAACTTAGGGTAAAACCCGTGCTTCCAATCTTCAATCCGCCGAGTAATTTCCGAATCCCCAATCCTTCTTCTCCTCCTCCCGACCCCAAGCGCCGAAAGGTTGTCGGGACCGCATTTCCAGTCAGACAACATGAAGTGGAAAGCGCAGAACTGCTGTCGCTGGGGAATAAGGACGCGACTCTACCCGACCCACCACCTCCCAAGTCCCAGCAAATCGAATCCAGTGCTGGTGGTGGTGAGCAAGTCGAGGCCGCCGATGCCACTCCTGCAGAAGGCACAGGTAAGTGTCTGACCCTCTGCGGCTAATTGCCTAGATCGTAGGCTTTGTTTATTGAACGCTTTTTGACTTGCATGTGCCCCGCAGCCATCAACTGAAGAGGCTGCGGGTACTTCTGGCAACTCTGGAACTCTATTGATGCCTGGGAGAGGACTCGAGAACATTGTCACCAACGATCTGTTGGATGATCCTCTCCTCTCGGTCGACAACATGAGGTATTTCCAGAAGATCTCCAAGGAGATGTACAGGTTTACCCTGGTAAGGCATGACTGCTCTTCTGCCATTATGCTTTGTCGAGTTGTTTTGTCTTCTCAGTCTTCCCCCTTATACAAGATGTGGCCAGACGCTCTCAAGAAAAATCTGAGAAGCTGAAGGCAGTCGAGGGTGGCTTCCGGGAGCTCCAAGCGAAGGATCGATGCATCGAGGAAGAAATCCGAAAGAACATCGATCTTCGCAAAGACCTCGACAAGCTGAAGCAGGAGCGGACACGAGAAACATGGCTACTCAAGAACAACATCCGTAATCTTGAAGTTCAACTCCGAGCTCCAAGAACAGTTCGAGGAGCAGAAAAAAGCGCATCAAGGCAAGTTCTTTCCTCGCTCGAGTACTTTCTCTAGCAGTTGGTCTTGTGTTCTGAAACAATCTTCACCGCAGAGCTTAAGAAACTCTTAGCTTAAGAAAAGTTACTGTCGGTATTTAACCGGCTGCCCACCGAGGGATATACCCAAGGTGGTAAGTTTTGGGTGAGGGAACGCCGAGATCAGGAACTCGAAGGTGCAAAGAACACAAGACTTTAGACAGGTTCGGGCCACGCGGAGCGTAACACCCTACGTCCTGTATGGTGGTTTGTATTCTCTTTGGTGTAGAATGACCTAATGATCTTCTGTTTTGAGGGGGTTCCCTGACCTCCCTTATATATCCAAGAGGTCAGAGTTACAAAGATGCTAACCAACCCCCTCCGCGGGATCACACCAGAACTGATCTCGAGTAGATCCTCTTCCCATTGGTTAGCTCTATCTCCTATTTAAACGGGATAAACAAGAGACAAACAAAATGAATAAGAGATAAGACGGGCTTAATCTCTTAAACTTCGTGACATGCCCAGCCCGGTGGCCCCGGGTCTGACAAGCCCCCGAGCTCTTCGTAGCTGAGTACTGCAGGCTTATCGAGTACTTTCGAAGCTGTCTTCGACTTCTTCTGACGATTCGTCTTGAAGTCCTTCTTCGAGTACTTGCTTATCTGCATCGAGGCTATGAGGTGCTCATGCCCCGAATTTTATTTCTGATATGATGTGCGATTGCAAAATCGCACTCCATATGGAGTAGCCCCCGAGCCTTAGGTTGAATCGGAGAATCAGGCTGAGGGTCTCACTTGTTTGTAGCCTTCCTTACCCTTCAAAGAAATTTAAAAAATAAGTAGTCGATGCCACGTACCCCGTAGCCCCCGACCCTTGAATCCGAATCCCACAAAATTGGAGATAAGGGTCCAAAAATCGTGGCATACAGGCGAAACAAAGACACGTTTAAGGAGAGACCAAAGCGATGGTACAAATGATGTAATTAGACCAAAGATTCGAAAAACCCCTTTTTTCGGGCTAATTAGCCCTGAAAAAATGATTAATCAAATATTCAATCTAATCAGATCACCAAATGACCCCTCATCTTCGGAATATTCCACGAAATGACTCTTGAGCTTCAGAACAGTAACTTTCCCCCACTCCGCTGGTTATTTAACCCCGCGATAACTGTAGGAAAAAATCACGCTTTCAAGCTGCATTCCATCAAGAGCCACCAAATTCCCCAATCCGAGCCAAACGCCGCCGCCTTCCCCCAGGAAAAATTCCCACCCCGACCTCCCCACCCCTCTCCCCGCAGCCCCCGAGCATCTCGTGGCCAGCGCATCGGAGATGACGTCCAAGAAGTCAGAGATCAAGGAAATGAAGAAGGATGCGAAGCCAACAACCGCGGAGTGGACACACAGTAAGTGCTCCCTCAACAATCTGAAAAAACTTGTTTCTGAGGGGTTGCTGCAAGAGAAAAATCTCGTCAACTGGCGCCCCTCTTTCCGTGAACCTTTCCCCATGGAGAATGTCGACGAAATCGTCACATTCTACCATTTTGCCGAACGGGGATTGGCCCTCCCCACTTGTTCTTTCTTCCGCGGCCTTCTTTACTACTACGGGCTTGAGCTCCATCACCTTAACCCGAATTCCATCTGCCACATCTCCATTTTCATCCACTTTTGTGAAGCATTTCTCGGAATTGAACCCCACTGGGATCTATTCCGCTTCCTTTTTCGCATGAAGCCCCAGCCAACCACGAAAAAACTCGCTGTGGTAGGGGGCGCCGGCATCCAACTGCGACAGCAGGCCGGTGAAAGATACCTGGCATATAGATTCCCCTCCAACCTTCCTGGGTGGAAAAACCTCTGGTTTTACATCGAAAACCATGCTCCCTCCCTGCCAACGAAGTCGAGCAAACCGCCCGTGGTGAGGGGGGAATGGAACCTTGAACCCTCCGGCATGGAAATGATTCAAGTCAAGGAACTGCTGGAGGCCATCGATGCCCTAAAGAAGGAGGGGGTGACCGGCGCCTCCGTCATGTTCTCCTTTTACAAGCGCCGCGTCCAACCCATCCAACAGAGATGTTGCCTGGGCTTCAAGTACACCGGCCCTGCTGACCCTTCTCGCATGTGCACAGAGGAGGTGCCAGACGAAGTCGCGCTCCAGCGGGTTCAGCGGGTGCTGCTGGACGTGAACACTGTGCCGTACATGCCCACCCTGTACTCCGCGCAACATCCGCCCCCGCCGGTAAGTACTCGACTTCTTTTGCTGAAGAAATCGACTACTGCGCCGGTACTGAACTAAGGGGCTTTCTGCAGGGGCATTCGGAACTGTACTGCAGCTACCCGCCGCAGCCGGACCTCCCCCGGGCGTATCACCTCCTTCCTTCTGCAGTCACGGCGGCCAAGAAGGCTCGCCTTGATGCGACCCAACGCCGCAACGAGTCCGCCGAACGCGCGGACTTGTCGGCGGGGGAAGAAGCCGAGGGAGGTCCGCGCCCTGTTGCCGCCATTGCCACCAAGGCGGCTCGCCATGCTGCGGTTCAAGGCAGCAGCGAGTCCACTGAGTGCGTGGGCTCGCAGGCGAGCGAAGGGACCGTGGGGGAGCCGCGCGGGGACAACTTCTCCGATCAGAGCGTGGAGTTGGCCGGCGCTCTGCCACTGGTGCCGAAGGGCCAGCGCCAGGTGCGCAAACGCAAGGCTCAAGAAGTCGAGTCCTCCAGGTACGGAATTGCTGTTGTGGCCAGTTCCAAAGTTTCCATGGTGCTGAGTACTGACAGCATCCCCTTGCAGTCTCCCTGCTCCGCCGCCCGGGACTGAACCTGAAGGGGTGGAGGAAGGCCCCTCTGACGCCGCGACGGTGACAATCACCGTGGCGGGGACCCCTCCATCGGCCGATCAGGCCCCGCCATCCGCAGCGGGCATCCCCCGCCGGGCCTGGCGGGTTAAGAAGGCTGCCAAGAAGAAGTCAACACTGTAAGTTTCCTTTCGAACGCTTGAAAATCCTACTCGTGCCCGCTCGGGTAACAATGTTGTCGATGTCACCAGGGCTGCGAGCGCCGTCAGACTCCAGATCGAACCAGGCACGGCTGCGGCGCCTGCCTCGGCCGCTGCAGCCCCCGAGCCCCCGGCGCCTGAGGAGCCAATACCCGCGGAGGTGGCCCCTGAAGTGGATGTGGCGCTCCCTGACTTGCCGCCTCCCGAGCCTCGACTAGAGGAAGCCAGACCCGGTGGCGGGGAACAAGTCGAGGCCTCTGACGCCGCTCATACTGAAGCCGCAGGTAGGCACTTATCCGCCCGCGTCTGGCTGCCGGGGTCTGGGCGTAGTGTTTTTACCATTTCGTATGCCTGCAGGTGTCCAGCCGCCGCCGCCAGGGGATGCCGCCGGGCCCTCGAGGAGTCCCCGTGAGGTGTTGAGGGTCGGGCCCGGGCACCGGAACGTCATCACTGCCGACCTGGTGGATGACCTTCTGCTGTCGGCGGAGAACCTGAAGACCTTCAAGAGTACTTTCAAGGAGCTGTACGACTTCTCCATGGTAAGACTCGGGTGATGAACCCGATGTGCGCCTTGGCGAGTTGTTTATGACTCACTTTCCTCCTTTTGTGCAGCATGCAATCACCAAATCACAGAAGAAGTCGGAGAAACTCCGCGCGGTCGTGAGTGACGCGCGGGAGCTAGCTGCTCTGGACAAGCGCATCTCTGAGGAGAAGACGAAGAATTGCTATCTGCAGCGAGAGCTTGATATGCTGAAGCAGGAAAGGACTCGCGAGACCTGGCTGCTCAAGAATGACCTGAAAAACATGGAGAAGGCCAACTCCGAGCTCCAACAACAGCTCAAGGAGCAACAAGCAAAACACCAAGAGCAGCTCAAGGCGGAGAAGAAGGTGCACCAAGGTAGGCCCTCGCTCCCCTCGAGTACTTTCCCTCAGTAGCTCCCCATTAGATGCTGAAGTACGCTTATCACAGAGCTTAGGAGAATAACGAAACACAAAGAGGAGTTGCTTACTGACGTGAAGAATATGCTGTATCGACGTACAGATGAAGTCGAAAAGCTGCAGAAGGTGATCGGCGACACTGAACGCCAGTTCGTCGATTGCCTTCAGCAAGTCAAAACTCTGGGCGAGAAGGACGAGCAGCAGCGCAAGGAGCTGGAGGAGCTCCGGGGAGCCGCCCAGGAGCTGGTGGACCTGGTGGATCCACCGGAAGAAGGCGATGCGAGCCCGCGACCCCTGCTGGAGCGTCTCCGCGAAGCCCCGAAGAAAGTGCTCAAGTTCCTGTCAGAGGCTCCGGTCGCGTGCGTGAGCAATGCGCTCGCGTACGTCAAGTCCTTCGTGCCGACCGCGCAGCTGAGCATCTTCGCGCAAGGGATGGCGGCGGACTGCCCAGACGAGCAGTTTGAAGAGTACCTGCAAGAGGCCCAACCCGTAGCAGAACAAATTGTACACAATGTACTGCAGGATTAGGGTGTATGAACCACTTAATTATTATTTTATGTAAATGCTTCCCTTGACGTCTCTACTTGTTTGCATGTCTTAGCTGAATTGGGATCCAGGCGTACGAGACTCAAGTAGGAAACGTGTCCTTGGGTGCAACGACCTGAAGGGCAGCTAGAATTCGTCTAACAGAGTAGCCACAACTCGATCGAGCGGGTCTAGACTTGTTAGGGAAGCACGCGAGCATCGTTGCGGGGTTGCTGTGCATAGGGCGAGAAGGGGACTACCCCGAGTTCGAGGCCTCGGGGTGTAGTCGAGAGTGCTCCTTCTGTGAGCGTACTCCGCAGGCTAGGTAGGACCCGGACAAACGGATCAAGCTTGCGAGGAGCAGGTGCGGGCAGCGCCGCGAGTTTGCCGTTCTGTTGGCAAAAACAAGACTGTTCTGAGTGCAGCCGCTCAGATTGTAGTCGATAAAGCTCTGTATGTGAGCCGTTCCAACGTACTAAGTGTAGGCCAGTCGAACGGATCGACTGCGTTGGAAAAGGTGCGACTGCTGTCGCGTGCGACCATCAAAAGTCGTTGCGGAACCCGAAAGGAGATGACCGTGGCCGTGGCCCCCGCGTCATGGGCGACAGAAGTCGATTTGGCTGTATACGTGTTTGCACGCAACATCTGCCATCATGTACAACCCGAGTGATGTGGCTCGCGGCCTTCAGATACGTTCGGGGAAAGAAAATCTTCGGAGCCCCCGGGGAATTAGCGATCACCGGGTCTCGAGTTAAGGGTAGAACTTGCGCAGGTTTTGAACTTTCCAGGAGTTCAGGACCTCGCGACCATCGGGGAATTGTAGTCGATAAGACCCTGGCCTTGTGACCTGCTTGACGACGAACAGACCCTCCCATCTTGAATTGAGCTTATGTAGGCCGGACTCGTCCTGAATGCGACGCAAAACCAAATCGCCGACGCTGAATGACCGCTCCCTGACGCTGCGATCATGGTATCGCCGGATCCCTTGCAGGTACCGGGCTGACTGAACAAGGGTGGTACAGCGAGCTTCTTCCACGGAGTCGAGCTCGAACTGCCGCGCCTCGTCCGCCTCACCTTCATTGTACATTTCAACCCTTGGGGACTTCCACATGATATCGGCTGGTAGGATAGCTTCAGATCCATACACGAGGAAGAAAGGTGTTTGTCCTGTGGCTTTGGACGGCTGAGTCCGGAGCCCCCAGACGACATGTGGTAACTCGTGCACCCATTTTCCTCCCTTCTTGCTATTCTCATCATAGAGTCTCTTCTTGAGGCCATCGATGATCAAGCCGTTCGCCCGTTCGACTTGTCCGTTAGCTCTGGGGTGTGCAACCGAGACGTATTTTACATCGATGCAAGCATTCTCGCAGAACTCCCAGAACTGGTTCGCCGTGAAGTTTGATCCCAAGTCCGTGATAATGGAGTTGGGGAAGCCGAAACGATGCAGAATATCTGAGATGAAGTCGACGACCCGATCCGGTGTGAGCTTGGCTATCGGCTTGTACTCGATCCACTTGGTAAACTTGTCGATAGCCACCAGAACATGGGTGAAACCGCCTGGTGCTGTCGTGAAGGGCCCAATCATGTCAAGACTCCAACAAGCGAAAGGCCAGGACGGCGGTATGGTGATGAGGCTGTGAGCTGGAACGTGCGTCTGTTTGCCGAAGAATTGACAGTTTTGGCACCTGCGCACGAGATCCTCCACGTCGGTCACCGCGGTGGGCCACCAGAAGCCGGCTCGGTAGGCTTTCCCCACCAGCGTTCTTGAAGCCGCATGATTACCGCAGACGCCGTCGTGGATCTCCCGCAGTATGGCGTAACCATCTTCCTTGGTTACGCACTTCATGAGAACCCCTGACCGGGCGCCTCGCCGATAGAGCTTGTCGTTGACCAGGACGAAACCCTTGCTTCTTCGCAAGACGCGAGCTGTGTGAGCGCTCCTGGCGTTGACTCCCGCTAGCAACCGTTGATCTCGTATGAAGTCGATGAAAGCCCCTCGCCAGTCTTCCTCCAGCACCATAACCTCTCGGTCGGGTTGTTGGGGACCCGTGTCGATGGCTACTTGCGAAGAAGACTTGATCGATGGCTGGTTGAGCTCCTGGACGAAGACTCCCGGCGGGACCTGGGCGCGCGTGGACCCCAGTTTAGACAGGATGTCCGCGCCGACGTTCTGCTCCCGCAATACATGATGAACTTCCAGGCCGGAGAACTTGCTTTCCAACTTGCGTACTTCCTGCACGTAAGCGTCCATTGTTTCCTTGTTGCAATCCCATTCCTTGTTGACCTGCTGAACAACAAGAAGAGAGTCGCCATATACAAGTAGTCGCTTGATCCCTAGTGATATCGCCAAATGAAGCCCGTGAAGCAAAGCTTCGTACTCGGCTTCATTGTTGGATACCGCCCACAGGATCTGAAGGACGTACTTCAACTGCTCACCTCGTGGGAAAATAAGCAGAACCCCAGCACCACCGCCGTCAAGCTTGAGGGACCCGTCGAAATACATGGTCCAATGCTCTGGCTTGTCCACTGGAGTTGGGACCTGATTCTCTCTCCACTCAGCCATGAAGTCGACTAGGGCCTGTGATTTGATTGCAGTGCGTGGCTTAAAGTCTATTGACAAAGCCCCCAGTTCCACTGCCCATTTGGATATGCGTCCCGTGGCATCTTGATTATGCAGAATATCCGCCAGCGGAAAGTCCGTGATCACAGTGATATTGTACTCGTCGAAGTAATGGCGCAGCTTTCTGGATGTGATCAAGATAGCGTACAAAAGCTTTTGAACAGCGGGATACCGAACCTTGGATTCGGAGAGGACCTCGCTGACGAAGTAGACAGGCCTCTGCACTCCAAACGCATGGCCTTCTTCGCCTCGCTCGACTACAATAGCACTGCTGACGACATGAGTTGTTGCCGCAATGTAAAGTAGTAGATCCTCCCCTGGCAACGGTGCTGTGAGGATTGGAGGTGACTGCAGATGATGTTTCAGATCTTGTAAAGCTCGCTCGGCCTCCTCCGTCCATTGAAACTTATCCTGTCGTTTTAGGAGCTTGAAGAATGGTAGTCCTCTCTCCCCAAGCCGGGAGATGAACATGTTCAGAGCTACCATGCAACCTGTTAACTTTTGCACATCCTTGACTGTGGCCGGAGCCTCCATATCAGTGATGGCCGTGATCTTCACAGGGTTGGCTTCAATGCCTCGGTTGCTGACGATGAACCCGAGCAATTTCCCTGAAGGTACGCCGAAGACGCATTTGGTGGGATTCAGTTTCCACCGGAATCTGCGCAGACTGCTGAATGTCTCCTCCAAATCCGCGATCAAGTTATCGGACTCTCTGGTCTTGATGACCACATCATCCACATAAGCCTCGACATTTCGATGTAGCTGATCCGCGAAACACATCTGGATTGCTCGCTGATATGTCGCCCCTGCATTTTTCAACCCGAAGGACATTGTTTTGTAGGCATAGGTCCCGTACGGGGTGATGAATGCAGTCTTGATTTGGTCCTCCTCCTTGAGCGCAATCTGATGATACCCTGAGTAACAGTCGAGAAAACAAAGAAGGACACACCCGGCCGTCGAATCGACGACTTGGTCAATGCGGGGCAGCCCAAAATGATCTTTTGGGCAATGCTTGTTGAGATCGGTGTAGTCGACACACATTCTCCATTCATTATTCTTTTTCTTTACAAGGACGGGATTCGCTACCCACTCTGGATGGATTACTTCTTTAATGAATCCAGCCACGAGAAGTTTAGCGATCTCCCGTTTAATGGCCTCACGCTTGTCGTGGGCAAACCTCCGCAGGCGTTGCTTCTTAGGCGTAGCCTTCGGGTGTACATTCAAGGCGTGCTCGATCAACTCCCTGGGCACCCCTGGCATATCCGCTGGTTTCCACGCGAATATATCTCGGTTAGCCCGAGGAAAGCTGACGAGCGCGAGTTCCTATTTGTCACCCAAGCCCGCACCAATGATGGCGGTCTTGGATGAATCTCCCTCCTGGAGCTGGATCGTCTTGAGGGCCACATCGTCAGTCGACTGGATGCTCGACTTGTTGGCCTTCTTGGATGGAATCTCCAGCCCGGTCTGGGAGAGCTGCTGCGCGGCCGTGAGTACTTCTCCCGAAGCATCTGGCACGCGAGTAGTCGAGGCGTACTGGATCGCCTCCTGGTTGCAGTCGTACGACTTCTTCAAGTCGCCGCGGAGGGTGAGCACGCCACCGAGTCCTGGCATCTTAAGAAGCAGATAGACATAATGCGGCACTGCCATGAACTTGGCGAGTGCCGGTCGACCCAGTATTGCGTGGTAAGAAGAGTCAAAAGTAGCCACTTCGAACTTGATGAATTCAGTACGATAATTCTCCCGCGTACCGAAGGTTACCGGGAGGACCACCATATCGAGCGGATGTGCCGCGTTACCTGGGACGATGCCATAGAAAGGGGACTTGCTGGGTACCAGCATATCCTTGAAATCCAGACCCATCTTCTTCAAAGTGCTGACGAAGATGAGATTAAGCCCGCTCCCGCCATCGATCAAGACCTTGGTAAGCTTGACCTCCGCCACCACAGGATCCAGAACCAGGGGAAACTTACCGGGTTCGGAAAAACTCGTCCACTGGTCATCACGAGAGAACGAGATGGGGACCTCCGACCAACGGAGTGGTCGTGGTACCGCCGGCTCGATGGACATAATCTCTCGGAGGAGCAGCTTCTGATCCCGCCTGGAACAGAAATCCTCGTCCCCCCCGAAGATGACGTTGACCACCTTCGACGCATCCTAAAACTTCGGGTTGCGCCCGTGATCCTCCTGATCATCGTCCTCGGGTTCTTTGTCAACAGGCTTCTTGTTCTTCCTGCCGCCACCGGAGTTGCTGAACGTCCTCCGAAGGTGGTAGCAGTCGATGGCAGCGTGGTTGGCGCCTGGATGCCACGGGCATTTCTTTTGTAGGAGCTTCTCGAACTCCTCCTGAGTTGTCGACTTCTTGCCCCACGAAGGACGATCGATAGCCGCGATGACATCATCTGGCTTTCGTTTCCGGGGTGGTCCGGAAAAGTCCCGCTGGCCTTTGTCGCTGCGGTTGTCGTTTGGGCGCCGCAGATTGCTATCATGGCGCCGCGGGAACCGCTCCCGCATCTTCTCCTCCTGCTCGGACCAATCGTGCATCATATCACGAAGGCCCGCAACAGTTTTCGGCCTGTTCCGCCCGAAATCTCTGTATATGCTCGGGTCGGTGATGCCGTTGTAGAAGCAGTCGATGATGTCCTCCTCCGAGATGTTCACGATGGTGGCGCGGACGTCGAAGAAGCGACGCGTGTAGGACCGTAGGAGCTCGTTACGTTCTTGCTTGCACTGGGCAAGATCGTGCCGAGTACCTGCACGGGTAATTGCTCCCTGGAAATTGTCGATGAAGACCTTCTTAAGTCGTTCCTAGGAGTCGATGGAGTTGCTGCCGAGGCTCTCCAGCCAAGTGAGCGACGCAGGGTCCAAAGCCATCGGGAAGTAGACGACTTTGGTGATATTTGAGCCCCCCGCGACATCAATGGCCGTGGAGTAGCAACGGAGCCACTGCTGGGGAGCCTGCTTGCCGTCATACTTGGTGATGCCGATCGGCTTGAAGCCCTCCGGGTACTTGTAGCTGCTGAAACGAGTAGAGAAAGCAGGGAATCGATCACTACAATCAGTACCTTCAGCTTCGACTTCTTCGCGAGTCTTGCGCCTGGAGGAGATCACAGTGCGCGCGTCGCGACCATCATTAATGTGTTGGCGCAGGTCCTCCGGAAGAGGTCGTCGACTGGCCTGTCGCGGACGACCCCCTTGCGATGGCTGTTGCCTCCCGCCAGGGGTCTGGCTCGCGCGTGCGTTGTCGTTGCTGATCTGATTTTGAGGACGACCGCCGGTCGTTCGACTGCGGGCTTGGCTCCGACTCTCGTCCACGCGCTCCTCCCGGATGATGGACGCCGGATTATGCTGATCCAACTGGATCCAAGCCCTCTGCGCAAAGAGGAGTGCTTGACGTACCTCCGGGTCGTGGCTGCACTCGAGGATGGCTGTGACCCTGGCAATGTTGGCCACCGGGGTCCTGAAGCCCCGCTCGCTTACGGCAGCAAACTCGGGGTCGAGCTCGCGATGCATAGATCGCCTTCGCTCGTTAGCTCTCCTCCGCCGGATTGTTCGAGCCCTGTTCCTGGCCCTCCGCGCCTCACGATCGACGTCGTTCTCGTTACCGGCATTGGCCGTGATCTCATCGTCGGATATCACATCAAAGTTGTCGATGAGGAGATTCCCGCCGTCCTCGCCTTCTTCGGCCATCAGCACGTGGCAGGAGGAAAGCTCATGAGAACTTTCGTCGACTAGTTCCGTCGACTCCTCCGCCACGGTGGCCAACGGCCTGCCCTCCTGGAAAGGCAATGGCTCGAGGTGAGCCACAAGCCGGCTCTCTGCCTCGAGAAGATTGGAGAGCTTCATGCCCTTCCAATGCACGATGTGTCCCTTTGGCGAGGAGACCATCACCAAATCACCGGGGCCGAAACAACCCGAAGCCTCCCGACATGCGGTGGCTTCAGGGTTTCCGTCCCGGAGCAACAGATCCAGATCCTTCTCTGACATGCAGAGGGATCCAAGCGCATTGGCCTCCTGAAGATCAGTGGCCGATTTGCGCAAGCCGGGTTGAGTCCGACCCAGCGAATCCCTGAATTGGAACAAGTCCAAACCAGGGGAAGTTATCGCGACACCAGAAGAAGTCGAGCTTGGAACAAATTCCATCTCGACCTGCGCCGCGGAAGCGTGGAGCGGCAAGTTGTCGAGCTCGTCGACAAACTTGTCGAGGCCGCTGCAAGGATCCGCAGCGACGGTTTTCAGCGTCATGTCGACGAGGAATCGCCGAAAGTTGCTCGCACCGTCTGCGAGGCAAACCCACGAGCCAAAAACAAAAACGTCGTTCCCTCAGAGGGAACTGACCTGAATGAATTTGAAAAATGCCATCGAGCTCGCCGGCGAATCTTCGACGCGCTCCCCTACCTGGCGCGCCAGCTGTCGGTATTTAACCGGCTGCCCACCGAGGGATATACCCAAGGTGGTAAGTTTTGGGTGAGGGAACACCAGATCAGGAACTCGAAGGTGCAAAGAACACAAGACTTTAGACAGGTTCGGGCCGCGCGGAGCGTAACACCCTACGTCCTGTATGGTGGTTTGTATTCTCTTTGGTGTAGAATGACCTAATGATCTTCTGTTTTGAGGGGGGTCCCTGACCTCCCTTATATATCCGAGAGGTCAGAGTTACAAAGATGCTAACCAACCCCCTCCGCGGGATCACACCAGAACTGATCTCGAGTAGATCCTCTTCCCGTTGGTTAGCTCTATCTCCTATTTAAACGGGATAAACAAGAGACAAACAAAATGAATAAGAGATAAGACAGGCTTAATCTCTTAAACTTCGTGACATGCCCAGCCCGGTGGCCCCGGGTCTGACAGTTACTTACCGACATGAAGAATATGTTGTATCATCGTACAGATGACGTCGAGAAGCTGCAGAAGGTGATCGCCAATACTGAAAAGCAGTTCGACGATTGCCTTCAGCGGATCAAGACGTTGGGAAAAGAGAAGGAACAGCGTCAGAAAGACCTGGAGGACCTAAGGGTGGCTGCCCGACAGCTGGTTGAAGTGGTGGATCCACTGGAAGACGGTGCAGCAGACGAGCGATCCCTACTGGAGCGACTTCGCGGAGCTCCGCAGAAAGTCCTCAACTTCGTCGCCGAGGCCTCCATAACGTATGTTAGCCATGCCTTAGGTCTTGTAAAGTCATTTTGGCCTAAGGCTTGACTAGAGGTTCTCGCACAGGGTGTAGCTGCGGACTGCTCTGAAGAGCAGTTTAGCGAGTACCTTCTAGAGGCCAGGCCTGTAGCTGAAAAAATAGTAGAGAGTATGGAACAGGATTGAGTTATTGTAAAGACAAGTACTCTTCTCCTTGTAATATCTCTATCAGTGCTGTCTATACTATCGTTGCCTTGTGATTTCTAGATTGCCATCCACATTTATAGGCTAAGTAGTAGACACTACCCCGGGTGCAGCGACTCTGGGAGTAGTCGATATAGCTCCTCAAGTGAGCCCGTCAAACAAGTTAGATTGAATCCTATTGAGCGGATCTAACCTATTCGGAGTACGCGATCCTCATCGCAACGACTATCATGCTCGTAGCAAGTAGTCAATACTACCCCGAGTGCAGCGACTCTAGGAGTAGTCGATATAGCTCCTCAAGTGAGCCCATCAAACAAGTTAGATTGAATCCGATCGAGCGGATCTAACCTGTTCGGAGTACGTGATCCTCATCGTGACGACTATCATGCTCGTAGCAAGTAGTCAATACTACCCCAAATGCAGCGACTCTGGGAGTAGTTGATATAGCTCCTCAAGTGAGCCCGTCAAACAAGTTAGATTGAATCCGATCAAGCGGATCTAACCTGTTCGGAGTATGCGATCCTCATCGCAATGACTATCATGCTCATAGCAAGTAGTCAATACTACCCTGAGTGTAGCGACTCTAGGAGTAGTCGATATAGCTCCTCAAGTGAGCCCGTCAAACAAGTTAGATTGGGGAAAAGAGAAGGAACAGCGTCAGAAAGACCTGGAGGACCTAAGGGTGGCTGCCCGACAGCTGGTTGAAGTGGTGGATCCACTGGAAGACGGTGCAGCAGACGAGCGATCCCTACTGGAGCGACTTCGCGGAGCTCCGCAGAAAGTCCTCAACTTCGTCGCCGAGGCCTCCATAACGTATGTTAGCCATGCCTTAGGTCTTGTAAAGTCATTTTGGCCTAAGGCTTGACTAGAGGTTCTCGCACAGGGTGTAGCTGCGGACTGCTCTGAAGAGCAGTTTAGCGAGTACCTTCTAGAGGCCAGGCCTGTAGCTGAAAAAATAGTAGAGAGTATGGAACAGGATTGAGTTATTGTAAAGACAAGTACTCTTCTCCTTGTAATATCTCTATCAGTGCTGTCTATACTATCGTTGCCTTGTGATTTCTAGATTGCCATCCACATTTATAGGCTAAGTAGTAGACACTACCCCGGGTGCAGCGACTCTGGGAGTAGTCGATATAGCTCCTCAAGTGAGCCCGTCAAACAAGTTAGATTGAATCCTATGAGCGGATCTAACCTATTCGGAGTACGCGATCCTCATCGCAACGACTATCATGCTCGTAGCAAGTAGTCAATACTACCCCGAGTGCAGCGACTCTAGGAGTAGTCGATATAGCTCCTCAAGTGAGCCCATCAAACAAGTTAGATTGAATCCGATCGAGCGGATCTAACCTGTTCGGAGTACGTGATCCTCATCGTGGACGACTATCATGCTCGTAGCAAGTAGTCAATACTACCCCAAATGCAGCGACTCTGGGAGTAGTTGATATAGCTCCTCAAGTGAGCCCGTCAAACAAGTTAGATTGAATCCGATCAAGCGGATCTAACCTGTTCGGAGTATGCGATCCTCATCGCAATGACTATCATGCTCATAGCAAGTAGTCAATACTACCCTGAGTGTAGCGACTCTAGGAGTAGTCGATATAGCTCCTCAAGTGAGCCCGTCAAACAAGTTAGATTGAATTCGATCGAGCGGATCTAGCCTATTTGGAAAAATACGATCATCATCAAACGACAGTTATGCTCATGGCAAGAAGTCGATTTATATGAAACTTGAACGTGGCTATAGCCTCCGAATTTTAATAGAGAATTTATGTTCCTGATTCTGTGGCACATGGCCTCCAAATTGAATCGGACGAAAACCGCCTTGGCACTCGAAGAACAGCTATCACTGCTTGTCTTATGGGTAAAACTTTCGTAGGTTCTGTACGTTCCAGGAATTTGGGATGTCTTGGCCCTCGGGGTATTGTAGTCGATAAGACCCCGGTCTTGTAATCTGCTCGATCAGTTTCTTGGGCACCCCTGGCATATCCGCTGGTTTCCACATGAATATATCTCGGTTAGCCCGAAGGAAACTGACGAGCGTGATTTCCTATTTCTCACCTAAGCCTGCACCGATGATAGCGGTCTTAGATGAGTCGCCCTCCTGGAGCTGGATCATCTTGAGGGCCACGTCGCCTGTCGACTGGATGCTCAACTGGCTTGCCTTCCTTGTTGGGATTTCCAGCCCGACTTGGGAGAGTTGTTGCACGGCCGCGAGTACTTCTCCTGAAGCATCTGGCACACGCGTAGTCGAAGCGTACTGGATGGCCTCCTGGTTGCAGTCGTATGACTTCTTCAAGTCACCTCGGAGAGTGAGTACCCACTTCGTCCTGACATCTTGAGAAGTAGATAAACATAGTGCGGCACTGCCATGAATTTGGCCAGTGCCGGCCTGCCCATTATGGCATGTTATGAAGATTCGAAGTTGGCAACTTCGAATTTGATGAACTCGGTACGGTAGTTCTCCCTCGCGCTGAAGGTGACTGGAAGGACCACCGTGCCAAGTGAATGTGTTGCATTGCCTGGGACAATGCCATAGAAGGGAGGCTTGCTTGGGACGAGCATGTCCATTAAGTCTAAGCCCATCTTTCTCAATGTGCTGGCGAAGATGAGGTTGAAACCGCTTCTGCCGTCGATGAATACTTTGGTGAGCTTGACCTCTGCCACCACCGGGTCCAAGACTAGGGGGAATTTGCCGGGCTCCGAGAAGCTGGTCCACTGATCGTCTCGTGAGAACGAGATGGGGACCTCCGACCATCGGAGTGGTCGTGGTACCGCCGGCTCGACGGACATGATTTCTCAGAGTAGTAGTTTCTGTTCCCTCCTGGAACTGAATTTTCTGTCACCTCCGAAGATGACGTTGATGGTTTTCGAGGCATGTTGAATTTCACGTTGTGCGATTTGTCCCCTTGGTCGTCCTCTTCGGGCTCTTTATCCGTTGACTTGTTCTTCTTATCATTCTTGGGATTGCTGAATGTCCTCCGGAGGTTGTAGCAATCAATTGCCGCATGATTGGCACCTGGATGCCATGGGCATTTCTTCTGCAAGAACTTTTCGAATTGCCCCTGCGTCATTGGCTTCCTGCCTCACGGAGGACGATCCACAGCCGCGACGAGGTCGTCTGGCTTGTGCTTTCGGGATGAACCTGAGTAGTCCCACTGGCTCTTGTCGGTACGGTTGTCATTTGTGCGCCTCAGGTTGTTGTCATTGCGCCTCGGGAACCGTTCACGCATCTTCTCCTCTTGCTCGGACCAATCATGCATTATGTCACGAAGTTCTTCAATAGTTTTTGGTCTGTTCTGCCCAAAGTCTCTATAGATGCCAGGGTCGGTGAGGCCATTGTAGAAGCAGTCGATGATGTCCTCTTCTGAGATGTTCGCAATGGTGGCTCGTACGTCAAAAAAATGGCATGTGTATGATCGTAGGAGCTCGTTGCGTTCCTGTTTACACTGAGCAAGGTCATGACGAGTACCTGCGCGGGTGATCGCCCCCTGGAAATTGTCTATGAAGACTTTCTTGAGCCCCTCCCAGGAGTCGATCGAGTTGTTGCTGAGGCTCTCTAGCCATGTGAGCGGTGCAGGGTCCAAAACCATCGGGAAGTAGACGACCTTGGTGGTGTTGGAGCCTCCTGCGACTTCTATGGCGGTAGAGTAACATTGTAGCCATTGCTGAGGAGCTTGTTTGCCGTCGTACTTGGTGATCCCAATTGGCTTGAAGCCCTCAGGGTACTTGTAACTGTTGAACCATGCTGTGAACGCTGGAAAGCGATCACTGCAGTTGGTACCTTCTGGATCGGCTACTTCATGCTCTCTGCGTCTGGAATCAATTATGGATCGTGCATTGCGTCCTTCATTGATTTCTGGCGCAGGTCTTCAATGGGTAAGTCCTGAGGATTCCGATGGTTGGGATGATTAGGTTGTCGCGGGTTGCCTCCTGGAGGTGGCTGCTACCTCCCGCCAGTGGCCTGACTTCCACGAGCGTTGTCGTTGTTATTGCTTCATTGATGTCGAGGATGGCCGCCTGCCGTTCGACTGTTAGTCTGGCTGCGGCTTTCGCCCATGTGTTCTTCTCCGATGGCTGACGCCAGGTTTTGTCAATCGAGCTGGATCCATGCTCTCTACGCGTAGCGAAGTGCTTGGCGTAGGTTTGCATCATTGCTGTGTTCGAGTATGGCAGTTACCCTGGTGATGTTAGCCACGGGGTTCTGAAGCCTCGCTTGCTCACGACGGCGAATTTGGCGTCCAGTTCATGATGCATAGATCATATGCGCTCATTGACCCTCTTTTGCTGGGCTAGGGCGGGCTCTGTTCCTGGCCCTTCATGCCTCACGCTCGGTGTCATTTTCATCACGGGCGTTGGCTGTGGCCTCATCTTTGGATATCATGTCAAGTGTTTCGTTGGGTGAAAGGCCATCGTCCTCCGCCTCTTCTGCCATCAACACTTGGCGTGATATGAGTTCGTCGGAGCTCACTTCGACTAGCTCGATCGATTCTTCTGCCGCGGTGGCTAATGGCTTGCCCTCCTAAAAAGGCAAGGGCTCAAGGTGTGCCACGAGTCGGTCTTCATCTTCGAGTAGATCGGAGAGTTTCATGCCCTTCCAATGCACGAAATGACCTTCTGAGGTGGAGGTGATCATCAGACCATTGTCACCAAGGCGACTCGCAGCCCCTAGACGTGTCGTGGCTTCGGGTTTCCCGATTTGGAGTAAAAGTCCAAGTGTGACATTCAGGTACTTGGGATTAAAACATACTAGATTCTAGTATGAAGTTGTATGTGTGTTTAAAGACTTAAATGCAAAGGGAAAAGGGTATTTTTGTAATTATGAAAAGTTCAGGTCCTTTTGTGCAAAATGTGTATGAGTGGTAGGAAAAATCAAAACATTTGAGGGTTGTTTTGCAAAAAGGCAAGAACTTACTTTTAAACCACAGATAGAAGTGAAACTACCCTAAGGATTCAATTGGAGTGCAGATTTTAAAAAGGATTTCTCTGAAGTTTAAAATTTTTTCAAGTTTTAAAATAGATTCAAATCCTTAACTCTTTTAAAATGAACCTTAAAGAAAAGTTGTAGATGTTGTTAAGCTCTACACCTTTCTTTTGGGCACATTTTCATTTGAGCTATGGTTTAAAAGTTGCTTTGGCTTTATAGTGGAGTCCCTGCATTTTTGGAAAATTGCAGACTAGTCCTCATCGTTTACCTCCAGCCCTCCCTCTCTCTGTTTTCTCTCTGCGCCCGACCGCCGCCCGCTGGCCATTTTCCTGAGCCCCAGCTACCCCCGCACCGCTTAATCCTGCGCCACGTGCCCTCCAGCGCCGCGCCCACCGCCGGCCCGGCCTCCACTGGCCCCTTCTCGCCCCTCCACGTCGCGCCGGCGACGCCCGAGAGCGCCACGCCTCCCGCCAGCTTGCCAGCACCTGCTCTCGCTCACTGTGCCTCCTCCTCGACTTGAAGCACGTCCTTGAGCTCCCAGTGAATTCACTCTTGCCTTCACGCACTCACATTTCCACTGTCTTCCTTCTTCCCGAGCGCTACTCCTCGCCGGAGTTCCGCCGCAGCTCCTGCCTGCCGTCGTCCTGACGCTCCGCCGCCTCTCAGCCCCTGCCAAGCACACCACCAGCACCACATCATCACGTGGAAGCTTTCTAGCCACTTCCCCACCGCTCTCTTGCACTCCGGCCACCGAAACGCCGCCGTCGTCCCTTGGAGCCCCGCCGCCCGCCCCTGTTCGCCGTCGACTCGCCGTTTCAGCCCCTCTCTTCCTCAACATCGGGCGCCCTCGTGACCACCGTGAGCTCCTGAACCTTTTCCCCCACTTTCCCCTCGCCGCCGGTGAGCCCCCTCACCGGAATTTGGTCGCTGTCGATCGGCTTCTCTGTAAAACCCGGCCAAGGACCTAATTGCAAGAATTTCAATCTTTCCAGGGGCCTTTCTGTGAAAAATCGGTACCCTCCATTTCAAATCAGCCAACTTTTAAAATCCATAGGAATTTGTAGAAAAATCCAAAAATGTCAAACTAGTTTTGTTGTACTTCAGAAGTTTAGCTCCACAACTTTGGTTATTAGAGTCTGGTTTGAAACCAAATGTTTTTTGAGTTATTTTAAAGTTTAGAAAAAGGGTATCTTATGTGTAACTTTTGCATGCTAGCTCTATTGCTTGTGATTTTGGTGTGTAGCCTGGTTAAGTTGTAAGTAAGCTTGTGTAAAAACTTTACTTGCAGTACTGAACCCTAGCTTGAACTAATTTAAACTTATGCAAATCAAGCTTGAAATGGTTTAAATTTATTCAAGCATGTTACTAAGGTTTTCATGCTTAGATATTTTTACCATGTGATGTTCTATAATTAAGTAGTTCATAGTAAATCTTTCAAGAATTTATGGCACTGTTTTGCCTAAGGTTTGAATTTAAACTTGAAATTTGAAATTAATTCAAATGCTTTAGATTCTATTTTCAGAAATTTATGAAAAATTCATAGTAAGCTCATCTGTTAGAGGTAAGCTTACCCACAAAATTCAAAGCCATAGCCTTTGTAGACTTCAAAATAAAAATCAAACTTTTTAACCTAATTCAATTAATCCAATTAATTATGATAATTGAATTAAGATACAAATAATAGGTTTGAATTCAAATTTCTTTTTTTATGAAGTTGTGTTTATCAGTTTGTTAGAGTGCAACTTTATCGTGAAGTAAAATTCTTAACTCAAGAACCACCTAATTCAAATTATTGCATATCATGTAGAGTGAGCGACACTCGACGACGGAGTCTACAAGCTAATCCAGGAGCCCGAGCAAGGGTTTTCTGAAGACCAGGTGAACGTCGCTGAGGATTTAACTGAAGCCCCGAACCAAGGTTCAGAAGTCTTTGACATCCCTGACCCCAGCCCCGCTCAAGAAGGCAAGCCCCGATGCATAACCCAGTATTTTAAATTACTACACTTATACAGTTTTATACTTATATATCTATATTATGCATTAAGTCTAGGAGTTCAAATGGAACCCTAGATGTATGGATCCTAGGAACCTATGTATTGTACCAGAGTCCTTATCGAATAGATGCTCTGCTAATAGGACCGGCAGAAGTCGAGTGATTTTCTATCACTCGCGCGATATAGGAGTTGAATGTTTACTATTCTGCAATCACTATAAGAATGATGGACGGGGTCATGTGCAGTATCATGACTTGAAAGGTTACCCCGTCTGTGTTGATAAAAGTTGATAAGGTCGCAGTGTGTGGTAGCTGTGGTCAAGTGTCTGGACGTACTAGCCACATGCCATAAATATGGTATTAAATATGGTATGTGGTAAGCCTATTACCTGATTTGCCCGGCGAATGGACTTATCCCCACCACTCGATATATTGGTTTCTGTTGCACACACGCACCAACGTGTGGGAGTACGTTCTGCATAGCAGATAGGAGTACGGTCATACAGTCGCGCTGTAGATGTACGACCTGCACATTGGATGTGCGTACGGTCCTGCAGTCGCTTGTGGTGGCCCTGATCCACGAACCGGAATATGAGGGGAATGGTTGCCCGGAAAGGAAAGTTTCCGAGCGTGTGAGTTAGGATCCCTTGCAGTTATGAAACTCGAGTCAGAATCGTCCATTTCTCGCAGAGATTGAGACTGCTTGCTCCTTCTGCCACATAGAGTAAGAACAGTAACTATTGTTGGAATAATCTTGATGGATGCTAATCTCTACCTTGCTTGTCTAGTATAGGTGCTTATCTAGAATGGTTAATGAAACTAGAATCTGAAAGCTAAAACATGAAAGTTAGATCATACTCTTTGTTGCTTTTCAGCAAAAACAAAACCAGAACCTCTCAATCCTCTGTGGTCTAGCTTCGGGCTAAGTATGCCCAATCTCGGTTAAGTCTTGCTGAGTATTAGCATACTCAGTCTTGCTAATCTATCTTTCAAGTATGGCATGTGAGAACCAAATGGATAGTCCAGCCTGGCCATTCCCTGTTCCGTTTGGCTAGTCCGTAGAGTGGGATCCGTCCCCGGCTGGCAATGACCCTCCGGAATGACGCCATGTTTCGGGCTGGGCGTGGTGTCAACTTTCACGACGTGTGTAGTCGCGTGTTAATTTCTTCCACTGTGACTCTGAACAAGCTTGCATAGCTTATGGTTTTAAACAATGTTTATATAAGTTTACTTTAAGTTTGAAACAAATTGTAATAATGTTTAATATTTCTGTGAAATAAAAGTTGGTGAGCTGTTGTGTGATTGTAAACTCGCCTTCGTGCGAGGTAAACCTACCTCGATCCTGTGTAACCGTGGTTGAATCGGGCGGTGACCCGACAGACCAATGGGTTGTTCCGTTTCAAGTGTGTTGAGTTAGTATCGCATGTATAGTGATGACTAGCGCACTTGAGCCGGTATAATTCAAGCGGATTGGTTCTGCCACACCAAGTCCTTTTCCAATACGGAGAGGGACTCGGAATTGTTGGCCTCCTGAGGTTCAGTGGTCGAATTGCGTGGACCGAGTCGTGATCGGCTACGCAAATCCTCAGATTGGAGCGAGTCCGATCCGAGTGTGGTTGTTGCAGCATGGGGTGGAGTCGCGTTGAAAACGGACTCCTCCTCAATCTTTCTGGTGGAGCCATGTCACACCCGATTTATAAGAACATAAATTGAGCAATCATATATGCGCCAGGATCCAGTCACGCATATATACAACAGATTATCAAGATATCACAACACATGTCACGAATAAAAGCGTATAAATTATAAAATGAATATCTTTATTACAACTGAATCAAGAATCAGTTCAAGGAATGCGGAAGCGTAAAATGGATACATGAAGAGCTGGGCGCCACAGGGACGTCGACTGGGAGACAAACGCCTAGAAGTCGTCGAAGCCGCTGACGTAGTCCTCCACGTTGCCGGGCACTGAGCAGCAGTCGAAGATATCCGAAATAGAACAGAAGAGTAGAGAGGCAAGTGTGAGTACAAACTCGTACTCAACAAGTATAACACGAACATGAGGCTCTAAGGTTAGCTGACTCAACTGCATTAGCTTTTAGTCTTGGCAAATTTTGTTAAAGCTAATTACTACAAGTGGATGAATTACCATAACCCAAATTGCATAAGATTTAGTCAATATTAATTAAGAACTACTGAGAACCATCCAAACCAAAACCACCCGGGGAATCTCCCTCGTCAAAGGTTGATAACCCCACTAATCAGACGAAGGATCTGGGCCGCTCGTGACTGTGAGCACGGCTGATATATCAGTTTTACGCTCTCGAGAGGTTGCACAACTTTACCCACAAGTCGTGAGCTACGCTAGTTGTTCATCACACTTCCTTAGGTGAGATGGCTAGCAAGCACACTACGAGACCGTTACAAAGGACACGTTGGTAAGGTGTAACCGCTAAGGATTCTGGATCAGCGACGATGGGGCCCACCTCCGGGGGTACAAGACACACAGCACAGACCAAGCCGGAGGAGCAGGGACCATTGAAGCTTACCACCCCTCTTGCCCACGCAGGTAAGTTACTCCCGAACCAACACGACCTAATTAGTAAGTCAAGACCGTCCCATTCCAGTCTTGTGGTTGCGCGGTTGTCCCAGGTTGTCGCTCTATGAACCGGTCCTTATGGAGAGTGGCCAACCAAGCACTAAGCACCGTGCTGGCCCCCTAAACCATGTTTCTAACAAAAACATCTTTTAAGGACGCACAAACCACTCAAGCACACAGCACAGAGGGTCGGCTCCAGAATTAAGTTGCATAAGATCATTAACAAATTAATTAAAAAGGACCAAGTGTGTTGTAGCGCAGCAACCTAGCTCAACTAACCAAAATGCAACCCCAAGGATATATATATATAGGATATAAAGTGGCTAGGAAATCCTTATAGGCGTACAGTATTAAAATGCAGTATAAAATTATATTTAAAAAGTGATAGGAGGTTCATGTTATACTTGCCTTCCTCGTACTCTCCCGGCTGCTGCTCGAACTGCTCGGAAGACAGCTGCTCCTGGTACTGGTCCAAAGGTTCCGCGTCTACTCACGATCGACAAGCATAGTCCATACATACACACATGCACAAACAATAGCAAACTATAAGAAAACAGTACACCAATACAATAGAACAGCACATGAAACTAGCCTAGAACTAATCTACATGTTACAACGATCGCGTGGATATAAAGAACACCTAAAACGGAGCTAAAACGCGAAAACTACGCTCGAAACAAGATCCAGGGACCTATTTGCGAGAAAAACAGAACTTCCAGGGGGTTCTGGACAAAAACCGGGGACCTAAATGTAAATAAACCCTAGACACAGGGGCTAGCTAGCTAAAAACCCTACGCTGGACGGCGGGTACAAAATGCAGGAAGCTCAAGGGCTTAAGCGAATAAAACAGGACCTATCTGTGATTATCTTTGAACTACACTGGAGCGCGGGTTGATTTCCCTAAAAGGCAGGGACTCTTTAGCAAGAACGCCAGGCCGAAGCGGTATGCTTTAATCTGGGCCACTGGATCTAACATCTACGGCCCAGATTAGATCCCAACAGCGAAGGGGTACGCGCGCTTAACAGCCGTTAGATCTCGATCCGATGCTCCTGATTCTCACTTCCCTTGGATCTAATACGGTGCGCTGGATCGAAGATGGACGGCTCAGATTTAACTGCAGGGGCGAACCGGTATCTTCTAATCCGGATCGTTGGATCGCGATCCAGCAGCTCCGGTCTACTTCGGCTCGATCTAATCCTGTCCGCTCGCCTCGCATCCTACGGCTCGGGCAAATGGGCGCGCGGGACGGCGGCGCCGGCCACCGGAGCTCGGCTCCCGCGGCGGAGGCTCGCCGGAGCTGGCCAAACTTGGCCCTCCGGGCTCGGTTTTGGACGACATCAAGTTCTAGAGATAGAGCGCGACGCTGGGAACCCATCTAGGGGCTTGGGACGGCTAATTAGGGCTCGGGTAGGTGATCTCCACGGCGAGGGCGGCTCGGGGTCACGGTGGCAAGTGGGGCGCGCACGTACAGAGGGAGATAGGGAGGGAAAAGGGGCACGGCGCGCTCCTTACCTCGCCGGGGTGCTGCGATGACGGTTGGAGGCCGAGGATCGAGGGCTCCGGTGTCGAATTGCGGTGGCGCCAGGCGGGTTGGCGGCGGAGCAGCCCTCGGGTCGTGCGGCGGAGCGGCGGCGCTAGGGCACAGAGGGGAGTTGAGGAGGGCAGAGGCGGCTGAGGGGAGCACAAGAGAACGGCTGGGGCTAAGAAAAGAGGGGTGGCGGCCTCGGCGTGCGGGTCACACGCAACGGACCCCGAGCTTCTCGCGGTCCCGTTACGGCTCGATCCAATCCAGGGCGGGCGAGCTTCTAGAAGGGGAAAAGGGCCCGGGTACCGGCCAGGACGCGGCTCGGGTGCGGCGCAAGGGCCCGGGAGCGCGGCGGGGCGGGGCCACGGCCAGTGGTAGGGCGGCCGGGCGGCGGGGAGAAACAGGGGAGGGGGAAAAGGAAGGGGTGGGAGGAGCTGACGCTCGGGTGAGAGGAGGGTGCCGACAGGCGGGCCCGGAGTGGCAGCGAGAGAGAGAGAGGAGTGGCCGAGCTGAGGGAAAAGGTGGGCCGGGGCGCGGCCCACGCAGGGGAAGGGAAAGGGAGAGGGTGTGCTGGGCCTCGGGAGAGGAAGGAGAGAGGAAAGGGAGGCCAAGGAAGAAAAAGAGAGTGGGCCGGCGTGGCCCATGCGGGAAGAGGGAGAGGAAAGGGAGAGTTGGGCTGGGCCAGGAGGAGGTTTGGCTGCCTTGCTTTATCTCTTTTCCTTTTTCTTTACCCAATCTATTCAAACAAACTATTTGAATTCAAAATACAATTTGAATTCAAACACATAAATTCAACACAAATAAAACAATGCTGCAGCATGAATGCACAAACACTTTAATCCTATGATAAATTTTATTTGGTTGTGTTATAAATTGCTTTAAATGCCACAAAAATTAAAGAAAAGCCTGGAAAATTTATTTAAGCCCAAATAAATTCATTAAAATTAGGGAAAATTATATTAGGGTGTTACAAGCCATGGGTCAACAAGTCATCGAGATTGTCGACAAACTCATCGAGCTCGCTGTGAAAACATGCTACGAGAGTTTTCGGCTTCATGACGTCGATGGTGAGTCGATAGAAATCGCCCGCGTCGTCTGCGATGCAGACCCATGAGCCGAAAACGAGCATCGTGCCCTCGGGGAGCACGGCACTGGTGAACTTGAATGATGCCATTGAGTTCACCGGTGGATCTTTGATGCGCACCCCTACCTGGCGCGCCAGCTATCGGTGTTTTACCGCCTGCCCATCGAGGGGTATACCCGAGGTGGTGAGTTTTAGGTAGGGTGTCACCGAGATCAGGAACTCGAAGGTGCAAGCAACACAAGGTTTAGACAGGTTCGGGCCACGATGTGCGTAATACCCTATGTCACGTTTTGTGGTTTGTATTGCCTTAGGTGTTGATGTGTTTTGAGGGGGTCCCTGCCCGCCTTTATATATCCGGGAGGATAGGGTTACATGAATCCTAGTCCGACAATAGCTTAGGAATCTTACTCGAGTACAACTTGAGTAGCTTCCTTTTGTATCGACTAGTTCTACTTCGCATGCGAGTAGAGTATAACACAGATAAGATATAGGACATGTCCTATCCCCTATTCCTATATGAACTACGTTATGTACACAGTCCCGTAATCCCGGGTCTGACATGCACCACCAATGGTGAACTGGACCATGACCTGGAATGTTCTCTATTACTGCACCCAAAATCCCAGCATGTCGATCGGACAACACACATAGAGGCCTACTAGGTCCGACAACATGAACTCGAACAAGTCTTAGGAACCATGCCGAGCTGCCTCTGTTCTCCTTCTCAACCAAAGCAAAAGCCAGTGGAAGAAGACGATTGACCGCATCAATGCTAATAGCAATCAACAACGTCCCCTTATACTTGCTGGTCAGAAATGTGCCATCAATGGAAAGGACAGGTTTGCAATGTGAAAATGCTTCCACACACTGACCGAAGCACCAAAATGCCCGAAAGAACATCTGTCAGCCATTTACCCATTGGTCCAGCTTCAGGACGTACTCGTAATGCATTCCAGGATTAACCGCTTTCATTGCATTCAACAAAACCGGCAAGCGCCCTTACAACTCCTCCCAATCTCCATAGACCAACTTCAACGCCCACTGCTGGGCCCTCCAAGCTTTGCCATATTTCACCGTGTACTTCCATTTCAATCTGAAAGCCTAAATTATGGCACCCACATGCATCGTCAGCGTCTTCTTGATCATTGGATACAATCAGTTAGATATGAACTTCGATGTCAACAACCGGTGCTTCTGATTAGGCTCCAAAGACCCACATGTGTGTGCCCTGCTAACACTGGTATTCTAAACCTCTCTGGAACCTTCAACTTGCAAGCACAAACCTTCCAGGCACAACTGGCTACCTCGCATTATATGGTGTACCGCCATTTGGCGTACGAGTTCTTAACCTGGAACAGACGGTTGTGCACCACAGCATACTCCTGCAACCACAATTTCAATGCAGACATGTCCTCAAACACAATCCCCTTCTGAATGATGCTGCTAGAACCCGGTCTAGGAACGTCAACCCCCATCAGCAACCGCCAGGTGTGATCCACTAAGGTCACAAAAATCTGACATAAGAGGGTCACGACCTGGAAACAACCTCTGTAGAATATCTATGGAACTCGGTGACAATGGAGGAGGCGCCCGGTCATCGTCAGAATTAGCAGCCCTTGCAGCCTCATACGTCTCCTCATCACCACTCACATCAACATTCACGCGGTTCGATGTCCGGCAATCTAAACCAGGTTGGGCAACATGTACAGGCGAGACAATAGGTGGAAAACACTCATCGACCTCGTTGCGTCCCGGATCCTCATTGCTAGGACATACCCTGTCCTCATCTTCATCAATAGTGTCATCAGGCTGGGTCAATAGAACCTCTGAAGGAATAACTTGCACTGGCCCAGCATCATCATCATTGACCACAGGTGAGCCGACCACCGGTGAGTTGTTCAGATCAATAGGCCAGCCATGCGGCGAAGCCTCTCTAGATATCTTGCGCACAAACAAGTCCAAAGCTCTAACCTCGCTGTCCATGACAACTAACATATAATTCTCCCAATCATCTTGCCCACTTATTGAGATCAACCACTTAATAATGCGTGGACCATTGGACCCAACATCATAGATCCCTTCTAATATAAAATTGACACCGTCCCCGTCCATCTCAATTTCTCATTCACTTTATCCACAACACCACTGAATGTTGGTCTACAACTGAAAAGAATTGGCAATCTTTGCATTTCCTCAAATTCAACACCACATATCTCATTCCACCTCACATCACCACCATGATATAATGTAACAAGTTTATCCATCTATCCAAAACAACAAAACACGTCATGGCACCATAAAACAACAAATTTATCCATAACATGAACATTCAAAAAGAAACTTCACATATAAAAAATGCACCTAAAGCCCAAGCAATTTTTATACACCTAGTTACAGGCAAACTACCTCACAAATACACACATCTATCATGATAATCAATCAATTCAATCTAAAGCCGAATAAATAGCGCATCCATAGATCCATATCATTCTTCATTAACCACATCTCTACAGCAAAATGTCTTCACCAAATCATCACCATATCAGCAATGCATCTCAATTTCACCCAAAAAAAGCCTTAACCAACACAACAACTTCACATAAACTACTCCCACTCATACACATTATATACATCTCTCACTAAACTTCATATAATCCAACATGGAAACACATCTACAACTACAAATGCACCTAAAGCCGAACCACTTCCACCTACATATACAACTAAAATCGAAAAAAATCGTATATCCACACATGCATTCCACCATCTCGGGTTTCTTCAAAATGTAGCATACATACAACATTCTAGTGGACAAAATTGAAGGAGGGGGAGCCTCTCACCTTGCTTGTCGAGGATCCGAAGCTTGCCCGGCCGGATTTGCCCCCAAATGGGTGGATCTAAGAGGGAGGGGGGGGCGGCGAGGGGGAGAGAGGAGGAGAGCTCTCCTCCTCCTCTGTTCCTGTGAATAGATGAGCAGAGGTGGGAGGGGAGGGGCAGGTGCGGGGGTTAAGTCCCCAGGCACACAGCACAGCGCTGCAGACCCTGGCGCCATGGGTCAACAGCACGGTGTCGTGACCTTTGGCGTTGTGCCTCGAGCACCATCCGCATCAGCATCCTACGTGGATAATCACGGCGCCAAAGATTACGGCTTTGTACTGTAGCGCTTTCGTTTGTATTTGACAAATTTTATCTAATCATGGACTAATTAGGCTCAAAAGATTCATCTCGTGATGTACAATTAAACTGTGCAATTAGTTATTTTTTTACATATATTTACTGCTCCATGCATGTGTCCCAAAATTGATGTGACGGAGAGAGTGTAAAAAGTTAGAATTTAGAGTGCATGTAAACAGGGCCCAGGTACATGATGAAGACACCAAAGTGGACTACTATAATGTGACGTAAATCTTGAACAATCCGAGATTCAAGTTCAGTTCATCAGTTCATAAAGCAGGCACAGTGCTAGATTATGTGGTAACGGTTAAGAGCTAAAAATTGTCAAATGTGGACGATGGTAAGTAAGCTATCGATTATCATCAGTCATGATCTAACGTGGCCGTGTCCAAACAGCGTCAGACATCATAAAGAGGTTTCTCCCCGGCCGCCTTGGTTGGCGGCGCCGGCGGCGATGGCGCGGCCTCGAGCAGCAGCTTCACGACGGACCTCATCGACGGGCGGTTGATCGGGAGGCTGGACGTGCAGAGCAGCGCGACGTGGAGCGCCCTCACCATGTCTTCCCTGTACTCGCCGGCGAGCCTCGGGTCCAGCACCGCGTCCACGCCGCCGCGCTCGATGCCGCCGTGCACCCACCGCACCAGGTCCTTGTCCCCGAGCTCCGGCGCGATGGGCCTCTTGCCGGTGACGAGCTCCAGCATCACCACGCCGAAGCTGTACACGTCGCTCTTCTCCGTCACGCGCAGCGTGTACGAGTACTCTGGCCAGGCGAACGCACGCACGCAAGAATCACGGTCAGGTCGCCGCCGTCGGCAAATCACGCGAAACATCACAAGTTTTAGGTAGGTAGCTAGCTCACCGGGAGCGATGTAGCCGCATGAGCCGGCGATGGCCGTGACGGCGGCGGGGCCGTCGCCGACGACCCTGGCGACGCCGAAGTCGGCGACCTTGGCGCCGAGCTCGGCGTCGAGGAGGATGTTGTTGGACTTGACGTCGCGGTGCACGATGGGCGGCGCGCAGTCGTGGTGCAGGTACGCGAGGCCCTCCGCGGCGTCGGCCATGATCCGGTGCCGCGCCGGCCAGTCCAGGAGCCCGCCCTTGCCGCCGTGGAGGAGGTCGCCGAGGCTGCCGTTGGGCATGTACTCGTACACTAGCAGCCGGCAGTCGCCGCTGCGGAAGCAGCACCACAGCTTCACGATGTTCTTGTGCCGGATCCGGCCCAGCGTCGCCACCTCCGCGTCGAAGCTGTCCTTCGCAGCGCCGTCGACCGCCTTGCCCCCACCGCCCCACAGCTTCTTGACGGCAACGACGGCGTCCTCGCCGCCGCGCCCGACGACGGCCTTGTACACCTTGCCCGCCGCGCCCATGCCGACCACGTTGTCCTCGTCGAGGCAGCCCAGGATGTCGTCCTCGTCGAACTCCACCTTGTGGAACGACGTCAGCGCCCATCTGGGCCTGCCGCCGCCGCCGCCGCCGGGCTCCCCGGCGTGTCCACTCCGTTGGCTCCGGTACGTGTAGCAGAACCACGCGACGCCGAGGAGCAGGACGACGCCTGCAACAGCGAGGATGGAGGTGACGCTGCCGACGAGGTCGCGCCGGCCGGATCCGGACTGGCGGCCGCGGGGACACGCGCCGCGGCACAGAGCCGGGTTGCCCGCGAAGCTGTCCCTGTACATGGAGCCGGCGAACAGAGGAGGTAAGGCGCCGGTGAGCCGGTTGTTGGACAGGTTGAACAGACTCAGCTTGAGGTTCTCCAGCTGCACCGGCACGTCGCCGGTGAGCTCGTTGCTCGACAGGTCGAGCGAGTTCAGCACGGGCAGCTCACCGAGCTCTGGTGGGATGGTTCCGGTGAGGCGGTTATCGGCGAGATCCAGCTGTGTCAGCTTGTGCCACCGTCGAACACCTTGTGGCAGCTCGCCGGACAGCGAGTTGTTCCTCAGATCAAGACGGCCAAGCGTGGAAACCTCGGCGAGCGACGCCGGCAACGGCCCGGAGAACATGTTGTTCGCCGCTGACAGCTCGAAGAGAGCGGGCAGGGTGCCGATCTGCGCCGGCAGCGCGCCAGTGAAGCGGTTGTCGGAAATGAGCAGCTGCGACAGGTTCGTCGCCATGGCGATGGTCGGGTCCACGGTGCCGGACAGCTTGTTCCCGGCGAGCTCCAGGAGATACAGGTGCGGCAAGGCCCACATGTCTGGTGGCACGGGGCCGGACAGCTGGTTGTTCGCCAGCCGCACGCGCGTCAGCGTCCGGCATTGCCCGAGCTCCGCCGGAATGGGGCCGAGCAGCTCGTTGTTCAGCATCAGGAGCTGCTCCAGGTTCCCGGCGCCGCACAGCGCCGCCGGAATCCGACCGGATATCCGGTTGTCCGACAAGTCGAGGAACTGGAGCGGGCTGTTCTTTCCGAACTCCGGCGGCAACTCCCCGGTGAGACGGTTACTGAAGAGCCTGAGGTCTGCTAGCGCCAGGACCTGCGCCAGCGTCGCCGGCACGCGGCCGGACAGCTCGTTCTGGTACAGGTGCAAGCTCTCCAGCCTGGGCGCGAGGAATAGGTCCGCCGGTACCTCGCCGGTGAGCCGGTTCATGGAAGCGTCGAAGAACCGCAGCCGCCTGAGCTGCCCGAGCCCATCCGGCACCCTCCCGTCGAGGTGGTTGGAGTAGAGCTCGATCTGCTCGACTTTCTCCAACCTCCCCACGCCCGCCGGGATCTCGCCGGTGAGGTTGTTCGTGGAGAGGTCGAGGTTGACGAGGCTCTTCAGGCTCCCGACCGACACCGGAATCTCGCCGACGAGGCCGCACCCGGCGAGCCAGAGCACGCGGAGGCGCGGGAGGCCGGAGAAGGACTGCGGCGGCAGCGCCGATGGCGCGAAGGGGTTGTACGCGAGGAGGAGCTCCTCGAGCGTGGTGACGTTGAGCAGGAGCCCCGGGAACGTGCCGGAGAGCTCGTTTCCCGCGAGGCTGAGCGTGGAGAGGGAAGGGAACCCGGCGCCGTAGGCCCCCGGCACCTCGCCGGAGAATGCGTTGCCGGAGAGGTCGAGGCGCGTGAGCGACGGCAGCGCGGCGAGGCAGGCCGGCAGGGGCCCGGCCAGGGAGTTGTAGGAGAGGTCGAGGTGTACGAGAGAGCTCAAGGAGCAGAGCGGGTGCGGGAACGCCCCGGAGAGGGAGAGGTTGGAGAGGAGGAGCGAGGCGACGGCGGGGGCGTCGGAGGCGGAGCGGTCGGGGGAGCAGAGGAGGTGCGGCCAGCGGCACGGGGACGGGGAGAGGTGCGTGTCCCAGGCGGCGAGCACGGAGGCGGGGTCCGAGAGGTTGGACTTGGCGGCGAGGAGCGCGGCGAAATCCGCCGGAAGCGCGGCTGCGGTGGCGAGGGGGAGGAGGCAGAGGAGGCGGAGGAGGAGCAGGGGAGTCATGGGGGAGGTGTGGAGTGGTGTGGAGGGAGTGGGGGGGCGGGCTTAACCGCCGTCAGACTGACTCCAATCTGTGGTCCGATTTGACTTTTGCTGGTCCGATCTGAACTCAGGCACTGGTCCGATACGTGGTCCGATCTGAACTCAGGCACTGGTCCGATTTGAACTCAGGCACTGGTCCGATCTGTGCTCCGATCTGAACTCAGGCACTGGTCCGATCTGAACTCAGTCATTTCCGATCTGAACTCAGTCATTCCTTCTGAATGACTGAACTGAACTCGTACTGGTCCGATCTGAACTCAGTCATTTCCGATCTGAACTCAGTCATTCTTTCTGAATGACTGAAGCTAAAAGATGGAATGTCTGAATGACTCAGTCATTTCCGATCTGAACTCAGTCATTCCTTCTGAGTGACTGAAGCTAAAAGATGGAATGACTGAATGACTCAGTCATTCCGATCCGAACTCAGTCATTCCTTCTGAATGACTGAATTCAGTCATTTCCAATCTCCTCTCTCTCCCGGGAAGACGAACGACGTCCAACTCTCCCGTGGACTGACCATTTGTACGGAACTGTTTTGCATCGCGGTGGGGAGCCTGCATTTTGCACTCTCTCTCTCCTCGAAGTCATTTTGCCTAGCACAGGACTCTCTAACCAAACATAGGGCCAGCCGGCTTATACATGTCTAGCACAGGACCCGCACACAAAGCGTAAACATCTACTGTCTAACACTCTTGGTTCAGGCTATACCAACTTTAAGATGGCAGAAGATATTGATGATGACGAGGATTAGTACGACAATGAGTAGGTTAAGCATCCATTGATTTTTCTGAACTCACGGTACAGTGCTAATTCCTTTTGCATCTCTGCTGATTCTTAGTTATAGCTTGTTAGAATTCTTTGAACTTGTGTGTTAATTCTAGGCAGGAGCCTGCAGGCTGTTAGTTGTTTTGGTTTTACTGGCTGCCAAACTTGTAGTTCATAGTAATACTGTTTACAAAAATTCATGAAATATGTTGTAAGCTGATGAAGCCATATAGCCCTTGATTCCATATTCCATTCTGTTCATTATTGTGGTAAACTCCTGTCATTTATTTTTTCTTTGAAGAAGTAAAGCCATCAGTCCTTGCCAAAATTTCCTTCACATGTATGGAGTTCTGATGAAAACAAATTCAGTGCTTTGAAAGTGTAGCTATTGTTCTGCACATGTTTGGAGTGCATCTAGAAATGCTGTAGCTATATTCCTGGACATGTTCAGAGTAAGAAATGCTGTAGCTCTATTCCTGGACATGTTTAGAGTTATTTGATTTCATCGGCTCTGATGATGACATGGAGAGCTTGTTATTGTGAAACCTGGTTTCTTGTGTACTTGAGTATCAATACATCATTTCAGTTTTGGCAGTTAAATTTAGCACCTTCACCAAAGTTCAGAACTGTTGATAAAAATTGATAAAAAGGGTGCTGGGCCGTTGCCTCTTGAGTGTGCTGATCAATTATTACTACGTTGTATAGAAAATTCCTTTCCATAATTGAATCGTGCCCATGCAGCAGGTACAAATCATGTAGATTGTGGGCTTGAACAGCGACATCTCAGGGTGAGTTTGTCCCTCTGTTGCTTTCACTGCCTATTGTGCCTTTCATCAGTAAAAGGGCATAGTGATTGCATGTCGTGTTTTTTCTTATGGCTGCAGCAGGCTTCGTGGGCTTGAACAGCAGCATCTCAGGGTGAGTTGGTTCCTCCTCTGTTGCTTTCCATGTGTTTGCATTTTCCTAGCAGACATTACAGGACATGTCAGTAGAAGAGCAAGAGCTTGGAGAAGACAATGGTGGCAGTGATGGAGGTAGTTCGCTGCAGCATTTTACTTGTGTTAAACACGTCTTGGGGTCATGTAAGCTAGATGTTGATGATGTGTTTGCTACCATATGCAGTGGTTTCATATTGAATTTATCCTATATCATGCTTGTGATTTGTTGCCTTTCATTTCATTCTACCTACTTGTATTTGTTTGTTCAAACGGTAGGGCGCACAATAACCGATGTTCTAGTTCGTATAAGTGCTGCCTGCCTACCATGCATGTATAATGGGCTGAAAAAATGATCGGCCGCGCATGACATCGAACGAAGCAGGTGCGTGCATTGTTTCTGTTTGTCGGTTGCCACACAGAGTGTGCGTGATTGTCCCAAAACGATGTTTTGCCGGAGTAAAACGTTCGGTCCAGCCATCTCTGCACATGTACACACAAAGTGTGTTCTCTGCACATGTACACACAAAGTGTGTGATTGTCCCAAAACGATGTTTTGCCGGAGTAAAACGCTCGATCCAGGCCATCTTATATACACAGCAGCTAGAGCGGCTACACACCAGAAGCAAGTCCACCATGCATCATATGCACGCCTTCCTGCTTCCTGCAGTGGCAGCACTGTCCCTGCTTGCTGCCCTGAGCGGCGGCGGCCAAGCCCAAGCCGTGCGTATCAGACATGTTTACTTCAACCTGGCCACCCAACCATACACACACCTCTACACGCAGTTAGAGACGCTGCTCAAGGCGCCAAGCAACCCACCGTACCACCCAAGAGACATCGACGGTAGATACGTCCTGGGCCCACGTCGAAGCGTTTTCAAGGCCGCGCCCCTTGGATGGATCATGCTGCACGTCACCGCGGGGCCGGAGCGGGGCCCAGCAAACAGTGCCACGCTTGCCTTGGCTGAGGACGACTTATATCTATTCGGTTTTGCTAATGGCACTAACCAATGGTACTTCCTCGAGAATTTCGCATCAGGTGTACAGGGCGCCACTACCCTCCCGTTCTCGTTGAACTACGGAGATATCATCGATGGTGGCCACAAATCACTCTGGAAGGTACCTCTCGGCAAAGGTTCCGCCGTATACGCCGCAACGACAATGGCGACGTACGACCGTGCCAGAAGCCCGACACCCCAAATCAAGGATGCTTTTGCCAGGTCTATTGTCATGTACAGCGAGGCCATCAGATTCAAGCCCATCCGGATGGCGTTCAGCAACGGGGACCGGTGGGAGCACCGCACCTACATCTCCGACATCCAGGCCACATGGATAGCCCATTGGGGCCAGATGTCCACGCTCCTCATCGCCTGGGAACGAAGCGGACGACAAAAATGGGGTGCTCCTCCATTCGATCTCATTGCCGAATCAGTGCGCGAAGATATACATGTCGGAAACCCGGCCGAAGCTTTGGTTAAACTTGACTTCATCCTTCGCCCAACATCCAAGGATCTACCTACGTTACTAAATACTACTACTACTACTACATACCATGCATATATGTACAATCCGAACGACTGATCCACTTGTGGTACGTATAAATAATGAAATACTGTAACTGCTGCGTACTGCTATCTTTTCTTTATCAATTTCTAAAGACCGGCCCGTTTCTGCGGTACGTTGATTTTTAATCCATCTTGTATCGTTGACATGTGGACCCGAATTCGTGCTCCTCTGTCCGTGCATCTTCGTCTCGAATCACGTCCCTGTCTCTGTGCGTGCGGCTCCGCCTGCGACGCCGCCTCCAATCCCGTACTGCAGGAAGAAAAAACATAATAGGATTGGTGGGAGAGTTTGAGAGAGATGCATGATGGGACTGCAGGTAACTGTTGGAGGGAAGATGACGGCAGTGGCTCTCGACTCGCAGATATGGATACGAGCAGGGCAGCCGTGCGCAGGAGCTCACGGCGGCGCAGGGCGTCAGGCTCACATGCGGCGGGATGTCGCAGTAATGCGGCGGAGCGGACAGGAGCAGCGGCGAGATGGCGCGACCGCACGGGGCGTGTCGATGCCGGGCCAGAGCAGAGAAAGCAGCTGCAGACACGTCCTTCTCTTCTGAAATTCCGACAATGTAACTAGTAAAACATTTGTGCGTTCCTTACTAATCTCCCATTTGTCTTGTTTTCCAGGATTGCATAGCTTTATCGTTTTAGGGAAATTGGGATTAATTACATGCTGTCATCTTTGCTGTTTATCAAGGTATAAGGGATCTTCCTTTTTTTTCTCCTGCATTGCTTCCCTTCCCTGCTCTTATTAGTATACATACATACTAGTACTCTACAAATAGGATATTAGGATACTAGATAAACGTGGCTTAGACCAAAACTGTGAGGTCTTATTAATCTTAGTTCCACTGCTACCCTGTGAGAGCTCTGAAAACTAATGAACTGTTTGTGCTTTCAGAATATGCAGTGGCCACCAACTATGGAAAAATAGCTACTCTAAGACCAAGGAACTGGAAAAATCTTGCGCCTGGCATAAGCTTGGGGAGTTGATTGAAACACATTTTGCTCATTTGCAGACCTGAGTCCCTGCCTGCTATGGAACACAATATCAGATTCCAAAATTGATATGCCGCCGAATGTTAAGACTCAAGATTACAGGATGGGAGGGATGCTAGAAGCTCAAGAAGACAAGGCACTCAGAAGACCATGGTTGATGGAGCAGCCTGTGTGGCTCAAGCTTTGCTAATAAGAAAATGGTCTGGGATTCCAGGAGAAGATATATGACATGATCCCTTTTTGTTTCAATTATGCTGCTGCATTTTCGACTTTTCTACAAGTTCACCGTACAATTAGTCTCCTCTATGAGTTTGGTGCTGTGTGTTGAGAACATGTTGGCACCCATGTCTCATACACTTCAAAGTATCGGTAACGTGTTTGCGACATGCAATTTACATGATTCACAGGGTTGCTGTGCTCCACTTTGCCTCCACACCTCCCCCATGACATCCCTCCTGCAATGTAACTAACTAGAATTTTCGAGTCCCTTTGTGATGGAAGTATGTAAGATAATATGTAACTAATATTATCCCTTTTTGTTTTTTTAAACGAAATATTATCCCTTTTCGTGTTAAGTAAATATCTACTTTTTCTTAAATTTGGGTTGCTAGTTAAGAAATGTTGGTGAACTGCACAATGTAATCGCCTAGAAAGTACGAGGACACAACCATGACGATCAGATAAAATCAGTAATTGTGTTTCTTGAACCGAATCTTTTGTATATTCACGGAAAAGCCTTTTTTGCTTCGACATATTGATATTGGTATCTCTAGATAGGCATATATCCCTATTTAGAATTACGATAAATATTACGGTGAAGGGTGGACATACCATTCCACAAAAATTTCGATCCGTTATCATCCCTGCTACGTCAACTCAAATCATTTGAAAATTCTAATGTCAATGGATCACAAAAGACAAAGAAGAGAAAATGTGTGTGTTTGGATTCTTTGACCTACATTTTTCAAGAAAGTCGCAGGGATAGTGTGGTTGCCCAAAAAAAGGGTGGTGTGCTTCCAACGTGCCAATTTATAATCAAAATTTGACTCCAATACCTTTCCTCTAGAAAAAGAGTCAAACAAACATGGGCCCACCCGTCAGTCCCCACGCTTTAAAAGCCCCCACTCCCCTTGAGACCGACTCCAATCCACGAGCCAAAAGTCGAGGCAAATGTATATTGCCTTCCCTCGCGCACTATAGCAGCAGCCATCCAACTCCAACCGAGCATGCATACCGGTTATGCAAAATGACTTCGAGGAGAGAGAGAGTGCAAAATGCAGGCTCCCCACCGCGATGCAAAACACTTCCGTACAAATGGTCAGTCCACGGGAGAGTTGGACGTCGTTCGTCTTCCCGGGAGAGAGAGGAGATTGGAAATGACTGAGTTCAGTCATTCAGAAGGAATGACTGAGTTCGGATCGGAATGACTGAGTCATTCAGTCATTCCATCTTTTAGCTTCAGTCACTCAGAAGGAATGACTGAGTTCAGATCGGAAATGACTGAGTCATTCAAACATTCCATCTTTTAGCTTCAGTCATTCAGAAAGAATGACTGAGTTCAGATCGGAAATGACTGAGTTCAGATCGGACCAGTACGAGTTCAGTTCAGTCATTCAGAAGGAATGACTGAGTTCAGATCGGAAATGACTGAGTTCAGATCGGACCAGTGCCTGAGTTCAGATCGGACCACAGATCGGACCAGTACCTGAGTTCAGATCGGACCAGTGCCTGTGAGTTCAGATCGGACTACAGATCGGACCAGTGCCTGAGTTCCGATCGGACCAGCAAAAGCCAAATCGGACCACAGATTGGAGTCAGTCTGACGGCGGTTAAGCCCGCCCCCCCACTCCCTCCACACCACTCCACACCTCCCCCATGACTCCCCTGCTCCTCCTCCGCCTCCTCTGCCTCCTCCCCCTCGCCACCGCAGCCGCGCTTCCGGCGGATTTCGCCGCGCTCCTCGCCGCCAAGTCCAACCTCTCGGACCCCGCCTCCGTGCTCGCCGCCTGGGACACGCACCTCTCCCCGTCCCCGTGCCGCTGGCCGCACCTCCTCTGCTCCCCCGACCGCTCCGCCTCCGACGCCCCCGCCGTCGCCTCGCTCCTCCTCTCCAACCTCTCCCTCTCCGGGGCGTTCCCGCACCCGCTCTGCTCCTTGAGCTCTCTCGTACACCTCGACCTCTCCTACAACTCCCTGGCCGGGCCCCTGCCGGCCTGCCTCGCCGCGCTGCCGTCGCTCACGCGCCTCGACCTCTCCGGCAACGCATTCTCCGGCGAGGTGCCGGGGGCCTACGGCGCCGGGTTCCCTTCCCTCTCCACGCTCAGCCTCGCGGGAAACGAGCTCTCCGGCACGTTCCCGGGGCTCCTGCTCAACGTCACCACGCTCGAGGAGCTCCTCCTCGCGTACAACCCCTTCGCGCCATCGGCGCTGCCGCCGCAGTCCTTCTCCGGCCTCCCGCGCCTCCGCGTGCTCTGGCTCGCCGGGTGCGGCCTCGTCGGCGAGATTCCGGTGTCGGTCGGGAGCCTGAAGAGCCTCGTCAACCTCGACCTCTCCACGAACAACCTCACCGGCGAGATCCCGGCGGGCGTGGGGAGGTTGGAGAAAGTCGAGCAGATCGAGCTCTACTCCAACCACCTCGACGGGAGGGTGCCGGATGGGCTCGGGCAGCTCAGGCGGCTGCGGTTCTTCGACGCTTCCATGAACCGGCTCACCGGCGAGGTACCGGCGGACCTATTCCTCGCGCCCAGGCTGGAGAGCTTGCACCTGTACCAGAACGAGCTGTCCGGCCGCGTGCCGGCGACGCTGGCGCAGGTCCTGGCGCTGGCAGACCTCAGGCTCTTCAGTAACCGTCTCACCGGGGAGTTGCCGCCGGAGTTCGGAAAGAACAGCCCGCTCCAGTTCCTCGACTTGTCGGACAACCGGATATCCGGTCGGATTCCGGCGGCGCTGTGCGGCGCCGGGAACCTGGAGCAGCTCCTGATGCTGAACAACGAGCTGCTCGGCCCCATTCCGGCGGAGCTCGGGCAATGCCGGACGCTGACGCGCGTGCGGCTGGCGAACAACCAGCTGTCCGGCCCCGTGCCACCAGACATGTGGGCCTTGCCGCACCTGTATCTCCTGGAGCTCGCCGGGAACAAGCTGTCCGGCACCGTGGACCCGACCATCGCCATGGCGACGAACCTGTCGCAGCTGCTCATTTCCGACAACCGCTTCACTGGCGCGCTGCCGGCGCAGATCGGCACCCTGCCCGCTCTCTTCGAGCTGTCAGCGGCGAACAACATGTTCTCCGGGCCGTTGCCGGCGTCGCTCGCCGAGGTTTCCACGCTTGGCCGTCTTGATCTGAGGAACAACTCGCTGTCCGGCGAGCTGCCACAAGGTGTTCGACGGTGGCACAAGCTGACACAGCTGGATCTCGCCGATAACCGCCTCACCGGAACCATCCCACCAGAGCTCGGTGAGCTGCCCGTGCTGAACTCGCTCGACCTGTCGAGCAACGAGCTCACCGGCGACGTGCCGGTGCAGCTGGAGAACCTCAAGCTGAGTCTGTTCAACCTGTCCAACAACCGGCTCACCGGCGCCTTACCTCCTCTGTTCGCCGGCTCCATGTACAGGGACAGCTTCGCGGGCAACCCGGCTCTGTGCCGCGGCGCGTGTCCCCGCGGCCGCCAGTCCGGATCCGGCCGGCGCGACCTCGTCGGCAGCGTCACCTCCATCCTCGCTGTTGCAGGCGTCGTCCTGCTCCTCGGCGTCGCGTGGTTCTGCTACACGTACCGGAGCCAACGGAGTGGACACGCCGGGGAGCCCGGCGGCGGCGGCGGCGGCAGGCCCAGATGGGCGCTGACGTCGTTCCACAAGGTGGAGTTCGACGAGGACGACATCCTGGGCTGCCTCGACGAGGACAACGTGGTCGGCATGGGCGCGGCGGGCAAGGTGTACAAGGCCGTCGTCGGGCGCGGCGGCGAGGACGCCGTCGTTGCCGTCAAGAAGCTGTGGGGCGGTGGGGGCAAGGCGGTCGACGGCGCTGCGAAGGACAGCTTCGACGCGGAGGTGGCGACGCTGGGCCGGATCCGGCACAAGAACATCGTGAAGCTGTGGTGCTGCTTCCGCAGCGGCGACTGCCGGCTGCTAGTGTACGAGTACATGCCCAACGGCAGCCTCGGCGACCTCCTCCACGGCGGCAAGGGCGGGCTCCTGGACTGGCCGGCGCGGCACCGGATCATGGCCGACGCCGCGGAGGGCCTCGCGTACCTGCACCACGACTGCGCGCCGCCCATCGTGCACCGCGACGTCAAGTCCAACAACATCCTCCTCGACGCCGAGCTCGGCGCCAAGGTCGCCGACTTCGGCGTCGCCAGGGTCGTCGGCGACGGCCCCGCCGCCGTCACGGCCATCGCCGGCTCATGCGGCTACATCGCTCCCGGTGAGCTAGCTACCTACCTAAAACTTGTGATGTTTCGCGTGATTTGCCGACGGCGGCGACCTGACCGTGATTCTTGCGTGCGTGCATTCGCCTGGCCAGAGTACTCGTACACGCTGCGCATGACGGAGAAGAGCGACGTGTACAGCTTCGGCGTGGTGATGCTGGAGCTCGTCACCGGCAAGAGGCCCATCGCGCCGGAGCTCGGGGACAAGGACCTGGTGCGGTGGGTGCACGGCGGCATCGAGCGCGGCGGCGTGGACGCGGTGCTGGACCCGAGGCTCGCCGGCGAGTACAGGGAAGACATGGTGAGGGCGCTCCACGTCGCGCTGCTCTGCACGTCCAGCCTCCCGATCAACCGCCCGTCGATGAGGTCCGTCGTGAAGCTGCTGCTCGAGGCCGCGCCATCGCCGCCGGCGCCGCCAACCAAGGCGGCCGGGGAGAAACCTCTTTATGATGTCTGACGCTGTTTGGACACGGCCACGTTAGATCATGACTGATGATAATCGATAGCTTACTTACCATCGTCCACATTTGACAATTTTTAGCTCTTAACCGTTACCACATAATCTAGCACTGTGCCTGCTTTATGAACTGATGAACTGAACTTGAATCTCGGATTGTTCAAGATTCACGTCACATTATAGTAGTCCACTTTGGTGTCTTCATCATGTACCTGGGCCCTGTTTACATGCACTCTAAATTCCAACTTTTTACACTCTCTCCGTCACATCAATTTTGGGACACATGCATGGAGCAGTAAATATATGTAAAAAAATAACTAATTGCACAGTTTAATTGTACATCACGAGACGAATCTTTTGAGCCTAATTAGTCCATGATTAGATAAAATTTGTCAAATACAAACGAAAGCGCTACAGTACAAAGCCGTAATCTTTGGCGCCGTGATTATCCACGTAGGATGCTGATGCGGATGGTGCTCGAGGCACAACGCCAAAGGTCACGACACCGTGCTGTTGACCCATGGCGCCAGGGTCTGCAGCGCTGTGCTGTGTGCCTGGGGACTTAACCCCCGCACCTGCCCCTCCCCTCTGTCACACCCGATTTATAAGAACATAAATCGAGCAATCATATATGCGCCAGGATCAAGTCACGCATATATACAACAGATTATCAAGATATCACAACACATGTCACGAATAAAAGCGTATAAATTAATAAATGAATATCTTTATTACAACTGAATCAAGAATCAGTTCAAGGAATGCGGAAGCGTAAAATGAATACATGAAGAGCTGGGCGCCACAGGGACGTCGACTGGGAGACAAACGCCTAGAAGTCGTCGAAGCCGCTGACGTAGTCCTCCACGTTGCCGGGCACTGAGCAGCAGTCGAAGATATCCGAAAGAGAACAGAAGAGTAGAGAGACAAGTGTGAGCACAAACTAGTACTCAACAAGTATAACACGAGCATGAGGCTCTAAGGTTAGCTGACTCAACTGCATTAGCTTTTAGTCTTGGCAAATTTTATTAAAACCTATTTACTACGAGTGGATAAATTACCATAACCCAAATTGCATAAGAATTAATCAATATTAATTAAGAACTACTGAGAACCATCCAAACCAAAACCACCCGGGGAATCGCCCTCGTCAAAGGTTGATAACCCCACTAATCAGACGGAGGATCTGGGCCGCTCATGACTGTGAGCACAGCTGATATATCAGTTTTACACTCTCGAGAGGTTGCACAACTTTACCCACAAGTCGTGAGCTACGCTAGTTGTTCATCACACTTCCTTGGGTGAGATGGCTAGCAAGCACACTACGAGACTGTTACAAAGAATCACGTTGGTAAGGTGTAACCGCTAAGGATTCTGGATCAGCGACGATGGGGCCCACCTCCGGGGGTACAAGACACACAGCACAGACCAAGCCGGAGGAGCAGGGACCATTGAAGCTTACCACCCCTCTTGCCCACGCAGGTAAGTTACTCCCGAACCAAAATGACCTAATTAGTAAGTCAAGACCGTCCCATACCAGTCTTGTGGTTGCGCGGTTGTCCCAGGTTGTCGCTCTATGAACCGGTCCTTAGGGAGAGTGGCCAACCAAGCACTAAGCACCGTGCTGGCCCCCTAAACCATGTTTCTAACAAAACATCTTTTAAGGACGCACAAACCACTCAAGCACACAGCACAGAGGGTCGGCTCCAGAATTAAGTTGCATAAGACCATTAACAAATTAATTAAAAAGGACCAAGTGTGTTGTAGCGCAGCAACCTAGCACAACTAACCAAAATGCAACCCAAAGGATATATATAAAGGATATAAAGGTGGCTAGGAAATCCTTATAGGCATACAAAATTAAAATGCAGTATGAAATTGTATTTAAAAGTGATAGGAGGTTCATATTATACTTGCCTTCCTCGTACTCTCCCGGCTGCTGCTCGAAGTGCTCGGAAGACGGCTGCTCCTGGTACTGCTCCCAAGGCTCCGCGTCTACTCACGATCATCAAACATAGCCCACACATACACACATGCATAACAAGAACAAACTATAAGAAAACAGTACACCAATCCAACAGAACAGCACATGAAACTAGCCTAGAACTAATCTACGCGTTACAACGATCGCGTGGATATAAAGAACACTTAAAACGGAGCTGAAACGCGAAAACTGCGCTTAAAACAGGATCCAGGGACCTAATTGTAAGAAAAACAGGACTTCCAGGGGCTTCTGGACAAAAACCGAGGACTAAAACGTAATTAAAGCCTAGATTCAGGGGCTAGCACGTGAAAAGGCATGGCTTGGACGGCGGGTTCAAATTCCAGAGAAGCCAGGGGCCTAAAAGCATAAAACAGGACCTATCCGTAATTTCTTTTGAACTACACGTGGACCGCGGGTTAATTCCCCAAAAAGGTGAGGGCTCTTTAGCAAAAAGACGTGACTGAAGCGGTAAGATCTGTTCTGGGCCCTCGGATCTTGATCGCGCGGCTGAGATTAGATTCACTAATCGAAGGGGTACGCGTGACTCTCGACCGTCAGATCCAAATCCGACGCTCCTGGCCTATACTTAAACGGATCTAATCTAGACCACCTAATCCAGATCTGACGGCTCCGATTCATCCTTACCCCGAACCGGTACGCCCGCTTTAGATCCATTGGATCTCGATCCTACGGTTCGGATCTAAGCTACCCTCGATCTAATCTTACCCACCCATCCCGGGATCGCACGGCTCAGGGCGAACGGCGCACAGGACGGCGGAGGGGGGTCACCGGAGTTCCTTCCCGCGGCGGCGCTTTGCCGGCGTAGGCCGATATCGGCCGTCCGACCTCGATTCGGGATGGGGCTTGGCCGGGGAGAGGGAGTGGGCGACGGTGAACCCGTCTGGGCGGTTAGCGCGACGGATTGGGGTCGGACCGAGGCTCCCCACGGTGGAGTGCGGCACGGGACATGGCGGCGCGGGAACGCGCTTACGCGGAGGGAGAGGGGAAGGGAAAAGGGGCTCGGCAGGAGCCTTACCACGCCTGGAAGCTGCGACGACGGCCTGCGGTGAGGGATTGGCGGCGCAGAGGTGGGATTGCGGCGGCGCGGGGCTCGGCCGATGGCGGCACTGTCCTCGGGCCGAGCTGCGGCACGGTGGCACTAGAGCACAGAGGGGAGGTGGGGGAGGTGGATGCGGCTGAGGAGGAACGCGAGAGAGAGGCCGCGGCTAAGAAGGGGGAGGGGACAGTCCTCGGCGTGCGGATCACGGCCACGGATCCCGTGCCTTCCGCGGTTCGTTGCGGCTCGGCCTTACCCAGGTGCTGCGGGGCTTCTAGAAGAGAGAGGAGGCTCGGGCGATGACCAGTGGGGCCGCGCGAGCGAGGGGAGGGGAGCTCCAGGGTGCGGCGGGGCGGCCCACGGTCAGCGGCAGGGCGGCCGGACCGGCGAGGGGAAAAACAGAGGAGGGGGGGAAATCGGGCGCTGGGAGGAAGGGGAAGGGAAGGCGCCGACAGGTGGGCCCGGAGTGGCAGCGAGAGGGAGAAGGAAGGGAGCGCGGGGCTGAGGGGGAAACGGGCCGGGGTCGTGGCCCACGCGGGGGAAGAGAGAAAGGGAGGGTGCTGGGCCTCGGGTTTGGCCCACGCGGGAAGAAAGGGGGAAGAGAGGGAGAGGGTTTTGGGCTGGGCTGAGGGAGAGGGAAGTGGGCCGGCTGGCTGGGCTCCCTTCTATTCCTTTTCTTTTTCTACACTCCACTAATTCAAACAAACTATTTGAATTCAAACTACAATTTGAATTCAAGTCCATAAATTCAACACAATTAAAATAATGCACCAGCATGAATGCACAATCAAGTTGATCTTATGATAAATTTTATTTTCTTGCGTCATAAAATTACTTTAAATGCGATATAAATTAAGTAAAAGACTGGAAAATTTATTTAAACTCAAATAAATTCATCAAAATTAGGGAAAATTTACCTTAGGGTGTTACAAACCTACCCCCCTTACAGGAATCTCGTCCCGAGATTCGGATAGGCTAGCTAGCAAAGAGGTCGGGATATGCCTTCCTTAGCTCGTCTTCTCGCTCCCAAGTAGCCTCATCCTCCGTATGATGACTCCACTGAACACGGCACATCTTGATCTTCTTGTTTCTAGTAGCTCTCTCAGATGTCTCCAGAATCTTCACCGGATGCTCGACATAGGTCAGATCCTCCTGCACATCCAACCCTTCTATCGGTGCTTGCTCTTCTGGCACTCTCAAGCACTTCTTCAACTGAGACACGTGGAACACATCGTGCACTCCTGAGAGATTGAGTGGCAACTCCAGACGATATGCCACCTCACCTTTCCGTTCCAACACCTTGAACGGACCAATGTATCGAGGAGCTAGCTTCCCTCGTACATTAAACCTGCGGATTCCTCTCATCGGTGAGACCTTCAGATATACATGATCACCCACTGCAAAGGTCAAATCTCGACGACGAACATCCGCATAGCTCTTCTGACGAGTCTGAGCGACCCTCAGATTCTCTCGCACTTGCTGTACCAACTGTTCGGCCTCCTCAACAATATCCGGACCAAATACCTGCCTCTCACCAATCTGATCCCAATACAGCGGAGTCCTGCATTTCCGACCATACAGAGCCTCAAACGGGGACTTCTTCAGACTGGCTTGATAGCTGTTGTTATAAGAAAACTCTGCATACGGCAGGCATTTATCCCAGCTGGTACCATACTGAATAGCGCAGGCTCGAAGCATATCCTCCAACACTTGGTTGGTTCTTTCTGTCTGCCCATCTGTCTGAGGATGATAAGCAGTACTGAAGCGCAGCTTCGTATCCAACGAATCATGCAACTGCTCCCAGAACCGTGAAGTGAACTGAGATCCTCGATCAGATATAATCTTCTTCGGAACACCATGCAGACAGACAATCCTGGAGATATACAACTCTGCGAGTCTAGCACCGGAGTAAGTAGTGTTCACCGGAATAAAATGAGCAACCTTCGTCAACCGGTCCACTACTACCCATATGGAGTTGTACCCTTTCTGAGTACGAGGCAAGCCAACAATGAAATCCATAGTGATTTCCTCCCATTTCCACTCTGGAATCTTCAACGGCTGCAATAACCCGGCTGGCCTCTGATGCTCTGCCTTGATACGCTGACAAGTGTCGCAGATAGCCACGTACTCCGCAACGGAACGCTTCATTCCAGACCACCAGAATCGTTCCTTCAGGTCGTAATACATCTTCGTGCTACCCGGATGGATAGAATATGCGGTATCATGGGCCTCACTCAAAATCAACTTCCTGAGATCTGCTACATCCGGCACACATATACGACCCTTGTACCACAAGGTACCCTGATCATCCTCTCTGAAATGAGGGGCCTTGCCAATCTTGAGCAACTCACGAATCTCCTGCAACTTCTGATCTTCCTTCTGATGCTGCCTGATCTCTGCCTCTAGAGTGGGTTCCGCCTCGAACGATGTACCCGAGGTATGATGCAAGAAACCCAGGCTCAACTGCTCAAACTCCTCGCATAACTCCTGAGGCATCTGAAAAGCCACGGCCATGTTAACATAGCTCTTCCTGCTCAGAGCATCTGCTACAACATTGGCCTTACCCGGATGATAGTGAATCTCCAGGTCATAATCCTTGACCAACTCTAGCCATCTTCTTTGCCGCATATTCAGCTCACTCTGAGTGAAAATATACTTGAGGCTCTTGTGATCGGTGTAAATATCACACCTCTGCCCAAACAAGTAATGCCTCCATATCTTCAGAGCATGCACAACTGCGGCTAACTCCAGATCATGAGTGGGATAATTCAGCTCGTGCCGGCGTAACTGCCGCGAAGCATAAGCTATAACTCTGCCTTCCTGCATCAGGACGCAGCCAAGACCATCTCTCGAAGCATCACAATACACTGTGAACCTCTTGCTCTGGTCCGGCAGAGTAAGGACTGGCGCCGTAGTCAACCTCTTCTTCAGCTCCTCGAAGGCCTTCTGACGCTCATCAGTCCAAGAAAAACCCACGTCCTTCTCCAGCAAGGAAGTCAAAGGCTTCGCAATCTTGGAGAAATTCTCAATGAACCTCCGATAATAACCTGCTAAGCCCAGAAAAGAGCGGACTTCCTTCACCGTCTGTGGTACAACCCAGTCAAGCACATCCTTCACCTTTCCGGGGTCCACAGCAATACCTCCCTTGGAGATAACATGACCGAGGAACGGAACCTCGTCAATCCAGAACTCGCACTTGCTGAGCTTGGCATACAGCTTGTGCTCTCTGAGCCTCTGCAACACAAGCCTCAGATGCTCCTCATGCTCCGCTTCTGACTTGGAATATATCAGGATATCATCAATGAATATCACCACAAAGGTGTCCAGATAATCCATGAAAACCTTGTTCATCAGATGCATGAAGAAAGCCGGAGCATTAGTCAAGCCGAAGGACATGACCGTATACTCGTATAACCCATACTTGCAGGTGAATGCCGTCTTCTGGACATCCTCAGGACGAATCTTCAGCTGATGATAACCCGAACGCAGATCAATCTTCGAAAATACACAAGCACCCTGAAGCTGATCAAAGAGATCCTCAATACGGGGCAATGGATGCTTGTTCTTGATAGTGACTGCATTCAGATCCCGATAATCGACGCACATCCTCTTCGAGCCATCCTTCTTCTCTACAAGCAACACAGGAAAAGCCCAAGGAGAGAAACTGCGACGGATATAACCCTTAGCTAGCAACTCGTCGACAGTCTTCTTAACCTCCTCATGCTCGACAGGAGCAATACGATAGGGCCTCTTAGCAATAGGAGCTGTGCCAGGCAAGAGATCAATAGAAAACTCAATGTCGCGATCAGGCGGCATACCTGGCAAATCATCCGGAAAGACATCCGGGAATTCAGACACCACGCGAATACCATCCGTGGGTCTAGCCTCCATCTGATGAATAAATCCAGAAGGCTCTGTAGCTCCAACAGTGACCTCCTGACCATCCGGTGCTGACAGAAGAACAGTCCTCTGAGCACAATCTATCCGGACTCCCCACTTAGCAAGAGTCTCCATTCCGAGGATCACATCTATGCCTTTGGAGTCTAGCACCATCAGATTCGCACTGAAATCTACCCCCCTTATAGCCACACTGACTCTGGGACAGAAGACATGAGACCTCAACTGCCCTCCCGGTGAAGACACTATCATGCACCTCTTTAATGTGCTAGTAGGAATACCATGATGCTCAACAAAAGACTGGGTGATGAAAGAATGCGTAGCACCAGTATCAAAAAGCACTGTAGCAGGATGGGCATTAACCATGAACGTACCAATAACCACGTTGGGAGCCTCGGCCGCTGACTCGGCCGTCACGTGGTTCACCCTGCCCTGAGCTGGGGCCTTGGGCTGCGCTGCACGCCCCTGCTGTCCCGCCTGCGCCTTCCGAGGGCAGACGTTGGCGTAGTGCCCTGGCTCGCCGCAGTGGAAGCACACTCGCGGAAATGCAGCGGCCTGCTGCCCAGGAGGAGTGGGCACTCCCTGCCTCTGAGCTGGTGGAGCCGGAGGCGCCGGAAGCCTCTGACCCTGTCCCGCCTGTTGCTGCTGAGGACGAGGCGGAAGCTGCTGCCGCTGCTGGTACTGCTGTGGCGGCCTCTGCTGCTGCTGCTGAGGATGCTGATAGCGGGGACGGGTGTTGCTGCCCGAAGAGGATGGAGCCATCTTCCTCTTCTTATCCTCAATCTCCCGGCGCTTGCGCTCGGTGTTGAGGGCCGCATCAACCAGCTGGTTGAAGTTGTCGAAGCGATGGTTCAGCAGCGCATACTGGATGTGATCATCCAATCCCTCCTTGAAGTACTCCTGCTTATCGCTATCACGAGCGACGTCGGCAGGGGCGTAGCGGGCAAGCTGAAGGAAACGGTCACGATACTCCGTCACCGTCATCGGTCCCTGAAATAACGAACACAGATAACAAGGATAGAAATCGCTCAATTGGTCAGGTTTTACGAAAGAAATCAAGGATAGATCAAGCTCAAAAGAAATGGTAGGGAATTTCCGTTAAATTTTACCTGCTTAAGGGCACGGAACTCCTTCTGCTTCATCTTCATGATGCCCTCAGGAATGTGATGGTTCCTGAAACGCTCACGGAACTGGTCCCACGTGAGAGCCTCACGATCCCGAGCTGGGTAGGACTCCCACCAGTCAAGAGCGGAGCCTCGCAGCTGCCCTGCGGCGTAAAGGACTCGCTCTCGGTCGTCACACTGCGCAACGACCAACTGGCGCTCCACCGAACGAAGCCAGTCGTCCGCCTGGAGTGGGTCCGTGGCGTGAGAGAAGGTCGGCGGGTGACCTCTCAGGAAATCCGCACGCTTGTCACGGGGCTGAGGCGGCGGAGGAGGCGGTGGCTGGGCATGGATCTGCTGCAGAGCCTGAACGGTGTTGTTCAGGGTGGCCATCATCTGCATCTGGAGCTGGAAGAACTGCTCCGGGGTCAGTGGTGGCGGCATCGGCAGCGGCTGACCAGTACCCTGGTTGTTCTGCTCCTGCTGGTCAGAACCGGAACCGGTGCGCCTAGTGTTCACCATCTGATTGCAACAAACGAAATTCATAAGATTAAGATATCGTGCAGCTGCGGAAATGAAACTTCGGAAGGATATGACAGAAAGGAAGGAATATAAGTTTTACCCCCAACGTTCTAACTCAATTTTATTCTTTAGTTCAGGTTGGGTTAGGTCGATTTGCATGAACAAGTTTAACTACTAGCCTATGCAATCAACCAAAAATCCAAATCAAACATTTGCACCATAACAAACATTCAATATTCACAAATTAGTCGAGTTTATCACACTACTCGACTAACACATTCGTTCTAGCGTATTTTTATCGTGACAATCTAAACCTATAACTTATAAGATTAGGCGACTCAGGCCCACGTCTACAGAAAACTCAAGCTACTTCTCAGACAAGACGGGGAAGATGGCCAATCTAGGGCTTAAGACTCAAGGAATAGAAGCAGAAAAAATGGATGTTTGGGTTTTGCGGAAGCAGAGCAAGCGAGAGGAAATCCCTAAACTCGACCAGTTCTATCTAGACTTCGTCCTACAGTCGACACGGCTCTGATACCAATCTGTCACACCCGATTTATAAGAACATAAATCGAGCAATCATATATGCGCCAGGATCAAGTCACGCATATATACAACAGATTATCAAGATATCACAACACATGTCACGAATAAAAGCGTATAAATTAATAAATGAATATCTTTATTACAACTGAATCAAGAATCAGTTCAAGGAATGCGGAAGCGTAAAATGAATACATGAAGAGCTGGGCGCCACAGGGACGTCGACTGGGAGACAAACGCCTAGAAGTCGTCGAAGCCGCTGACGTAGTCCTCCACGTTGCCGGGCACTGAGCAGCAGTCGAAGATATCCGAAAGAGAACAGAAGAGTAGAGAGACAAGTGTGAGCACAAACTAGTACTCAACAAGTATAACACGAGCATGAGGCTCTAAGGTTAGCTGACTCAACTGCATTAGCTTTTAGTCTTGGCAAATTTTATTAAAACCTATTTACTACGAGTGGATAAATTACCATAACCCAAATTGCATAAGAATTAATCAATATTAATTAAGAACTACTGAGAACCATCCAAACCAAAACCACCCGGGGAATCGCCCTCGTCAAAGGTTGATAACCCCACTAATCAGACGGAGGATCTGGGCCGCTCATGACTGTGAGCACAGCTGATATATCAGTTTTACACTCTCGAGAGGTTGCACAACTTTACCCACAAGTCGTGAGCTACGCTAGTTGTTCATCACACTTCCTTGGGTGAGATGGCTAGCAAGCACACTACGAGACTGTTACAAAGAATCACGTTGGTAAGGTGTAACCGCTAAGGATTCTGGATCAGCGACGATGGGGCCCACCTCCGGGGGTACAAGACACACAGCACAGACCAAGCCGGAGGAGCAGGGACCATTGAAGCTTACCACCCCTCTTGCCCACGCAGGTAAGTTACTCCCGAACCAAAATGACCTAATTAGTAAGTCAAGACCGTCCCATACCAGTCTTGTGGTTGCGCGGTTGTCCCAGGTTGTCGCTCTATGAACCGGTCCTTAGGGAGAGTGGCCAACCAAGCACTAAGCACCGTGCTGGCCCCCTAAACCATGTTTCTAACAAAACATCTTTTAAGGACGCACAAACCACTCAAGCACACAGCACAGAGGGTCGGCTCCAGAATTAAGTTGCATAAGACCATTAACAAATTAATTAAAAAGGACCAAGTGTGTTGTAGCGCAGCAACCTAGCACAACTAACCAAAATGCAACCCAAAGGATATATATAAAGGATATAAAGGTGGCTAGGAAATCCTTATAGGCATACAAAATTAAAATGCAGTATGAAATTGTATTTAAAAGTGATAGGAGGTTCATGTTATACTTGCCTTCCTCGTACTCTCCCGGCTGCTGCTCGAAGTGCTCGGAAGACGGCTGCTCCTGGTACTGCTCCCAAGGCTCTGCGTCTACTCACGATCATCAAACATAGCCCACACATACACACATGCATAACAAGAACAAACTATAAGAAAACAGTACACCAATCCAACAGAACAGCACATGAAACTAGCCTAGAACTAATCTACGCGTTACAACGATCGCGTGGATATAAAGAACACTTAAAACGGAGCTGAAACGCGAAAACTGCGCTTAAAACAGGATCCAGGGACCTAATTGTAAGAAAAACAGGACTTCCAGGGGCTTCTGGACAAAAACCGAGGACTAAAACGTAATTAAAGCCTAGATTCAGGGGCTAGCACGTGAAAAGGCATGGCTTGGACGGCGGGTTCAAATTCCAGAGAAGCCAGGGGCCTAAAAGCATAAAACAGGACCTATCCGTAATTTCTTTTGAACTACACGTGGACCGCGGGTTAATTCCCCAAAAAGGCGAGGGCTCTTTAGCAAAAAGACGTGACTGAAGCGGTAAGATCTGTTCTGGGCCCTCGGATCTTGATCGCGCGGCTGAGATTAGATTCACTAATCGAAGGGGTACGCGTGACTCTCGACCGTCAGATCCAAATCCGACGCTCCTGGCCTATACTTAAACGGATCTAATCTAGACCACCTAATCCAGATCTGACGGCTCCGATTCATCCTTACCCCGAACCGGTACGCCCGCTTTAGATCCATTGGATCTCGATCCTACGGTTCGGATCTAAGCTACCCTCGATCTAATCTTACCCACCCATCCCGGGATCGCACGGCTCAGGGCGAACGGCGCACGGGACGGCGGAGGGGGGTCACCGGAGTTCCTTCCCGCGGCGGCGCTTTGCCGGCGTAGGCCGATATCGGCCGTCCGACCTCGATTCGGGATGGGGCTTGGCCGGGGAGAGGGAGTGGGCGACGGTGAACCCGTCTGGGCGGTTAGCGCGACGGATTGGGGTCGGACCGAGGCTCCCCACGGTGGAGTGCGGCACGGGACATGGCGGCGCGGGGAACGCGCTTACGCGGAGGGAGAGGGGAAGGGAAAAGGGGCTCGGCAGGAGCCTTACCACGCCTGGAAGCTACGACGACGGCCTGCGGTGAGGGATTGGCGGCGCAGAGGTGGGATTGCGGCGGCGCGGGGCTCGGCCGATGGCGGCACTGTCCTCGGGCCGAGCTGCGGCACGGTGGCGCTAGAGCACAGAGGGGAGGTGGGGGAGGTGGATGCGGCTGAGGAGGAACGCGAGAGAGAGGCCGCGGCTAAGAAGGGGGAGGGGACAGTCCTCGGCGTGCGGATCACGGCCACGGATCCCGTGCCTTCCGCGGTTCGTTGCGGCTCGGCCTTACCCAGGTGCTGCGGGGCTTCTAGAAGAGAGAGGAGGCTCGGGCGATGACCAGTGGGGCCGCGCGAGCGAGGGGAGGGGAGCTCCAGGGTGCGGCGGGGCGGCCCACGATCAGCGGCAGGGCGGCCGGACCGGCGAGGGGAAAAACAGAGGAGGGGGGAAATCGGGCGCTGGGAGGAAGGGGAAGGGAAGGCGCCGACAGGTGGGCCCGGAGTGGCAGCGAGAGGGAGAAGGAAGGGAGCGCGGGGCTGAGGGGGAAACGGGCCGGGGTCGTGGCCCACGCGGGGGAAGAGAGAAAGGGAGGGTGCTGGGCCTCGGGTTTGGCCCACGCGGGAAGAAAGGGGGAAGAGAGGGAGAGGGTTTTGGGCTGGGCTGAGGGAGAGGGAAGTGGGCCGGCTGGCTGGGCTCCCTTCTATTCCTTTTCTTTTTCTACACTCCACTAATTCAAACAAACTATTTGAATTCAAACTACAATTTGAATTCAAGTCCATAAATTCAACACAATTAAAATAATGCACCAGCATGAATGCACAATCAAGTTGATCTTATGATAAATTTTATTTTCTTGCATCATAAAATTACTTTAAATGCGATATAAATTAAGTAAAAGACTGGAAAATTTATTTAAACTCAAATAAATTCATCAAAATTAGGGAAAATTTACCTTAGGGTGTTACACCCTCCCACCTCTGCTCATCTATTCACAGGAACAGAGGAGGAGGAGAGCTCTCCTCCTCTCTCCCCCTCGCCGCCCCCCCCCCTTAGATCCACCCATTTGGGGGCAAATCCAGCCGGGCAAGCTTCGGATCCTCGACAAGCAAGGTGAGAGGCTCCCCCTCCTTCAATTTTGTCCACAGAATGTTGTATGTATGCTACATTTTGAAGAAACCCGAGATGGTGGAATGCATGTGTGGATATACGATTTTTTTCGATTTTAGTTGTATATGTAGGTGGAAGTGGTTCGGCTTTAGGTGCATTTGTAGTTGTAGATGTGTTTCCATGTTGGATTATATGAAGTTTAGTGAGAGATGTATATAATGTGTATGAGTGGGAGTAGTTTATGTGAAGTTGTTGTGTTGGTTAAGGCTTTTTTTGGGTGAAATTGAGATGCATTGCTGATATGGTGATGATTTGGTGAAGACATTTTGCTGTAGAGATGTGGTTAATGAAGAATGATATGGATCTATGGATGCGCTATTTATTCGGCTTTAGATTGAATTGATTGATTATCATGATAGATGTGTGTATTTGTGAGGTAGTTTGCCTGTAACTAGGTGTATAAAAATTGCTTGGGCTTTAGGTGCATTTTTTATATGTGAAGTTTCTTTTTGAATGTTCATGTTATGGATAAATTTGTTGTTTTATGGTGCCATGACGTGTTTTGCTGTTTTGGATAAATAGATAAACTTGTTACATTATATCATGGTGGTGATGTGAGGTGGAATGAGATATGTGGTGTTGAATTTGAGGAAATGCAAAGATTGCCAATTCTTTTCAGTTGTAGACCAACATTCAGTGGTGTTGTGGATAAAGTGAATGAGAAATTGAGATGGACGGGGACGGTGTCAATTTTATATTAGAAGGGATCTATGATGTTGGGTCCAATGGTCCACGCATTATTAAGTGGTTGATCTCAATAAGTGGGCAAGATGATTGGGAGAATTATATGTTAGTTGTCATGGACAGCGAGGTTAGAGCTTTGGACTTGTTTGTGCGCAAGATATCTAGAGAGGCTTCGCCGCATGGCTGGCCTATTGATCTGAACAACTCACCGGTGGTCGGCTCACCTGTGGTCAATGATGATGATGCTGGGCCAGTGCAAGTTATTCCTTCAGAGGTTCTATTGACCCAGCCTGATGACACTATTGATGAAGATGAGGACAGGGTATGTCCTAGCAATGAGGATCCGGGACGCAACGAGGTCGATGAGTGTTTTCCACCTATTGTCTCGCCTGTACATGTTGCCCAACCTGGTTTAGATTGCCGGACATCGAACCGCGTGAATGTTGATGTGAGTGGTGATGAGGAGACGTATGAGGCTGCAAGGGCTGCTAATTCTGACGATGACCGGGCGCCTCCTCCATTGTCACCGAGTTCCATAGATATTCTACAGAGGTTGTTTCCAGGTCGTGACCCTCTTATGTCAGATTTTTGTGACCTTAGTGGATCACACCTGGCGGTTGCTGATGGGGGTTGACGTTCCTAGACCGGGTTCTAGCAGCATCATTCAGAAGGGGATTGTGTTTGAGGACATGTCTGCATTGAAATTGTGGTTGCAGGAGTATGCTGTGGTGCACAACCGTCTGTTCCAGGTTAAGAACTCGTACGCCAAATGGCGGTACACCATATAATGCGAGGTAGCCAGTTGTGCCTGGAAGGTTTGTGCTTGCAAGTTGAAGGTTCCAGAGAGGTTTAGAATACCAGTGTTAGCAGGGCACACACATGTGGGTCTTTGGAGCCTAATCAGAAGCACCGGTTGTTGACATCGAAGTTCATATCTAACTGATTGTATCCAATGATCAAGAAGACGCTGACGATGCATGTGGGTGCCATAATTTAGGCTTTCAGATTGAAATGGAAGTACACGGTGAAATATGGCAAAGCTTGGAGGGCCCAGCAGTGGGCGTTGAAGTTGGTCTATGGAGATTGGGAGGAGTTGTAAGGGCGCTTGCCGGTTTTGTTGAATGCAATGAAAGCGGTTAATCCTGGAATGCATTACGAGTACGTCCTGAAGCTGGACCAATGGGTAAATGGCTGACAGATGTTCTTTCGGGCATTTTGGTGCTTCGGTCAGTGTGTGGAAGCATTTTCACATTGCAAACCTGTCCTTTCCATTGATGGCACATTTCTGACCAGCAAGTATAAGGGGACGTTGTTGATTGCTATTAGCATTGATGCGGTCAATCGTCTTCTTCCACTGGCTTTTGCTTTGGTTGAGAAGGAGAACAGAGGCAGCTCGGCATGGTTCCTAAGACTTGTTCGAGTTCATGTTGTCGGACCTAGTAGGCCTCTATGTGTGTTGTCCGATCGACATGCTGGGATTTTGGGTGCAGTAATAGAGAACATTCCAGGTCATGGTCCAGTTCACCATTGGTGGTGCATGTCAGACCCGGGATTACGGGACTGTGTACATAACGTAGTTCATATAGGAATAGGGGATAGGACATGTCCTATATCTTATCTGTGTTATACTCTACTCGCATGCGAAGTAGAACTAGTCGATACAAAAGGAAGCTACTCAAGTTGTACTCGAGTAAGATTCCTAAGCTATTGTCGGACTAGGATTCATGTAACCCTATCCTCCCGGATATATAAAGGCGGGCAGGGACCCCCTCAAAACACATCAACACCTAAGACAATACAAACCACCAAACGTGACATAGGGTATTACGCACATCGTGGCCCGAACCTGTCTAAACCTTGTGTTGCTTGCACCTTCGAGTTCCTGATCTCGGTGACACCCTACCTAAAACTCACCACCTCGGGTATACCCCTCGATGGGCAGGCGGTAAAACACCGATAGCTGGCGCGCCAGGTAGGGGTGCGCATCAAAGATCCACCGGTGAACTCAATGGCATCATTCAAGTTCACCAGTGCCGTGCTCCCCGAGGGCACGATGCTCGTTTTCGGCTCATGGGTCTGCATCGCAGACGACGCGGGCGATTTCTATCGACTCACCATCGACGTCATGAAGCCGAAAACTCTCGTAGCATGTTTTCATAGCGAGCTCGATGAGTTTGTCGACAATCTCGATGACTTGTTGACCCATGGCTTGTAACACCCTAATATAATTTTCCCTAATTTTAATGAATTTATTTGGGCTTAAATAAATTTTCCAGGCTTTTCTTTAATTTTTGTGGCATTTAAAGCAATTTATAACACAAACAAATAAAATTTATCATAGGATTAAAGTGTTTGTGCATTCATGCTGCAGCATTGTTTTATTTGGGTTGAATTTATGTGTTTGAATTCAAATTGTATTTTGAATTCAAATAGTTTGTTTGAATAGATTGGGTAAAGAAAAAGGAAAAGAGATAAAGCAAGGCAGCCAAACCTCCTCCTGGCCCAGCCCAACTCTCCCTTTCCTCTCCCTCTTCCCGCATGGGCCACGCCGGCCCACTCTCTTTTTCTTCCTTGGGCTCCCTTTCCTCTCTCCTTCCTCTCCCGAGGCCCAGCACACCCTCTCCCTTTCCCTTCCCCTGCGTGGGCCGCGCCCCGGCCCACCTTTTCCCTCAGCTCGGCCACTCCTCTCTCTCTCTCGCTGCCACTCCGGGCCCGCCTGTCGGCGCCCTCCTCTCACCCGAGCGTCAGCTCCTCCCACCCCTTCCTTTTCCCCCTCCCCTGTTTCTCCCCGCCGGCCGGCCGCCCTACCACTGGCCGTGGCCCCGCCCCGCCACGCTCCCGGGCCCTTGCGCCGCACCCGAGCCGCGCCCTGGCCGGTACCCGGGCCCTTTTCCCCTTCTAGAAGCTCGCCCGCCCTGGATTGGATCGAGCCGTAACGGGACCGCGAGAAGCTCGGGGTCCGTTGCGTGTGACCCGCACGCCGAGGCCGCCACCCCTCTTTTCTTAGCCCCAGCCGTTCTCTTGTGCTCCCCTCAGCCGCCTCTGCCCTCCTCAACTCCCCTCTGTGCCCTAGCGCCGCAGCTCCGCCGCACGACCCGAGGGCTGCTCCGCCGCCAACCCGCCTGGCGCCACCGCAATTCGACACCGGAGCCCTCGATCCTCGGCCTCCAACCGTCATCGCAGCACCCCGGCGAGGTAAGGAGCGCGCCGTGCCCCTTTTCCCTCCCTATCTCCCTCTGTACGTGCGCGCCCCACTTGCCGCCGTGACCCCGAGCCGCCCTCGCCGTGGAGATCACCTACCCGAGCCCTAATTAGCCGTCCCAAGCCCCTAGATGGGTTCCCAGCGTCGCGCTCTATCTCTAGGACTTGATGTCGTCCAAAACCGAGCCCGGAGGGCCAAGTTTGGCCAGCTCCGGCGAGCCTCCGCCGCGGGAGCCGAGCTCCGGTGGCCGGCGCCGCCGTCCCGCGCGCCCATTTGCCCGAGCCGTAGGATGCGAGGCGAGCGGACAGGATTAGATCGAGCCGAAGTAGACCGGAGCCGCTGGATCGCGATCCAACGATCCGGATTAGAAGATACCGGTTTGCCCCTGCAGTTAAATCTGAGCCGTCCATCTTCGATCCAGCGCACCATATTAGATCCAAGGGAAGTGAGAATCAGGAGCATCGGATCGAGATCTAACGGCTGTTAAGCGCGCGTACCCCTTCGCTGTTGGGATCTAATCTGGGCCGTAGATGTTAGATCCAGTGGCCCAGATTAAAGCATACCGCTTCGGCCTGGCGTTCTTACTAAAGAGTCCCTGCCTTTTAGGGAAATCAACCCGCGCTCCAGTGTAGTTCAAAGATAATCACAGATAGGTCCTGTTTTATTCGCTTAAGCCCTTGAGCTTCCTGCATTTTGTACCCGCCGTCCAGCGTAGGGTTTTTAGCTAGCTAGCCCCTGTGTCTAGGGTTTATTTACATTTAGGTCCCCGGTTTTTGTCCAGAACCCCCTGGAAGTTCTGTTTTTCTCGCAAATAGGTCCCTGGATCTTGTTTCGAGCGTAGTTTTCGCGTTTTAGCTCCGTTTTAGGTGTTCTTTATATCCACGCGATCGTTGTAACGCGTAGATTAGTTCTAGGCTAGTTTCATGTGCTGTTCTATTGTATTGGTGTACTGTTTTCTTATAGTTTGCTATTGTTTGTGCATGTGTGTATGTATGGACTATGCTTGTCGATCGTGAGTAGACGCGGAACCTTTGGACCAGTACCAGGAGCAGCTGTCTTCCGAGCAGTTCGAGCAGCAGCCGGGAGAGTACGAGGAAGGCAAATATAACATGAACCTCCTATCACTTTTTAAATACAATTTTATACTGCATTTTAATACTGTACGCCTATAAGGATTTCCTAGCCACTTTATATCCTATATATATATCCTTGGGGTTGCATTTTGGTTAGTTGAGCTAGGTTGCTGCGCTACAACACACTTGGTCCTTTTTAATTAATTTGTTAATGATCTTATGCAACTTAATTCTGGAGTCGACCCTCTGTGCTGTGTGCTTGAGTGGTTTGTGCGTCCTTAAAAGATGTTTTTGTTAGAAACATGGTTTAGGGGGCCAGCACAGTGCTTAGTGCTTGGTTGGCCACTCTCCATAAGGACCGGTTCATAGAGCAACAACATGGGACAACCGCGCAACCACAAGACTGGAATGGGACGGTCTTGACTTACTAATTAGGTCGTGTTGGTTCGGGAGTAACTTACCTGCGTGGGCAAGAGGGGTGGTAAGCTTCAATGGTCCCTGCTCCTCCGGCTTGGTCTGTGCTGTGTGTCTTGTACCCCCGGAGGTGGGCCCCATCGTCGCTGATCCAGAATCCTTAGCGGTTACACCTTACCAACGTGTCCTTTGTAACGGTCTCGTAGTGTGCTTGCTAGCCATCTCACCTAAGGAAGTGTGATGAACAACTAGCGTAGCTCACGACTTGTGGGTAAAGTTGTGCAACCTCTCGAGAGCGTAAAACTGATATATCAGCCGTGCTCACAGTCATGAGCGGCCCAGATCCTCCGTCTGATTAGTGGGGTTATCAACCTTTGATTAGGGAGATTCCCCGGGTGGTTTTGGTTTGGATGGTTCTCAGTAGTTCTTAATTAATATTGACTAAATCTTATGCAATTTGGGTTATGGTAATTCATCCACTTGTAGTAATTAGCTTTAATAAAATTTGCCAAGACTAAAAGCTAATGCAGTTGAGTCAGCTAACGTTAGAGCCTCATGCTCGTGTTATACTTGTTGAGTACGAGTTTGTACTCACACTTGCCTCTCTACTCTTCTGTTCTATTTCGGATATCTTCGACTGCTGCTCAGTGCCCGGCAACGTGGAGGACTACGTCAGCGGCTTCGACGACTTCTAGGCGTTTGTCTCCCAGTCGACGTCCCTGTGGCGCCCAGCTCTTCATGTATCCATTTTACGCTTCCGCATTCCTTGAACTGATTCTTGATTCAGTTGTATTAAAGATATTCATTTTATAATTTATACGCTTTTATTCGTGACATGTGTTGTGATATCTTGATAATCTGTTGTATATATGCGTGACTGGATCCTGGCGCATATATGATTGCTCAATTTATGTTCTTATAAATCCGGTGTGACATGGCTCCACCAGAAAGATTGAGGAGGAGTCCGTTTTCAACGCGACTCCACCCCATGCTACAACAACCACACTCGGATCGGACTCGCTCCAATCTGAGGATTTGCGTAGCCGATCATGACTCGGTCCACGCAATTCGACCACTGAACCTCAGGAGGCCAACAATTCCGAGTCCCTCTCCGTATTGGAAAAGGACTTGGTGTGGCAGAACCAATCCGCTTGAATTATTCCGGCTCAAGTGCGCTAGTCATCACTATACATGCGATACTAACTCAACACACTTGAAACGGAACAACCCATTGGTCTGTCGGGTCACCGCCCGATTCAACCACGGTTACACAGGATCGAGGTAGGTTTACCTCGCACGAAGGCGAGTTTACAATCACACAACAGCTCACCAACTTTTATTTCACAGAAATATTAAACATTATTACAATTTGTTTCAAACTTAAAGTAAACTTATATAAACATTATTTAAAACCATAAGCTATGCAAGCTTGTTCAGAGTCACAGTGGAAGAAATTAACACGTGACTACACACGTCGTGAAAGTTGACACCACGCCCAGCCCGAAACATGGCGTCATTCCGGAGGGTCATTGCCAGCCGGGGACGGATCCCACTCTACGGACTAGCCAAACGGAACAGAGAATGGCCAGGCTGGACTATCCATTTGGTTCTCACATGCCATACCTGAAAGATAGATTAGCAAGACTGAGTATGCTAATACTCAGCAAGACTTAACCGAGATTGGGCATACTTAGCCCGAAGCTAGACCACAGAGGATTGAGAGGTTCTGGTTTTGTTTTTGCTGAAAAGCAACAAAGAGTATGATCTAACTTTCATGTTTTAGCTTTCAGATTCTAGTTTCATTAACCATTCTAGGTAAGCACCTATACTAGACAAGCAAGGTAGAGATTAGCATCCATCAAGATTATTTCAACAATAGTTACTGTTCTTACTCTATGTGGCAGAAGGAGCAAGCAGTCTCAATCTCTGCGAGAAATGGACGATTCTGACTCGAGTTTCATAACTGCAAGGGATCCTAACTCACACGCTCGGAAACTTTCCTTTCCGGGCAACCATTCCCCTCATATTCCGGTTCGTGGATCAGGGCCACCACAAGCGACTGCAGGACCATACGCACATCCAATGTGCAGGTCGTACATCTACAGCGCGACTGTATGACCGTACTCCTATCTGCTATGCAGAACGTACTCCCACACGTTGGTGCGTGTGTGCAACAGAAACCAATATATCGAGTGGTGGGGATAAGTCCATTCGCCGGGCAAATCAGGTAATAGGCTTACCACATACCATATTTAATACCATATTTACGGCATGTGGCTAGTACGTCCAGACACTTGACCACAGCTACCACACACTGCGACCTTATCAACTTTTATCAATACAGACGGGGTAACCTTTCAAGTCATGATACTGCACATGACCCCGTCCATCATTCTTATAGTGATTGCAGAATAGTAAACATTCAACTCCTATATCGCGCGAGTGACAGAAAATCACTCGACTTCTGCCGGTCCTATTAGCAGAGCATCTATTCGATAAGGACTCTGGTACAATACATAGGTTCCTAGGATCCATACATCTAGGGTTCCATTTGAACTCCTAGACTTAATGCATAATATAGATATATAAGTATAAAACTGTATAAGTGTAGTAATTTAAAATACTGGGTTATGCATCGAGGCTTGCCTTCTTGAGCGGGGCTGGGGTCAGGGATGTCAAAGACTTCTGAACCTTGGTTCGGGGCTTCAGTTAAATCCTCAGCGACGTTCACCTGGTCTTCAGAAAACCCTTGCTCGGGCTCCTGGATTAGCTCGTAGACTCCGTCGTCGAGTGTCGCTCACTCTACATGATATGCAATAATTTGAATTAGGTGGTTCTTGAGTTAAGAATTTTACTTCACGATAAAGTTGCACTCTAACAAAATGATAAACACAACTTCATAAAAAAAGAAATTTGAATTCAAACCTATTATTTGTATCTTAATTCAATTATCATAATTAATTGGATTAATTGAATTAGGTTAAAAAGTTTGATTTTTATTTTGAAGTCTACAAAGGCTATGGCTTTGAATTTTTGTGGGTAAGCTTACCTCTAACAGATGAGCTTACTATGAATTTTTCATAAATTTCTGAAAATAGAAACTAAAGCATTTGAATTAATTTCAAATTTCAAGTTTAAATTCAAACCTTAGGCAAAACAGTGCCATAAATTCTTGAAAGATTTACTATGAACTACTTAATTATAGAACATCACATGGTAAAAATATCTAAGCATGAAAACCTTAGTAACATGCTTGAATAAATTTAAACCATTTCAAGCTTGATTTGCATAAGTTTAAATTAGTTCAAGCTAGGGTTCAGTACTGCAAGTAAAGTTTTTACACAAGCTTACTTACAACTTAACCAGGCTACACACCAAAAATCACAAGCAATAGAGCTAGCATGCAAAAGTTACACATAAGATACCCTTTTTCTAAACTTTAAAATAACTCAAAAAACATTTGGTTTCAAACCAGACTCTAATAACCAAAGTTGTGGAGCTAAACTTCTGAAGTACAACAAAACTAGTTTGACATTTTTGGATTTTTCTACAAATTCCTATGGATTTTAAAAGTTGGCTGATTTGAAATGGGGGGTACCGATTTTTCACAGAAAGGCCCCTGGAAAGATTGAAATCCTTGCAATTAGGTCCTTGGCCGGGTTTACAGAGAAGCCGATCGACAGCGACCAAATTCCGGTGAGGGGGCTCACCGGCGGCGAGGGGAAAGTGGGGGAAAAGGTTCAGGAGCTCACGGCGGTCACGAGGGCGCCCGATGTTGAGGAAGAGAGGGGCTGAAACGGCGAGTCGACGGCGAACAGGGGCGGGCGGCGGGGCTCCAAGGGACGACGGCGGCGTTTCGGTGGCCGGAGTGCAAGAGAGCGGTGGGGAAGTGGCTAGAAAGCTTCCACGTGATGATGTGGTGCTGGTGGTGTGCTTGGCAGGGGCTGAGAGGCGGCGGAGCGTCAGGACGACGGCAGGCAGGAGCTGCGGCGGAACTCCGGCGAGGAGTAGCGCTCGGGAAGAAGGAAGACAGTGGAAATGTGAGTGCGTGAAGGCAAGAGTGAATTCACTGGGAGCTCAAGGACGTGCTTCAAGTCGAGGAGGAGGCACAGCGAGCGAGAGCAGGTGCTGGCAAGCTGGCGGGAGGCGTGGCGCTCTCGGGCGTCGCCGGCGCGACGTGGAGGGGCGAGAAGGGGCCAGTAGAGGCCGGGCCTGCGGTGGGCGCGGCGCTGGAGGGCACGTGGCGCAGGATTAAGCGGTGCGGGGGTAGCTGGGGCTCAGGAAAATGGCCAGCGGGCGGCGGTCGGGCGCAGAGAGAAAACAGAGAGAGGGAGGGGCTGGAGGTAAACGATGAGGACTAGTCTGCAATTTTCCAAAAATGTAGGGACTCCACTATAAAGCGAAAGCAACTTTTAAACCATAGCTCAAATGAAAATGTGCCCAAAAGAAAAGGTGTAGAGCTTAACAACATCTACAACTTTTCTTTAAGGTTCAGTTTAAAAGAGTTAAGGATTTGAATCTATTTTAAAACTTGAAAAAATTTTAAACTTCAGAGAAATCCTTTTTAAAATCTGCACTCCAATTGAATCCTTAGGGTAGTTTCACTTCTATCTGTGGTTTAAAAGTAAGTTCTTGCCTTTTTGCAAAACAACCCTCAAATGTTTTGATTTTTCCTACCACTCATACACATTTTGCACAAAAGGACCTGAACTTTTCATAATTACAAAAATACCCTTTTCCCTTTGCATTTAAGTCTTTAAACACACATACAACTTCATACTAGAATCTAGTATGTTTTAATCCCAAGTACCTGAATGTCACACTTGGACTTTTTACTCCAAATCGGGAAACCCGAAGCCATGACACGTCTGGGGGCTGCGAGTCGCCTTGGTGACAATGGTCTGATGATCACCTCCACCTCAGAAGGTCATTTCGTGCATTGGAAGGGCATGAAACTCTCCGATCTACTCAAAGATGAAGACCGACTCGTGGCACACCTTGAGCCCTTGCCTTTTTAGGAGGGCAAGCCATTAGCCACCACGGCAGAAGAATCGACCGAGCTAGTCGAAGCGAGCTCCGACGAACTCATATCACGCCAAGTGTTGATGGCAGAAGAGGCGGAGGACGATGGCCTCTCACCCAACGAAACACTTGACATGATATCCAAAGATGAGGCCACAGCCAACGCCCGTGATGAAAATGACACCGAGCGTGAGGCATGAAGGGCCAGGAACAGAGCTCGCCCCAGCCCAGCAAAAGAGGGTCAATGAGCGCATATGATCTATGCATCATGAACTGGACGCCAAATTCGCCGTCGTGAGCAAGCGAGGCTTCAGAACCCCCGTGGCTAACATCACCAGGGTAACTGCCATACTCGAACACAGCAATGATGCAAACCTACGCCAAGCACTTCGCTACGCGCAGAGAGCATGGATCTAGCTCGATTGACAAAACCTGGCGTCAGCCATCGGAGAAGAACACATGGGCGAAAGCCGCAGCCAGGCTAACAGTCGAACGGCAGGCGGCCATCCTCGACATCAATGAAGCAATAACAACGACAACGCTCGTGGAAGTCAGGCCACTGGCGGGAGGTAGCAGCCACCTCCAGGAGGCAACCCGCGACAACCTAATCATCCCAACCATCGGAATCCTCAGGACTTACCCATTGAAGACCTGCGCCAGAAAATCAATGAAGGACGCAATGCACGATCCATAATTGATTCCAGACGCAGAGAGCATGAAGTAGCCGATCCAGAAGGTACCAACTGCAGTGATCGCTTTCCAGCGTTCACAGCATGGTTCAACAGTTACAAGTACCCTGAGGGCTTCAAGCCAATTGGGATCACCAAGTACGACGGCAAACAAGCTCCTCAGCAATGGCTACAATGTTACTCTACCGCCATAGAAGTCGCAGGAGGCTCCAACACCACCAAGGTCGTCTACTTCCCGATGGCTTTGGACCCTGCACCGCTCACATGGCTAGAGAGCCTCAGCAACAACTCGATCGACTCCTGGGAGGGGCTCAAGAAAGTCTTCATCAACAACTTCCAGGGGGCGATCACCCGCGCAGGTACTCGTCATGACCTTGCTCAGTGTAAACAGGAACGCAACGAGCTCCTACGATCATACACATGCCATTTTTTTGACGTACGAGCCACCATTGCGAACATCTCAGAAGAGGACATCATCGACTGCTTCTACAATGGCCTCACCGACCCTGGCATCTATAGAGACTTTGGGCAGAACAGACCAAAAACTATTGAAGAACTTCGTGACATAATGCATGATTGGTCCGAGCAAGAGGAGAAGATGCGTGAACGGTTCCCGAGGCGCAACGACAACAACCTGAGGCGCACAAATGACAACCGTACCGACAAGAGCCGTGGGACTACTCAGGTTCATCCCGAAAGCACAAGCCAGACGACCTCGTCGCGGCTGTGGATCATCCTCCGTGAGGCAGGAAGCCAATGACGCAGGGGCAATTCGAAAAGTTCTTGCAGAAGAAATGCCCATGGCATCCAGGTGCCAATCATGCGGCAATTGATTGCTACAACCTCCGGAGGACATTCAGCAATCCCAAGAATGATAAGAAGAACAAGTCAACGGATAAAGAGCCCGAAGAGGATGACCAAGGGGACAAATCGCACAACGTGAAATTCCAACATGCCTCGAAAACCATCAACGTCATCTTCGGAGGTGACAGAAAATTCAGTTCCAGGAGGGAACAGAAACTACTACTCTGAGAAATCATGTCCGTCGAGCCGGCGGTACCACGACCACTCCGATGGTCGGAGGTCCCCATCTCGTTCTCACGAGACGATCAGTGGACCAGCTTCTCGGAGCCCGGCAAATTCCCCCTAGTCTTGGACCCGGTGGTGGCAGAGGTCAAGCTCACCAAAGTATTCATCGACGGCAGAAGCGGTTTCAACCTCATCTTCGCCAGCACATTGAGAAAGATGGGCTTAGACTTAATGGACATGCTCGTCCCAAGCAAGCCTCCCTTCTATGGCATTGTCCCAGGCAATGCAACGCATTCACTTGGCACGGTGGTCCTTCCAGTCACCTTCAGCGCGAGGGAGAACTACCGTACCGAGTTCATCAAATTCGAAGTTGCCAACTTCGAATCTTCATAACATGCCATAATGGGCAGGCCGGCACTGGCCAAATTCATGGCAGTGCCGCACTATGTTTATCTACTTCTTAAGATGTCAGGACGAAGTGGGGTACTCACTCTCCGAGGTGACTTGAAGAAGTCATATGACTGCAACCAGGAGGCCATCCAGTACGCTTCGACTACGCGTGTGCCAGATGCTTCAGGAGAAGTACTCGCGGCCGTGCAACAACTCTCCCAAGTCAGGCTGGAAATCCCAACAAGGAAGGCAAGCCAGTTGAGCATCCAGTCGACAGGCGACGTGGCCCTCAAGATGATCCAGCTCCAGGAGGGTGACTCATCTAAGACCGCTGTCATCGGTGCAGGCTTAGGTGAGAAATAGGAAATCACGCTCGTCAGTTTTCTTCGGGCTAACCGAGATATATTCATGTGGAAACCAGCGGATATGCCAGGGGTGCCCAAGAAACTGATCAAGCAGATTACAAGACCGGGGTCTTATCGACTACAATACCCTGAGGGCCAAGACATCCCAAATTCCTGGAACGTACAGAACCTACGAAAGTTTTACCCATAAGAAGACAAGCAGTGATAGCTGTTCTTCGAGTGCCAAGGCGGTTTTCGTCCGATTCAATTTGGAGGCCATGTGCCACAGAATCAGGAACATAAATTCTCTATTAAAATTCGGAGGCTATAGCCACGTTCAAGTTTCATATAAATCGACTTCTTGCCATGAGCATAACTGTCGTTTGATGATGATCGTATTTTTCCAAATAGGCTAGATCCGCTCGATCGAATTCAATCTAACTTGTTTGACGGGCTCACTTGAGGAGCTATATCGACTACTCCTAGAGTCGCTACACTCAGGGTAGTATTGACTACTTGCTATGAGCATGATAGTCATTGCGATGAGGATCGCATACTCCGAACAGGTTAGATCCGCTTGATCGGATTCAATCTAACTTGTTTGACGGGCTCACTTGAGGAGCTATATCAACTACTCCCAGAGTCGCTGCATTTGGGGTAGTATTGACTACTTGCTACGAGCATGATAGTCGTCACGATGAGGATCACGTACTCCGAACAGGTTAGATCCGCTCGATCGGATTCAATCTAACTTGTTTGATGGGCTCACTTGAGGAGCTATATCGACTACTCCTAGAGTCGCTGCACTCGGGGTAGTATTGACTACTTGCTACGAGCATGATAGTCATTGCGATGAGGATCGCGTACTCCGAATAGGTTAGATCCGCTCAATAGGATTCAATCTAACTTGTTTGACGGGCTCACTTGAGGAGCTATATCGACTACTCCCAGAGTCGCTGCACCCGGGGTAGTGTCTACTACTTAGCCTATAAATGTGGATGGCAATCTAGAAATCACAAGGCAACGATAGTATAGACAGCACTGATAGAGATATTACAAGGAGAAGAGTACTTGTCTTTACAATAACTCAATCCTGTTCCATACTCTCTACTATTTTTTCAGCTACAGGCCTGGCCTCTAGAAGGTACTCGCTAAACTGCTCTTCAGAGCAGTCCGCAGCTACACCCTGTGCGAGAACCTCTAGTCAAGCCTTAGGCCAAAATGACTTTACAAGACCTAAGGCATGGCTAACATACGTTATGGAGGCCTCGGCGACGAAGTTGAGGACTTTCTGCGGAGCTCCGCGAAGTCGCTCCAGTAGGGATCGCTCGTCTGCTGCACCGTCTTCCAGTGGATCCACCACTTCAACCAGCTGTCGGGCAGCCACCCTTAGGTCCTCCAGGTCTTTCTGACGCTGTTCCTTCTCTTTTCCCAACGTCTTGATCCGCTGAAGGCAATCGTCGAACTGCTTTTCAGTATTGGCGATCACCTTCTGCAGCTTCTCGACGTCATCTGTACGATGATACAACATATTCTTCATGTCGGTAAGTAACTGTCAGACCCGGGGCCACCGGGCTGGGCATGTCACGAAGTTTAAGAGATTAAGCCTGTCTTATCTCTTATTCATTTTGTTTGTCTCTTGTTTATCCCGTTTAAATAGGAGATAGAGCTAACCAACGGGAAGAGGATCTACTCGAGATCAGTTCTGGTGTGATCCCGCGGAGGGGGTTGGTTAGCATCTTTGTAACTCTGACCTCTCGGATATATAAGGGAGGTCAGGGACCCCCCTCAAAACAGAAGATCATTAGGTCATTCTACACCAAAGAGAATACAAACCACCATACAGGACGTAGGGTGTTACGCTCCGCGCGGCCCGAACCTGTCTAAAGTCTTGTGTTCTTTGCACCTTCGAGTTCCTGATCTCGGTGTTCCCTCACCCAAAACTTACCACCTTGGGTATATCCCTCGGTGGGCAGCCGGTTAAATACCGACAGCTGGCGCGCCAGGTAGGGGAGCGCGTCGAAGATTCGCCGGCGAGCTCGATGGCATTTTTCAAATTCATCAGGTCAGTTCCCTCTGAGGGAACGACGTTTGTTTTTGGCTCGTGGGTTTGCCTCGCAGACGGTGCGAGCAACTTTCGGCGATTCCTCGTCGACATGACGCTGAAAACCGTCGCTGCGGATCCTTGCAGCGGCCTCGACAAGTTTGTCGACGAGCTCGACAACTTGCCGCTCCACGCTTCCGCGGCGCAGGTCGAGATGGAATTTGTTCCAAGCTCGACTTCTTCTGGTGTCGCGATAACTTCCCCTGGTTTGGACTTGTTCCAATTCAGGGATTCGCTGGGTCGGACTCAACCCGGCTTGCGCAAATCGGCCACTGATCTTCAGGAGGCCAATGCGCTTGGATCCCTCTGCATGTCAGAGAAGGATCTGGATCTGTTGCTCCGGGACGGAAACCCTGAAGCCACCGCATGTCGGGAGGCTTCGGGTTGTTTCGGCCCCGGTGATTTGGTGATGGTCTCCTCGCCAAAGGGACACATCGTGCATTGGAAGGGCATGAAGCTCTCCAATCTTCTCGAGGCAGAGAGCCGGCTTGTGGCTCACCTCGAGCCATTGCCTTTCCAGGAGGGCAGGCCGTTGGCCACCGTGGCGGAGGAGTCGACGGAACTAGTCGACGAAAGTTCTCATGAGCTTTCCTCCTGCCACGTGCTGATGGCCGAAGAAGGCGAGGACGGCGGGAATCTCCTCATCGACAACTTTGATGTGATATCCGACGATGAGATCACGGCCAATGCCGGTAACGAGAACGACGTCGATCGTGAGGGCGGAGGGCCAGGAACAGGGCTCGAACAATCCGGCGGAGGAGAGCTAACGAGCGAAGGCGATCTATGCATCGCGAGCTCGACCCCGAGTTTGCTGCCGTAAGCGAGCGGGGCTTCAGGACCCCGGTGGCCAACATTGCCAGGGTCACAGCCATCCTCGAGTGCAGCCACGACCCGGAGGTACGTCAAGCACTCCTCTTTGCGCAGAGGGCTTGGATCCAGTTGGATCAGCATAATCCGGCGTCCATCATCCGGGAGGAGCGCATGGACGAGAGTCGGAGCCAAGCCCGCAGTCGAACGACCGGCGGTCGTCCTCAAAATCAGATCAGCAACGACAACGCACGCGCGAGCCAGACCCCTGGCGGGAGGCAACAGCCATCGCAAGGGGGTCGTCCGCGACAGGCCAGTCGACGACCTCTTCCGGAGGACCTGCGCCAACACATTAATGAGGTCGCGACGCGCGCACTGTGATCTCCTCCAGGCGCAAGACTCGCGAAGAAGTCGAAGCTGAAGGTACTGATTGTAGTGATCGATTCCCTGCTTTCTCTACTCGTTTCAGCAGCTACAAGTACCCGGAGGGCTTCAAGCCGATCGGCATCACCAAGTATGACGGCAAGCAGGCTCCCCAGCAGTGGCTCCGTTGCTACTCCACGGCCATTGATGTCGCGGGGGGCTCAAATATCACCAAAGTCGTCTACTTCCCGATGGCTTTGGACCCTGCGTCGCTCACTTGGCTGGAGAGCCTCGGCAGCAACTCCATCGACTCCTGGGAACGACTTAAGAAGGTCTTCATCGACAATTTCCAGGGAGCAATTACCCGTGCAGGTACTCGGCACGATCCTGCCCAGTGCAAGCAAGAACGTAACGAGCTCCTACGGTCCTACACGCGTCGCTTCTTCGACGTCCGCGCCACCATCGCGAACATCTCGGAGGAGGACATCATCGACTGCTTCTACAACGGCATCACCGGCCCGAGCATATACAGAGATTTCGGGCGGAACAGGCCGAAAACTGTTGCGGGCCTTCGTGATATGATGCACGATTGGTCCGAGCAGGAGGAGAAGATGTGGGAGCGGTTCCCGCGGCGCCATGATAGCAATCTGCGGCGCCCAAACGACAACCGCAGCGACAAAGGCCAGCGGGACTTTTCCGGACCACCCCGGAAACGAAAGCCAGATGATGTCATCGCGGCTATCGATCGTCCTTCGTGGGGCAAGAAGTCAACAACTCAGGAGGAGTTCGAGAAGCTCCTACAAAAGAAATGCCCATGGCATCCAGGCGCCAACCACGCTGCCATCGACTGCTACCACCTTCGGAGGACGTTCAGCAACTCCGGTGGCGGCAGGAAGAACAAGAAGCCTGTTGACAAAGAACCCGAGGACGATGATCAGGAGGATCACGAGCGCAACCCGAAGTTTCAGGATGCGTCGAAGGTGGTCAACGTCATCTTCGGGGGGGACGAGGATTTCTGTTCCAGGCGGGATCAGAAGCTGCTCCTCCGAGAGATTATGTCCATCGAGCCGGCGGTACCACGACCACTCCGTTGGTCGGAGGTCCCCATCTCATTCTCTCATGATGACCAGTGGACGAGTTTTTCCGAACCCGGTAAGTTTCCCCTGGTTCTGGATCCTGTGGTGGCGGAGGTCAAGCTTACCAAGGTCTTGATCGATGGCGGGAGCGGGCTTAATCTCATCTTCGTCAGCACTTTGAAGAAGATGGGTCTGGATTTCAAGGATATGCTGGTACCCAGCAAGTCCCCTTTCTACGGCATCGTCCCAGGTAACGCGGCACATCCGCTCGATATGGTGGTCCTCCCGGTAACCTTCGGTACGCGGGAGAATTATCGTACTGAATTCATCAAGTTCGAAGTGGCTACTTTTGACTCTTCTTACCACGCAATACTGGGTCGACCGGCACTCGCCAAGTTCATGGCAGTGCCGCATTATGTCTATCTGCTTCTTAAGATGCCAGGACTCGGTGGCGTGCTCACCCTCCGCGGCGACTTGAAGAAGTCGTACGACTGCAACCAGGAGGCGATCCAGTACGCCTCGACTACTCGCGTGCCAGATGCTTCGGGAGAAGTACTCGCGGCCGCGCAGCAGCTCTCCCAGACCGGGCTGGAGATTCCATCCAAGAAGGCCAACAAGTTGAGCATCCAGTCGACTGACGATGTGGCCCTCAAGACGATCCAGCTCCAGGAGGGAGATTCATCCAAGACCGCCATCATTGGTGCGGGCTTGGGTGACAAATAGGAACTCACGCTCGTCAGCTTTCTTCGGGCTAACCGAGATATATTCGCGTGGAAACCAGCGGATATGCCAGGGGTGCCCAGGGAGTTGATCGAGCACGCCTTGAATGTACACCCGAAGGCTACGCCTAAGAAGCAACGCCTGCGGAGGTTTGCCCACGACAAGCGTGAGGCCATTAAACGGGAGATCGCTAAACTTCTCGCGGCTGGATTCATTAAAGAAGTAATCCATCCAGAGTGGGTAGCGAATCCCGTCCTTGTAAAGAAAAAGAATAATGAATGGAGAATGTGTGTCGACTACACCGATCTCAACAAGCATTGCCCAAAAGATCATTTTGGGCTGCCCCGCATTGACCAAGTCGTTGATTCGACGGCCGGGTGTGTCCTTCTTTGTTTTCTCGACTGTTACTCAGGATATCATCAGATTGCGCTCAAGGAGGAGGACCAAATCAAGACTGCATTCATCACCCCGTACGGGACCTATGCCTACAAAACAATGTCCTTCGGGTTGAAAAATGCAGGGGCGACATATCAGCGAGCAATCCAGATGTGTTTCGCGGATCAGCTACATCGAAATGTCGAGGCTTATGTGGATGACGTGGTCATCAAGACCAGGGAGTCCGATAACTTGATCGCGGATTTGGAGGAGACATTCAGCAGTCTGCGCAGATTCCGGTGGAAACTGAATCCCACCAAATGCGTCTTCGGCGTACCTTCAGGGAAATTGCTCGGGTTCATCGTCAGCAACCGAGGCATTGAAGCCAACCCTGTGAAGATCACGGCCATCACTGATATGGAGGCTCCGGCCACAGTCAAGGATGTGCAAAAGTTAACAGGTTGCATGGCAGCTCTGAACAGGCTCATCTCCCGGCTTGGGGAGAGAGGACTACCATTCTTCAAGCTCCTAAAATGACAGGATAAGTTTCAATGGACGGAGGAGGCCGAGCGAGCTTTACAAGATCTGAAACATCATCTGCAGTCACCTCCAATCCTCACAGCACCGTTGCCAGGGGAGGATCTACTACTTTACATTGCGGCAACAACTCATGTCGTCAGCAGTGCTATTGTAGTCGAGCGAGGCGAAGAAGGCCATGCGTTTGGAGTGCAGAGGCCTATCTACTTCGTCAGCGAGGTCCTCTCCGAATCCAAGGTTCGGTATCCCACTGTTCAAAAGCTTTTGTACGCTATCTTGATCACATCTAGAAAGCTGCGCCATTACTTCGACGAGTACAATATCACTGTGATCACGGACTTTCCGCTGGCGGATATTCTGCATAATCAAGATGCCACGGGACGCATATCCAAATGGGCAGTGGAACTGGGGGCTTTGTCAATAGACTTTAAGCCACGCACTGCAATCAAATCACAGGCCCTAGTCGACTTCATGGCTGAGTGGAGAGAGAATCAGGTCCCAACTCCAGTGGACAAGCCAGAGCATTGGACCATGTATTTCGACAGGTCCCTCAAGCTCGACGGCGGTGGTGCTGGGGTTCTGCTTATTGCCCCACGAGGTGAGCAGTTGAAGTACGTCCTTCAGATCCTGTGGGCGGTATCCAACAATGAAGCCGAGTACGAAGCTTTGCTTCACGGGCTTCGTTTGGCGATATCACTAGGGATCAAGCGACTACTTGTATATGGCGACTCTCTTCTTGTTGTTCAGCAGGTCAACAAGGAATGGGATTGCAACAAGGAAACAATGGACGCTTACGTGCAGGAAGTACGCAAGTTGGAAAGCAAGTTCTCCGGCCTGGAAGTTCATCATGTATTGCGGGAGCACAACATCGGCACGGACATCCTGTCTAAACTGGGGTCCACGCGCGCCCAGGTCCCGCCGGGAGTCTTCGTCCAGGAGCTCAACCAGCCATCGATCAAGTCTTCTCCGCAAGTAGCCATCGACACGGGTCCCCAACAACCCGACCGAGAGGTTATGGTGCTGGAGGAAGACTAGCGAGGGGCTTTCATCGACTTCATACGAGATCAACGGTTGCCAGCGGGAGTCAACGCCAGGAGCGCTCACGCAGCTCGCGTCTTGCGAAGAAGCAAGGGTTTCGTCCTGGTCAACGACAAGCTCTATCGGCGAGGCGCCCGGTCAGGGGTTCTCATGAAGTGCGTAACCAAGGAAGATGGTTACGCCATACTGCGGGAGATCCACGACGGCGTCTGCGGTAATCATGCGGCTTCAAGAATGCTGGTGGGGAAAGCCTACCAAGCCGGCTTCTGGTGGCCCACCGCGGTGACCGACGCGGAGGATCTCGTGCGCAGGTGCCAAAACTGTCAATTCTTTGGCAAACAGACGCACGTTCCAGCTCACAGCCTCATCACCATACCACCGTCCTGGCCTTTCGCTTGTTGGAGTCTTGACATGATTGGGCCCTTCACGACAGCACCAGGCGGTTTCACCCATGTTCTGGTGGCTATCGACAAGTTTACCAAGTGGATCGAGTACAAGCCGATAGCCAAGCTCACACCGGATCGGGTCGTCGACTTCATCTCAGATATTCTGCATCGTTTCGGCTTCCCCAACTCCATTATCACGGACTTGGGATCAAACTTCACGGTGAACCAGTTCTGGGAGTTCTGCGAGAATGCTTGCATCGATGTAAAATACATCTCGGTTGCACACCCCAGAGCTAACGGACAAGTCGAACGGGCGAACGGCTTGATCATCGATGGCCTCAAGAAGAGACTCTATGATGAGAATAGCAAGAAGGGAGGAAAATGGGTGCACGAGTTACCACATGTCGTCTGGGGGCTCCGGACTCAGCCATCCAAAGCCACAGGACAAACACCTTTCTTCCTCGTGTATGGATCTGAAGCTATCCTACCAGCCGATATCATGTGGAAGTCCCCAAGGGTTGAAATGTACAATGAAGGTGAGGCGGACGAGGCGCGGCAGTTCGAGCTCAACTCCGTGGAAGAAGCTCGCTGTACCGCCCTTGTTCAGTCAGCCCGGTACCTGCAAGGGATCCGGCGATACCATGATCGCAGCGTCAGGGAGCGGTCATTCAGCGTCGGCGATTTGGTTTTGCGTCGCATTCAGGACGAGTCCGGCCTACATAAGCTCAATTCAAGATGGGAGGGCCCGTTCGTCGTCAAGCAGGTCACAAGGCCAGGGTCTTATCGACTACAATTCCCCGATGGTCGCGAGGTCCTGAACTCCTGGAACGTTCAAAACCTGCGCAAGTTCTACCCTTAACTCAAGACCCGGTGATCGCTAATTCCCCGGGGGCTCCGAAGATTTTCTTTCCCCGAACGTATCTGAAGGCCGCGAGCCACATCACTCGGGTTGTACATGATGGCAGATGTCGCGTGCAAACACGTATACAGCCAAATCGACTTCTGTCGCCCATGACGCGGGGGCCAGGGCCACGGTCATCTCCTTTCGGGTTCCGCCGCGACTTTCGATGGTCGCACGCGACAGCAGTCGCACCTTTTCCAACGCAGTCGATCCGTTCGACTGGCCTACACTTAGTACGTTGGAACGGCTCGCATACAGAGCTTTATCGACTACAATCTGAGCGGCTGCACTCAGAACAGTCTTGTTTTTGCCAACAGAACGGCAAACTCGCGGCGCTGCCCGCACCTGCTCCTCGCAAGCTTGATCCGTTTGTCCGGGTCCTACCTAGCCTGCGGAGTACGCTCACAGAAGGAGCACTCTCGACTACACCCCGAGGCCTCGAACTCGGGGTAGTCCCCTTCTCGCCCTATGCACAGCAACCCCGCGACGATGCTCACAGAAGGAGCACTCTCGACTACACCCCGAGGCCTCGAACTCGGGGTAGTCCCCTTCTCGCCCTATGCACAGCAACCCCGCGACGATGCTCGCGTGCTTCCCTAACAAGTCTAGACCCGCTCGATCGAGTTGTGGCTACTCTGTTAGACGAATTCTAGCTGCCCTTCGGATCGTTGCACCCAAGGACACATTTCCTACTTGAGTCTCGTACGCCTGGATCCCAATTCAGCTAAGACATGCAAACAAGTAGAGACGTCAAGGGAAGCATTTACATAAAATAATAATTAAGTGGTTCATACACCCTAATCCTGCAGTACATTGTGTACAATTTGTTCTGCTACGGGTTGGGCCTCTTGCAGGTACTCTTCAAACTGCTCGTCTGGGCAGTCCGCCGCCATCCCTTGCGCGAAGATGCTCAGCTGCGCGGTCGGCACGAAGGACTTGACGTACGCGAGCGCATTGCTCACGCACACGACCGGAGCCTCTGACAGGAACTTGAGCACTTTCTTCGGGGCTTCGCGGAGACGCTCCAGCAGGGGTCGCGGGCTCGCATCGCCTTCTTCCGGCGGATCCACCAGGTCCACCAGCTCCTGGGCGGCTCCCCGGAGCTCCTCCAGCTCCTTGCGCTGCTGCTCGTCCTTCTCGCCCAGAGTTTTGACTTGCTGAAGGCAATCGACGAACTGGCGTTCAGTGTTGCCGATCACCTTCTGCAGCTTTTCGACTTCATCTGTACGTCGATACAGCATATTCTTCACATCAGTAAGCAACTCCTCTTTGTGTTTCGTTATTCTCCTAAGCTCTGTGATAAGCGTACTTCAGCATCTAATGGGGAGCTACTGAGGGAAAGTACTCGAGGGGAGCGAGGGCCTACCTTGGTGCGCCTTCTTCTCCGCCTTGAGCTGCTCTTGGTGTTTTGCTTGTTGCTCCTTGAGCTGTTGTTGGAGCTCGGAGTTGGCCTTCTCCATGTTTTTCAGGTCATTCTTGAGCAGCCAGGTCTCGCGAGTCCTTTCCTGCTTCAGCATATCAAGCTCTCGCTGCAGATAGCAATTCTTCATCTTCTCCTCGGAGATGCGCTTGTCCAGAGCAGCTAGCTCCCGCGCGTCACTCACGACCGCGCGGAGTTCTCCGACTTCTTCTGTGATTTGGTGATTACATGCTGCACAAAAGGAGGAGAGTGAGTCATAAACAACTCGCCAAGGCGCACATCGGGTTCATCGCCCGAGTCTTACCATGGAGAAGTCGTACAGCTCCTTGAAAGTACTCTTGAAGGTCTTCAGGTTCTCCGCCGACAGCAGAAGGTCATCCACCAGGTCGGCAGTGATGACGTTCCGGTGCCCGGGCCCGGCCCTCAACACCTCACGGGGACTCCTCGAGGGCCCGGCGGCATCCCCTGGCGGCGGCGGCTGGACACCTGCAGGCATACGAAATGGTAAAAACACTACGCCCAGACCCCGACAGCCAGACGCGGGCGGATAAGTGCCTACCTGCGCCTTCAGTATGAGCGGCGTCAGAGGCCTCGACTTGTTCCCCGCCACCGGGTCCGGCTTCCTCTAGTCGAGGCTCGGGAGGCGGCAAGTCAGGGAGCGCCACATCCGCTTCAGGGGCCACCTCCGCGGGTATTGGCTCCTCAGGCGCCGTGGGCTCGGGGGCTGCAGCGGCCGAGGCAGGCGTCGCAGCCGTGCCTGGTTCGATCTGGAGTCTGACGGCGCTCGCAGCCCTGGTGACATCGACAACATTGTTACCCGAGCGGGCACGAGTAGGATTTTCAAGTGTTCGAAAGGAAACTTACAGTGTTGACTTCTTCTTGGCAGCCTTCTTAACCCGCCAAGCCCGGCGGGGGATGCCCGCTGCGGATGGCGGGGCCTGATCGGCCGATGGAGGGGTCCCCGCCACGGTGATTGTCACCGTCGCGGCGTCAGAGGGGCCTGCCTCCACCCCTTCAGGTTCAGTCCCGGGCGGCGGAGCAGGGAGACTGCAAGGGGATGCTGTCAGTACTCAGCACCATGGAAACTTTGGAACTGGCCACAACAGCAATTCCGTACCTGGAGGACTCGACTTCTTGAGCCTTGCGTTTGCGCACCTGGCGCTGGCCCTTCGGCACCAGTGGCAGAGCGCCGGCCAACTCCACGCTCTGATCGGAGAAGTTGTCCCCGCGCGGCTCCCCCACGGTCCCTTCGCTCGCCTGCGAGCCCACGCACTCAGTGGACTCGCTGCTGCCTTGAACCGCAGCATGGCGAGCCGCCTTGGTGGCAACGGCGGCAACAGGGCGCGGACCTCCCTCGGCTTCTTCCCCCGCCGACAAGTCCGCGCGTTCGGCGGACTCGTTGCGGCGTTGGGTCGCATCAAGGCGAGCCTTCTTGGCCGCCGTGACTGCAGAAGGAAGGAGGTGATACGCCCGGGGGAGGTCCGGCTGCGGCGGGTAGCTGCAGTACAGTTCCGAATGCCCCTGCAGAAAGCCCCTCAGTTCAGTACCGGCGTAGTAGTCGATTTCTTCAGCAAAAGAAGTCGAGTACTTACCGGCGGGGGCGGATGTTGCGCGGAGTACAGGGTGGGTATGTACGGCACAGTGTTCACGTCCAGCAGCACTCGCTGAACCCGCTGGAGCGCGACTTCGTCTGGCACCTCCTCTGTGCACATGCGAGAAGGGTCAGCAGGGCCGGTGTACTTGAAGCCCAGGCAACATCTCTGTTGGATGGGTTGGATGCGGCGCTTGTAAAAGGAGAACATGACGGAGGCGCCGGTCACCCCCTCCTTCTTCAGGGCATCGATGGCCTCCAGCAGTTCCTTGACTTGAATCATTTCCATGCCGGAGGGTTCAAGGTTCCATTCCCCCCTCACCACGGGTGGTTTGCTCGACTTCGTTGGCAGGGAGGGAGCATGGTTTTCGATGTAAAACCAGAGGTTTTTCCACCCAGGAAGGTTGGAGGGGAATCTATATGCCAGGTATCTTTCACCGGCCTGCTGTCGCAGTTGGATGCCGGCGCCCCCTACCACAGCGAGTTTTTTCGTGGTTGGCTGGGGCTTCACGCGGAAAAGGAAGCGGAATAGATCCCAGTGGGGTTCAATTCCGAGAAATGCTTCACAAAAGTGGATGAAAATGGAGATGTGGCAGATGGAATTTGGGTTGAGGTGATGGAGCTCAAGCCCGTAGTAGTAAAGAAGGCCGCGGAAGAAAGAACAAGTGGGGAGGGCCAATCCCCGTTCGGCAAAATGGTAGAATGTGACGATTTCGTCGACATTCTCCATGGGGAAAGGTTCACGGAAAGAGGGGCGCCAGTTGACGAGATTTTTCTCTTGCAGCAACCCCTCGGAAACAAGTTTTTTCAGATTGTTGAGGGAGCACTTACTGTGTGTCCACTCCGCGGTTGTTGGCTTCGCATCCTTCTTCATTTCCTTGATCTCTGACTTCTTGGACGTCATCTCCGATGCGCTGGCCACGAGATGCTCGGGGGCTGCGGGGAGAGGGGTGGGGAGGTCGGGGTGGGAATTTTTCCTGGGGGAAGGCGGCGGCGTTTGGCTCGGATTGGGGAATTTGGTGGCTCTTGATGGAATGCAGTTTGAAAGCGTGATTTTTTTCCTACAGTTATCATGGGGTTAAATAACCAGCGGAGTGGGGGAAGTTACTGTTCTGAAGCTCAAGAGTCGTTTCGTGGAATATTCCGAAGATGAGGGGTCATTTGGTGATCTGATTAGATTGAATATTTGATTAATCATTTTTTCAGGGCTAATTAGCCCGAAAAAAGGGGTTTTTCGAATCTTTGGTCTAATTACATCATTTGTACCATCGCTTTGGTCTCTCCTTAAACGTGTCTTTGTTTCGCCTGTATGCCACGATTTTTGGACCCTTATCTCCAATTTTGTGGGATTCGGATTCAAGGGTCGGGGGCTGCGGGGTACGTGGCATCGACTACTTATTTTTTAAATTTCTTTGAAGGGTAAGGAAGGCTACAAACAAGTGAGACCCTCAGCCTGATTCTCCGATTCAACCTAAGGCTCGGGGGCTACTCCATATGGAGTGCGATTTTGCAATCGCACATCATATCAGAAATAAAATTCGGACATGATAAGCTTGCAAACAAGGTTAGTCTCAAAATCACAAACCATAAGATAGGTCCCCCTAAATGTGTGCATACAAGTATTTGAATTACTTGTAGGAGACATGCTAAATGTGTTCATACAAGTATTTGAATTACTTGTAGGAGACATGCACTAGTCAATGACGATATTGGGAAGTTATCCTATACCTTGGATTTGGCACATAAGATAGGAAATAAGGTTAGAGCCTTTTTTTTCCTACAACTAATAAACCATGTAGGTTAACACAAGCAACCTACCATATGAAAGATTACTGTAGGAAATGCAAAGGAATTTAAATATGCTCATGCAATCCTAGACAAGTATAGGAACTAGATGCTAATTGAAATTGCAAGAAAGTACATCTAGTTACCTAACATACCTATGGAGGATTTGGGTATTGGATAGATCAATGATTTCCAATTTGCTTCAATTCTTGATAAGCTCGGCTTCAGCTTGACTTGCTCTTCTTATGTACCCAAGTCTCCAAATCCTCCCGAGACTCTAAGTCGCCTTTGGAACCCAAACCTTCTTGGAGCCCCTCATGCTAGTGATGATTTCCTTGGGCACCCAAATAGGTTGGTTCCACCCCTTGCCTTGCTTGTTCATAATGTGAGCCACCACCTTATTTTCTTTCTTCTTGAGGAGATAGGGTGTGCTCTTTTTCTTGTCAACCTTCAGGTAAGGCTTGGTGTTGGAGTTGACTTTCTTCTTATTTTCTTCTTTTTGTTCTTGCACTCATAGGACTTGTGGCCTTCTAGATGGCATGAGTAGCAAGTCATGGTCGCTTCCTTCTCAAGCTTCTTCACCATCTTGGGATGGTTATCTTGAGAAGGTTGTTTCTTGCACTCTTGACAGCTTTCCTTTTTCTTTAGCCTTGTCAAGTCCATTGTGAGCCTTGTTAATTCTTTCTTGAGCTTGTCATTTTCTTGGGCAATGAGATCATCACAAGTTTCTACAACAACATTCTCAACACAAATCGCATTGCAAGAGGGTGAGCTAGATTCATGAATCAAATCAATAAAAGAAGTAGAGGCATCCTTTTTAGATTCAAATATAGATTTTGATGCCTTTTTAGAGATAGTTTTAGTTTGTTCAAGTAACTCAATTTTCTTGGTTAGCTCATCATTTTGATCAATGATCATATCAAATTTTTTGGCCAACATATAATTGCATGATGAGCTAGCCAATTTTCCTATGAGTTCCTTGTTTGTAGAAAGAAGTTTTGTTATTGCTACCTCTTCAGTGCGAACAAGCACTAGTACAGAAAGGTCCTTTAGTCCCGGTTCCAAACCCCCTTTAGTCCCAATTTTGGAACCGAGACTACGAATCCGAGACTAAAGATCCGGATCATTAGTCTCGGTTCCCACACTCGGACTAGAGGGCCTGTGTAATGCAAAAAAGTTTACTCCGCATCCAGGACTCGAACCCGTGACCTCTTGCCTCGCGCCTAGCTTCCTTACCACCCCACCTACACAACACATATGACTCTTGTAACACCCTAATATAAATTTCCTAAATTTTAACGAATTTATTTTGGCTTAAATAAAATTTCTAAGGTTTTTCTTAAATTAGTTCGCATTTAAATTAATTTTATACTACAAGTAATTAAAATTTATTTTAGGTTCAACATGTTTGTGCATTCATGCTGGTGCATCTCTTTTGTTTGTTTGAATGGTTAAGATTGAATTCAAATCTCATTTGAATTCAAATAGGTTTGGGTTTCAAAAGGATTAGAAAAGGAAAAGGAAAGGAAATTGGAGAAAACAGCTCAGCCCAGGCAGCCCAACCTGCCTCCTCTCTCCCCTTGGGCCGGCCTTTTCCCCGCGCAGGCCCATTCCCTCCCTCTCCTTTTTCTTTTTTCCGCTCACCCGGCCTCCTTTCCTGCGGCCTGGCCCCCTCGCTCGGCCCACCTGTGCCGAGGCCCAGCTCGTCCACATCGGCTGCCTCTGCTCCACATCGGCCACCCTCCGTTCCACATCGGCCGCCCCTCCGTTCCACATCGGCCACCCTCCGCTCCACATCGGCCGCCCCCGCTTCCCATCGGCCGCCGCCCGTCAGCTCCTTCTCCTTCCTCCTCGCACCGGCCGCCCGAAATCTCCGGCGAGCCCCCTCCTTGGGCCCTCACGCCGAGGCTGCCCCGCCGCCCTACAAAAGGGTTTCCCCCGCCCCCTGGAACCCTAACCCTAAGCCTCGCAGAAGCCGAGACACCCTCAGCGGCGCCGCCCGTTTGCTCCGCCGCGCCGGCTCCTCTGCGTCGCCGTCGAGCCGTCGCTCCGCTGCAGCCTCGACCCAGCTGAGCTCCGCAGCAGCTCCGCCTCATCACCTGGAAGCTCCCGAGCCCTTCACCCGCGAACCCAGCCCGCTCATTGGCCGGAATTTCCCCGAGGACCGCCTCAGGTGAGCACTGCCCGCCGCTGCAATTGCTCGCCGCCGGTGGACTGCAGGCCTTCTTAACCCCCGCGGCACCTCCGCAGGAAACCCCCGAGGTGATCCAAGGAGCCCAGCACCTCGGAGCGCCCCTGCGTCGACCTTCCCCACGAGCACCGATCGTCTCCGCAGCCTGCCCTTTGTCGCCGGCCATCCTCCGCCGCGTTCCAGCCCGCCTCAAGCCCTCGGTGAGCACCACATCATCCCCCTGGTCGTCTTGCGCTAGATGTCGTGGACCAAGGCTCGCTCTTGTAGCCGGAACGCGCGCGCCGGCGATGCGCCGCCGTGCCGATCCACCCCCGTCGTTGTGCGCGCCGCCTGAGCCCTCCCCGAGCCCCGCAGTAGCCCCAGGTGGATCACGCATGCTGCGCTGAACCTTCCAGACCCGAGCTCGAGTAGTTTTGACCCCCGGAGCACCGTTTAGGGCGAAGTCCGGTGAGCCGAGCCGCGCGCCGCCGTGGAAGATGATCTCCGGCGACCCAGCGCCGCCACCCCTGCAGCCGAAACCCCCCGAGCGTCCGATCTATAACGAGCGGCCAGGATTAGATCGTAACCGAGCAGACCCGGGTGTAGGATCGAGATGGCGGACTAGAGGGGGGTGAATAGTCCTTTCTAAAACTAATTGCGCCGGCTAACCGAAACTTATGCGGAATTGAAACTATTCGCTTAGCCAAGACTTCACCCCTCTAACTATGACTCTAAGGCACTTCCAAAAATGTAACACCCTAATTTCGCAAAGTACAAAAATATATTGAATGGCATGATAGGTTAAAGGGTTACATGATTTTTGATAAGCAATTTTCTTAAAGTATAAAATAAATGTAAGGAAAAATATATGTCATGCGCATTCATGCTCTTTGCATTGTTTCCTTGGTTGTAGTTCATTTGGATTTAAGTTTGAATTCAATTTCTTGATTCAAATTCCAAAAGCAATTGTTCTTCTTTTTCCTCTCCCTTTCTTCTCCTTTGGGCCCAGCCCAGCCGGCCCCTCAGCCTCCCTCCTTTCCTTTCTTTCCTCTGCAGCCCGGCCCGCAGTCCCCCTCTCCTTCCTTCTCTCTCCCCTCGCGCAGGCCACCAACTTCCCGGCCCAGCCCCCCGCGCGTGGCTCTTTTCCTTCCCTTCTTTCTCTCCCGAGCGCACGGCCCGCTTCCTTCCTCCGGCCCATCGGCGCGCCTGTTTTTCCCCTCCCCTCCCTATCGCGCTGACAGGCGGGGCCTGCCTGTCTGGCCCTTCTCCCCCACCGCACCGGACTCGAGTTCGAGTCCGGCTCGCCCCCGCGCGATCTCCGCCGCCGCATCCGTCTCGGGCCCGCACGCCCAGGTGCTCCACGGCCGTCCTATAAAGGCCGCCCAAAACCCTAGACCCTTTCCCCCATGCCGCAGCCGCCGCCCCGCTCAAACCCTAGCAGCCGCCGCCGCCGCCATTGCCGCTTGAGCTCGGGCCCGCCACCGCACCGCCGATCTGCCGCCGTCTGCCGCCGACCAACCTCCCCCGAAGCACCGCGTGGTGGTGAGGACCTCCGGCCGCCCTTCCGTTTCCCCTCTCCGGCTTCCCCGCGTTCGCCCGGCTCCGCCGCCCTTTCCGAGCCGCCCCTCGTCGCCGGCCGCCTTCTACCGTCCCCGAGAGCCCCTCGCAACCCTCCAGTGGGTTTCCTCGTCGCGCGCACCGTCTCCCCGACCAAACCCGAGGCCAAACCCCGGCCGGAAGCGCGAGATCGCGTAATTTCGGCGAAGTTCGGCCGCGCGCCGCCGCCCGTGAGGCCGCCGGCGTCATCCCGCCGCCGCCCGAGCCCGCCCCCGCGTCCTCACCGTCGGATCAAGATCCGACGGCGCGCTTCAGATCTAACCCGAGTCAAACCAACCGGAGTACCGGTCAACCCGCGCCCCTTTTGCAGTTTAGCCCTTTGAGTTTTCCGAAATCAACCCGCACTCCGTCTCAGTTCAAAAGTAATTGCGTTTCAGTCCTGATTCTTCTGTTTAAACCCCTGAGGTTTTTCAAAATCGAACCCGCCGTCCAATATCCCAAGATTTTGCGTTCTAACCCCTCTGTCTAGGGTTTATTTACGATCTAGCCCCTGTTTTCTTTGTTTTAGGTCCTTTTTAGATCTAAATCTTCGCAGATAAGCCCCTGAAACCCTGTTTTAGCCCTAACTTCTTCGTTTTAACTCCGATTTCATCGATTCTTGCGCTCACGCGATCCTTACAACTAGTACAATGTTTTTAAAATATTATTTTGTTCTATTTTCAATGATTGGTGTACTGTTCTTATTTTATTTTGTTTGTTTGTTTGTATGTACTTGTGTGCGACGTTAGACGGTGCGCAGTTCGAGGATCCGCAGGGGCAAGACTTTGAAGAATTTCCTGAGCAGCAGCAGTTTGCTAACGAAGGCAAGTGGTCCTTGATCATGTTTTTAGTCCTATTAATAACACAAATACACGTTTACTTTATATGCATGCATGTGTCTATAATATGATGGAACCCAAGTTAAGGACATGCCTAGTTTCAATTTATCTTCCTTGATTAAACCTGGGTGTTTTCATTAATGTTGTAGCTACGCCTATTGCTTCTGCATAGATTTAGGTTGGATAACTTGGATATCAATGATGATGATTTAGTTTTTTCTGGAATGCTGTTTGGTGATAATTAAGAATTTTGAATCAATTGGAACATGGAGAACCACCCAGGAAAACAGTACAACCACATTACTATATGGCTCTGGTCTTGGCTAATTAATTAGAAACTTTAGCTTATGATGATCTTACCGAAAGGGCAAGAGGGGTTGCATCGACGGGGCATAGCTCGGTCCTTTTGAGGCACATGGCTATGTGGTCCTTGGCTAAGGCATTTCCTCATTAGGGAGGGTTATGACCGCTTTGGCTTGAAACCTTAGCGGATTATCATAAGTTAGGGAATCTTTGTAAAGGCCTCGTAGTGAATCCCTGCCACTCACCTCGGAAGTGTTTAAGGGCCTTGCAAACCCGGGCATCAAGGGAAACACGAGCTGTGGGTAAAGTGTACAACCTCTGCAGAGTGAAAACTGATATATCAGCCGTGCTCACGGTTAAGAGCGGCTTGGACCCTCACATGATAATTGAACTTGAAGAATGAATTAAGCTGATGTTCTTTATTTGATGTTGTTGTTTATTTAATCAGTTTTTTATATAAGGGTTGGTATAAACTTTAACCTAGTTAATGCTTGCTAAATAAAACTTGACCAACTAAAATGCTTATCGCAGTCAAACCGTGTCAGCTTATCCTTGATTTGGCCTTGCATGTCATATAATTTACTCCACTTGCTGAGTACTAACCATAAGTGTACTCACGCTTGCTTTATTAAAACCAATGCTGCTCAGAACAAGATAACTTTCCGGAGTTTCCCGAAGATATTGGAGATTTCTAGGCGAGTGCCTTCCAGTCAACTGCCTGTGAAGTTGAAGTCCGCTGCTATTTATCGACGTTTATTTATTCGCTTAAGATTAAGACTGTCGGTCATGTAATAAAGTACTATTATACTCTTATTCGTTAATGCATTGCTTTGGATATTCGCTTGTGACGTCTACTGTATGTGCGGAACTTGATCCTGGCGCACATATGGGATGCATTCGGTTACCTTTCCTAAACCGGGTGTGACAAAAAAGATCCTACAATCAAATGGAGTGCCAAGCTAGTAAGAGCTCTCCTAACAATTCTAATGCCAAGCCACACAAGTCTAAGTACTAGTACTTCACAAACAAGGGGAGCTCCTACACAATTCTAATGGGCAATAGCACAAAGCCAAACCTAAGCTCACTAGATGCTCAAGGACAAGGATACACAATACAAACTCAAGAGCTCAAGTTGCTTAGCTACACAATCTAAGCAAGAGCAACTAATTAAACTACACAAGCTAACTAGTTACACTATGATCTGTACTTCTAGCTATACAAGCAAGAAGATGATTAGCAAGCTACACAAACTAACTAAACATTAGAGAGCAACTACACAAGCACAAGATATATATGAATGTAAATACAAGGCTTGTGATTTGGAGAATGCAAACCACCGAGAAGAGTAGACAAGATTGACACGGCGATTTTTATCCCGAGGTTCACTTGGTTGCCACCAAGCTAATCTGTCGGGTTTTATCCGGCTGCCCACCGAGGGGTATACCCAAGGTGGTAGGTTTTGGGTTGGGATGCGCCGAGATCAGAAACTTGAAGGTGCAGACAACACAAGATTTAGACAGGTTCAGGCCGCAATATGCGTAATCCCTACGTCCTGTATGATGGTTTGTATTGCCTTGGTGTTGATCTGGTGATCTTATGTTTTGAGGGGGTCCCTGCCTGCCCTTATATATCCGGGGGGACAGGGTTACATGAATCCTAGTCTAATACTAACATAGAAATCGTACTCAAGTACAACTCGAGTAGTTTCCTTCTGTATCGACTAGTTCTACTCCACATGCGGGTAGAATACAACATAAATGAGGTACAGGACACGTCCTATTCCCTAGTCCAATACGGACTCCTTGATGTATACAGCCCCGTGGCCCCGGGTCTGACAAGCCCCCGAGCTCTTCGTAGCTGAGTACTGCAGACTCTTCGAGTACTTCCGAAGCTGTCTTCGACTTCTTTCGAATCTCCATCTTGATACTTCTCTTCGAGTACTCTTCTGACTGCATCGAAGCTATGAGGTGCTCATGCCCCGAATTTTTTCTTTTATATGGGGTGCGATGAACAATCACACTCCATATGGAGTAGCCCCCAAGCCTTAGGTTGAATCAAAGAATCAAGCTGAGGGTCAAACTAGCCTTAAATCTTTCCTTCTTATCCTTCGAGTACTTTCGAAAAATAAGTAGTCGATGCCACGTGTCTTACAGCCCCCGAGCCTTGAGTCCAAATCTTTTGGAAAAAAAGATCCCAAAGGTCGTGGCAAAAAAGAGTTCCTTTTGAAAAATAAAGTCTAAAAGGAGGCAATTAGCAAAAATTAGACTTGAAACCCGAAAAACCTCTTTTTTCGGGACAACTAACCCAGAAAAAATGGTGAATCGGGTAACGGTCACAAAAATCTGCCAAAAAACCGCCTGTATCCAATTAATCCTATTGCGCGAGGCTTCATCTTACACACAGTAAACCACTGCCTGACCGCTGGTTATTTAACCTCGCGGTCAGTTAGGGTTTTTCCTGTGCCTTCAGATCTGACGCCGCCATCAGAGAAAAACAAAATCCCAATTAGAGTCTGACCTGCCCGAGCCCTTCCGCCACCCAGCATAGTCGAAGATCTTCGAGCCCACCGCCGCAGCCCCCGAGCCCTTGTGAAAACAACTCGTGGCTGCAAGGATTCGAAATGGCCCCGAAGAAAAACAACCAGAAGGACCTGAAAGAGGCGCAAGCAGCAACTGGAGAATGGGCAATTAGTAAGTGTTCTCGCCATAATTTAGCAAATTTGGTATTGGGGGGTCTGCTTCAGGAAAGGGATCTCATCAATTGGCGCCTTCCTCTTCGCGATCCATTTCCCATGGAAAATGTCGATGAAATCGTTTCTTTCTGCTCGTTTTCTGAACGGGGATTCGCCCTCCCCACTTGCTCCTTCTTCCGTGGTCTTCTCTACTTCTATGGGATTGAGCTGCAACACCTCAACCCCAATTCGATCTGCCATATCTCCATCTTCATTCATTTCTGTGAAGCTTTCCTCGGAATTGAACCACATTGGGCTCTTTTCCGCTATCTTTTCCGTGTGAAGCCCCAGCCCACCTCGAAAAATCCTTCTGCAATAGGGGGCGCTGGAATCCAGCTTAGGCAACACGCTAGCGACAAATACATATCATACAAATTTCCGTCAAACGTCCCCGGGTGGAAACAACACTGGTTCTACATTGCGAACCATGCCCCCCAACTCCCTGTGCGGTCCGGCAGGCCCCCTATTCAGCGCGGCGAATGGACATTGGAGCCAAATGAAGCCGAGATGGACCAAGTCAAAGAACTGCTCGAGTTGATTGCCGCGCACAAAGAGACAGGGGTAACCGGGGCATCAGTGATGCTATCATTTTTCAAACGCCGGGTCCAACCCATTCAGCAGCGCCATAATTTAGGATTCGAGTACTTGGGAACTGAAGACCCATCCCGTATGTGCGCAGAAGAGCTTGGGGACGATGCTGCACTTATGCGCGTCAGGCGAATTCTACTAGATGTGGATGCTGTCCCGTATGTTCCAGCAGGGTTTACAGCCCAGAATCGACCACCAACAGTAAGTGTTCGACTTCTCGACTTCTTCCCTTGATCTGAAGAGTTAATACTAACTGATTGTCTTAATACAAGATTCATCAGCATTGTATCGGAGTTACCCGCCACACCCCGATCTGCCCCGGCCTTACCATACGCTGCCCAGCGCCGCCGCCAAAGCACAAAAAGAACAAATTGCTGGCAGCGAATCAGCCACGGGTAGCCGGGCGGCTGGGGAGAGGGTGCAAGCCGACGACTCCTCCGGATCATCCGTGGACTGGTCGGACAACGCACCTCTCGTTCCCCGGCGACGTTGGGATATGAGGAAACGCAAAGCCAGCACCACTGACCTTGCCGGGTAAGTGTTTGTCGAACTATAAAAACGGTCGAGTTGTTTTGCTGAACACTGATGACAACCCTGTCTTGCAGCCCCTCATCTTCCTTGCCCGGCTCCCAGCGCCAAAAGGTAGCTGAAGTGCCCCCCACCAGAAAAGGTGCACCAGAAGCTGAGCCCATAGAGGTCGATAGGGCCGATCCGTCACTCTCTGTCGCAGACGATGTAACTATCGCTGTGGCAGGCACAATGTCGGGGCAGCTCACACCCTCGACTGAAACAGTGCCGCCGCCGGCAATAGGTGCCCCGGACATCGCCCTGCCAGAGCTGCCAGCCCCCTCATCCTGTACGCCAACTCCTCCAGCCATAAGTACCGTGACAAAGAAGCCGTTGAAGCTGGTGTGGAGGAAACCGACAATGATCCGATCCCAGAGGTAAGTAATGCCTTGGACCTTGCCCTTAGCCATGTGTAAAAACCACAGTAAAAATGTTGTGCTGTTGTCGTGAGCAGATCAACAGCTGCGGTGACACCCGAACTCGAGTTGGCTCCACCAGCCTCCGAGCCGTCGCCTGGGCAACCCAACGCGTTGGAGCCAGCAGGGGTGGCAGATGTAATCATGCTTGATTCGCCACTACCCGAGCTCCAGCACACAGAACCCGAAGCCCCCGGCAATGAGCAAGTCGAGGTCACCACTGCCGTACCCGTCGGTGGTGCAGGTAAATGATCCCACTGCCTTCTGCCACAATCATTGCTATATTAATACTCGTCCTTTGCAGGGACCTCGCAGCCGTCAGCCTTGGAGGGTGCGGGTGCTTCTTGCGAGGCGCCCGGGTCGCCGACCCCTGTAGGGGAAAACACCGTTATACTCCAAGAGATGCACCTCCCGGGGGATGATCTGAGCCGCCTGCGCCAAATGATCAAGGCGATCGACTCATTTGCTCTGGTAAATCTTGACTAGACCGCTGGTAACTGTATGATTAAGTCGATATCCTCTGACGCCCAAAAACATGTAGGACATGAACCAAAAAACTTCAACGAAGCTGGAAGAGTCCACCAGGCGTATCGACGAGCTGTTGCAGGAGCGAGCCGGCTTCGAGCAGAATATCATCGAGCTCCAAGGCCGACTCAAGGAACAGCGGAAAACCCATCAAGGTATGTTGAATTCAATTCTCGGAGTCATACCCGTAGTCAATAACTTCATGATCTGAAACCTGCTTATCATCGAAGAACTTAAGCAGTTGTTAAATTATAAAGAAGGATTGCTTATTGATTTGAAGAACATGCTATATCGCCGCGCAGATGAAGTCGAAGGTCTGCGGAAGGTGATGGCCGACACAGAGAAGCAACTCGTCGACTGCCTCCAGCAGATCAAGACTTTGGGCGAGGAGAAAGAGCAGCGCCAAAAGGAACTCGATGATTTGAAGGTGGCAGCTCAAGAACTCGTAGAGATGGTGGATCCCCGGGAAGACGGTGCTGAAGATGGGAAACCACTACTTGATCGTCTTCGCGGGGCGCCACAAAAGATCCTCAATTTCGTCACCGAGGCTGCCACATCTTACGTCGGCCATGCCCTAGGCCTTGTAAAGTCCTTCTAGCCAAAGGCTCGGCTAGAAGTACTCGCGGAGGGTGCAGCTGCTGATTGTACTGATGAAAGCTTCCGTGAGTATTTGCTAGAGGTCCGGCCTGTAGCTGAAAAAATTGTTGGAAACATGGTCCAGGATTGAACCGTTAGTGCTTAAGACTTTTGTAATATAAGAAACCACTTTTGTTCCTTTGTAGCCTTATATGCGGACGAAGAGCCCCATCTGCTTTGGAGCATAGGCGTGCTACCTCTGAGTGCATTGACTCAGAGAGTAGTCGATTTAGCCCTTCACGAGAGCTCATCAGGTGAGCTAAATAAGATCCTGCCAAAAAGGATCCACTCGGACCCGGAACGCGCAGTCTGTGGCGCGACGACTAGGATGCTCATGGCAAACAGTCGAAAACTACCCGTAGGTGTAACCACCGCAGGAGTAGCCAAACGAGTTAGATAGAACCCGAGCCAGACGGGCCTAACCAGTTTGAAAGAGCACGATTAGCATCGCGACGACCCCTGTGCCACTGGCAAGTAGTCGATTTTATATAAAATTTAAGCGTGGCCAACAGCCGCCACCATTATATTCAAGAATTTACATTTCGGGTTGTGTGGCACAAAGCCGCCAAATCAACCCAGAAAAGTAAAACTTGCCATTGACGCATACAGAAATTGGACACGAGTCTGCTTAGGGGTAGAATCGTCGCAGATGCTGGATGTTCCACGAGTTGGGTACATCCTGACCATCGGGGTGCCGAAGTTGATAAGATCCCGGTCTTGTAACCCTCTTGACAATGAACGGTCCTTCCCATCTTGAGTTAAGCTTGTGCAAACCCGACTCGTCCTGAACGCGATGAAGGACAAGGTCACCAATGCTAAACGACCTTTCCTTAATGTTGCGATCATGATATCGCCGGATTCCCTGTAGGTAACGGGCTGACTGAACGAGAGCAGAGCAGCGAGCCTCTTCGACACAGTCCAACTCCAGCTGTCGTGCTTCGTCCGCCTCGCCTTCTTTATACATCTCAACCCTTGGGAATTTCCACATGATATCTGCTGGGAGAATCGCCTCGGAGCCGTAGACAAGAAAGAACGGGGTCTGCCCTGTGGCTTTTGAAGGTTGAGTCCTGAGCCCCCAGATTACGTGTGGCAACTCGTGAATCCACTTCCCGCCCTTTTTGCTGTTGGCGTCGTAAATTCTCTTCTTGAGGCCGTCGATAATCAAACCATTCGCCCTCTCGACTTGCCCATTTGCCCTTGGGTGAGCCACTGAAACATATTTGACCTCGATGGATGAGTTTTCACAGAATTCTCAGAATTGGTTGGCCGTGAAATTTGAACCCAAGTCAGTGATAATAGTGTTGGGGAAGCCGAAACGATGTAAGATGTCGGAGATGAAATTGACCACCCTGTCTGGGGTAAGCTTGGCGATCGGCTTGAACTCGATCCACTTGGTGAACTTATCGATGGCCACCAGAACATGAGTAAAACCTCCTGGCGCCGTTGTGAAGGGCCCAATCATGTCGAGGCTCCAGCAAGCAAACGGCCAGGAAGGCGGTATAGTGATGAGGGTGTGGGCCGGGACATGAGTTTGCTTACCAAAGAACTGACAGTTCGGACATCGACGTACCAAATCTTCGGCGTCGGACACGGCGGTAGGCCACCAGAAACTGGCTCTGTATGCTTTGCCAACCAGTGACCTTGAGGCGGCATGGTTACCACACACGCCCTCGTGTATTTCTCGCAATATGTCCAGACCGTCTTCTGTTGTGACGCACTTCATGAGTACTCCGGATCGTGCGCCGCGCCGATAAAGTTTGTCTTCGACTAGGACAAACCCCTTGCTCCGTTGCATGAGGCGGGCGGTGGCAGCGCTTTTGGGGTCCATCCCGGTCGGTAAGACGAGATCTCGGATGAAGTCGATGAAAGGTCCTCTCCAGTCCTCACCGACCAGCAGTACCTCCCATTCTGGCTGTACGGAGCCAGTGGCGGTGGAAACCAGTGGTGAAGGGCTGATGGACGGGTGCGTCAGCTCCTGAACGAATACCCCTGCCGAGACTTGAGCTCGGGTTGATCCCAGCTTGGATAAGGCATCGGCAGCAACATTGTGTTCCCGCAGCACATGGTGAATTTCTAGGCCAGAAAATTTGTTTTCTAGCTTGCGTATTTCTTGTACATAGGCTTCCATGGTCTCCTTGTTGCAGTCCCACTCCTTGTTGACTTGCTGAACGACCAAGAGTGAATCGCCATATACAAGTAGTCGCTTGATCCCTAGTGATATCGCCAAACGGAGCCCGTGAAGCAACGCTTCATACTCGGCTTCATTGTTGGATACCTCCCAGAGAATTTGGAGGACGTATTTGAGTTGTTCGCCTCTTGGGGAAACGAATAAAACTCCAGCGCCGCCGCCATCGAGCTTGAGAGAACCATCGAAGTACATGGTCCAATGCTCTGGCTTGTCAACTGGATTTGAGACTTGATTTTCCCTCCACTCAGCCATGAAGTCGACTAGAGCTTGGGACTTGATTGCAGTGCGTGGCTTGAAGTCGATCGACAAAGCCCCCAGTTCCACTGCCCATTTTGAAATACGACCCGTGGCATCTTGGTTGTGTAGGATATCCGCCAACGGGTAGTCTGTGATCACGACGATCTGGTACTCTTCAAAGTAGTGGCGTAATTTCCTCGAAGTAATCAATATGCCATAGAGAAGCTTTGGACCGCCGGGTAGCGCACCTTAGACTCCGAGAGTACTTCACTGACAAAGTACACGGGCCGCTGCACACCAAAAGCATGGCCTTCCTCGGAGCGCTCAACAACAATAGCACTGCTAATAACGTGGGTAGTTGCCGCAATGTAAAGTAAAAAGGTCTCACCCGGCAATGGTGCTGTGAGGATCGGGGGCGACTGTAGGTGTTGCTTGAGATCCTGCAGAGCCCGCTCGGCTTCCTCTGTCCAGTGAAACTTGTCCTGACGCTTTAAGAGTTTGAAAAAAGGTAATCCTCTCTCCCCGAGCCGGGAGATGAATCTGTTAAGAGCTGCCATGCACCCTGTAAGTTTCTGTACATCTTTGATTGTGGCAAGTGCCTCCATATCAGTGATGGCGGTAATCTTTTCAGGGTTGGCCTCAATGCCCCGGTTACTGACTATGAACCCGAGCAGTTTTCCTGACGGAACACCAAAAACGCACTTGGTCGGATTAAGCTTCCATCGATACTTCCTTAGGCTGGCGAAAGTTTCCTCCAGATCCATGATGAGGCCCTCGGGACTTCGAGTTTTCACGACCACGTCGTCTACGTAGGCCTTCACGTTCCGGTGTAACTGATCAGCGAAGCACATCCGAATTGCCCGCTGATAGGTGGCGCCAGCGTTCTTCAACCCGAAAGACATCGTCTTGTAGGCATAAGTCCCAAACGGGGTGATGAACGCGGTCTTGATCTGGTCTTCTTCCTTGAGAGCGATCTGGTGGTAACCTGAGTAACAATCAAGGAAACATAACAATACGCAACCTGCGGTCGAGTCGACCACCTGATCGATGCGAGGGAGCCCAAAGTGATCCTTTGGGCAATGCTTGTTGAGATCGGTATAGTCGACACACATTCTCCATTCTTTGTTCTTTTTTAATACAAGGACGGGGTTAGCCACCCACTCTGGGTGGATTACTTCTTTAATGAATCCAGCCGCGAGGAGTTTAGCTATTTCCCGTTTGATAGCCTCCCGTTTATCGGGGGCAAAACGACGAAGTCGTTGCTTCTTTGGTACAGCCTGTGGGTACACATTAAGACTATGCTCGATCAGCTCCTTGGGCACCCCTGGCATATCCGATGGCTTCCATGCGAATATGTCTCGGTTAGCCCGCAGGAAACTGACGAGCTCGAGTTCCTATTTGTCACCCAAGCCCGCGCCGATGATGGCTGTCTTAGATGAATCGCCTTCTTGGAGCTGGATCGTCTTGAGAGCCATCTCGCCCGTCGACTTGACGCCCGATTGACTTGCCTTCTTCGTCGGGATGTCCAGCTCAGCTTGAGAGAGTTGCTGTGCGGCTGCGAGTACTTCAGTGGAAGCATCTGGCACGCGGGAAGTCGATGCATACTGGATGGCCTCTTGGTTACAATCATAGGACTTCTTCAAGTCGCCTCGGAGCGTGAGCACACCGTTACGTCCTGGCATCTTGAGAAGCAAGTAGACATAATGTGGCACCGCCATGAACTTGGCGAGCGCCGGCCTCCCCAGTATGGTGTGGTAGGAAGATTCGAAGCTGGCCACCTCGAACTTGATGAACTCGGTACGATAGTTCTCCCTCGTCCCGAAAGTGACTGGAAGAACAACTGTCCCAAGCGGATGCGCGGCATTGCCAGGAACAATACCGTAAAAAGGAGCTTTGCTCGGAGTAAGCTTGTTGGTGAGGTCCAGACCCATCTTCTTTAGAGTACTGGCGAAGATAAGATTGAGTCCGCTCCTGCCATCGATAAGAACCCGAGTAAGCTTGACTTCTGCGACCACGGGATCCAGCACCAGTGGGAACTTCCCAGGCTCGGAAAAGCTAGTTCATTGATCATCACGGGAAAATGATATGGGGACCTCCGACCATCGGAGTGGTCGTGGTACCGCTGGTTCAACTGATAGGATCTCTCGTAGCAGCAACTTCTGTTCCCGCTTGGAGCAAAAATCTTCGTCACCGCCAAAGATAACATTGACGGTCTTGCAGGCATCCTGGAACTTAGGCGTCTCAGATTTGTCTTCCTGTTCCTCGTCTTCGGGCTCTTTGCCCGTCGACTTGTTCTTCTTGCCGTTCCCAGGAGAGCCGAAGGTGCGCTTGAGCTGAAAGCAGTTGATCGCTGCGTGTTTGGAGTTGACACACCACGGGCACTTCTTCTGCAGGAGTTTTTCAAACTACTCCTGCGTGGTCGACTTCTTGCCCCGCGAAGGACGGTCCACAGCCGTGACGAGATCGTCTGGCTTGCGTTTTTGGGAAGAACCCGAAAAATCCCGCTGGCCATTGTCAGCCCGGTTGTCGTTGTTGCGCTTCTGGTTGAGGTCGGTACGTCTTGGAAACCTCTCGCGCATCTTTTCTTCTTGTTCAGACCAGTCGTGCATCATGTCGCGTAAACCTGCAACCGTCTTTGGCCTGTTATGCCCAAAATCACGATATATACCTGGGTCAGTGAGGCCGTTGTAGAAGCAGTCGATAATGTCCTCTTCTGAGATGTTGGCGATGGTGGCCCGCACATCGAAGAAACGGCGGGTGTAGGATCGGAGGAGTTCATTGCGCTCTTGCTTGCACTGGGTGAGGTCGTGCTGGGTTCCTGCTCGAGATATGGCCCCCTGGAAGTTGTCGATGAAGACCTTCTTGAGGCCTTCCCAGGAGTCGATGGAATCGTTGGGGAGACTTTCCAGCCAAGTCGACGGTGCAGGCTCCAAAGCCATCGGAAAGTAGACGACCTTGGTAGTGTTGGAGCCGCCAGCCACCTCAATGGCAGTAGAATAAAAGCGGAGCCATTGTTGGGGGCCTGCTTGCCGTCATACTTGGTAATGCCAATTGGCTTGAAACCCTCCGGGTACTTGTAGTTGTTGAATCTCGCAGTGAACGTGGGGAAACGATCGCTGCAGTCATCATCATCTCGCTCGACTACCTCGCGCTCCCGTCGCCTCGAGTCGAGGACTGACCGGGCATCGCGCCCCTCATTGATCTTCTGGCGAAGATCAGGTTGGTGACGTGGAGGGTTGGGCTGCCTCGGGTTGTTTGCCGGAGGTGGCTGTCGCCTCCCACTGGTGATCTGGCTTCCACCCACGCCATCATTGTTGTTGCTGCGTTGGGGTCGCGGGTGATGACCCGTTGTTCGACTTGGGGCCTGGCTTCGGCTGTCTCCGACGTGCTCATCCCTGACGAGCGATGCCGGAGCCTGCTGGTCCAACTAGACCCACGCCCGTTGGGCGTCGATGAGTGCTTGTCGGACGTTGGGGTCGTTGCTTCGCTCGAGTAGTGCTGTTACCCGAGCAATGTTGGCCACAGGAGTCCTGAAGCCACATTCATCTGCCGCGGCGAATTCGGCGTCGAGTTCGCGCTGTGCAGAACGTATGCGCTCGTTGGCGCACCTTCTGCGAACCGCACGAGCTCTGTTCCTTGCACATCGCGCGTCGCGCTCGGCGTCGTTCTCGTTCTCGGCTTCTGTGGTGTCTTCATCTTCTGATATGCCGTCAAGTGCGCCAATGGGGATGAGGGCGTCGTCGTCCCCTTCTTCCGCCATCAGGACTTGGCGAGTTGCGAGTTCTTCGGAAGGGGCTTCGACTAGCTCAGTCGAGCCCTCGGATATGGCAGCCAACGCCCTGCCCTCCTGAAAAGGCAAAGGCTCAAGATGGGCTACCAATCGGTCTTCATGTCCGAGTGAGTCGGACAAGTTCATCCCCCTCCAATGAACAATTCATCCTTCGGAGGTGGTGGTGATCATCAGCCCGCAAGCGGCCAGGTGATCCTCAGCCTCCCGACATGCGGTGGCCCCGGAACCTCCAGCCTGGAGCAAAGAGTCCAAATCCTTTTCCAACGTGGAAAAAGGAACAGTAGAAACAGACGCTGCCTCGGTCTCCCTGGCAGAGTCAGAAAACGGCAACTCGTCGAGATTATCGACAAAGTCGTCGAGCCTTGCGGCGAGTATCTTTAGCTTGAAGGTGTCGTCGACGGTGTGCCGACGGAAACCGCCTGCGCCGTTGGCAACGCAGACCCACGAGCCAAAAACAAAGGTCGTGCCCTCAGGGAGCACGGGACTGGGGAACTTGAAAATCGCCATCGAGTTCTCCAGCGGATCTCTAATGTGCACCCCTACCTGGCGCGCCAGCTGTCGGGTTTTATCCGGCTGCCCACCGAGGGGTATACCCAAGGTGGTAGGTTTTGGGTTGGGATGCGCCGAGATCAGGAACTCGAAGGTGCAGACAACACAAGATTTAGATAGGTTCAGGCCGCAATATGCGTAATGCCCTACGTCCTGTATGATGGTTTGTATTGCCTTGGTGTTGATCTGGTGATCTTATGTTTTGAGGGGGTCCCTGCCTGCCCTTATATATCCGGGGGGACAGGGTTACATGAATCCTAGTCTAATACTAACATAGAAATCGTACTCAAGTACAACTCGAGTAGTTTCCTTCTATATCGACTAGTTCTACTCTATATGCGGGTAGAATACAACATAAATGAGGTACAGGACACGTCCTATCCCCTAGTCCAATACGGACTCCTTGATGTATACAGCCCTGTGGCTCCGGGTCTGACATAATCCCCGTTGAGACAAGCTCCAAGGTTGCCGCCGATCCTCTTGCTAGTGGTGACTCTCAAGTCACACTCTCCCACATGGAGTGCTCACACCGAGCTCTAGCACATGATCCGGACGAACCACTTGTTGCTCTTCACGTCTCGCTCAACTAGAGTTGCTCTTCGTGGCTCCCGCGGGGTGAGCACAATACCCCTCACAATCTCTTCTTCGGAGCACCACACAATCTTCTTGCGGGTTTCAACGGAGCCTCTTCCCACCAAACCGTCTAGGAGGTGGCAACCTCCAAGAGTAACAAGCACACCGGCTTGCAACACGATCACCTAGTGCCACTTGATGCAATCTCTCAAAGCAATCGCACTAGAATCGCTCTCTCACTCAATCGGATGATCACTATCAAGTTAGAGTGAGTAGAGGGCTCTCAAGCACTCTCACACATGGACACCAAGTCCCCAAGGTGCTCAGCCACCTCAAATGGCCGGCCACACCCTCTATTTATAGAGGGAGGCCCCAAACTAGCCGTTACACTCAAATCCCGTGAAAACAGAGATTTCGCGGACTGTCCGCCTCACAGAAACCGGACCGTCCGCCATTCAAAACCAACGGCTAGAACTGCAATTACTATGTGTCAGAGTCAACCGTTAGAGCCCCTGGCGGACTGTCCGCACCCCTGGGACGGACTGTCCGCGGTTCAAAACTTCGAACCAACTGATTTGCAAACATCTCTGACTAAATCTGGAAGTGACTGGCGGACTGTCCGCTCCCCATGGGCGGACCGTCCACCGTCCAAAAAGTGAGCACACACAGAAACCGTAGTGTTTCTGTCCCAGAATTTTCAGTAGGGGGCGGACCGTCCGCCCCAAGGACCGGACGGTCCGCAGTTCATTTTGGACACCCAACAGAGCCAAAAACGGCTCTGCTAGAGCACATCCGATATAACGGCGGACCGTCCGCCCCCCTATGGGCGGACCGTCCGCAGGTCTATTTCCAGCAGAAATGTACCTCGGTAAAACGGCCATAACTCTTAGCTCCGATGTCCAAATTAGGTGATCTTGGACTCTATAGAAAGCTAATTCAGAGGGCTACACAACCCAACTGAATACTTGGTCCAAAACACAATGGATCAAAGCAGTATTCCACTCCAAGAGACAACCTAATTTTCGGAGAAAATCGAAAAACCTTTCTTGCTTCCCAAAGTTGATCAACCTCAACTCCAACTCTTTCTCCTTTGCAAATGTGCCAACACCACCACGTGAACAACACCATGTGCATGTGTGTTAGCATTTCACAATCATTTTCAAAGGATTTTCACTTGATCTCACCACGCCACTCGATCCTAGCAACATCGCAATGTTAGATCGCTCAAGTGGCACTAGATGACCGATATGCAAACAAGTTTGCCCCTCTTGATAGTACGGCCAAATCCGGTCATGCACTTCTCTACACAACCTTTGACCGGTGAAATGAAATGCCCTACAAGTCATACCTTTGCCTTGCGCATTTCATTTCATTTTCCCAAATGTTGATGCCACACAAGCACCAAATTCCATCAAGCCTTTTGATCATCTTCATAAGTCAACACTTGGCTTGATCTTCCTTGAATGATATGATCCACTCCATATCATCACATGACCTCTTTGGTCCATCGATCTTGACCTTGCTCGCTCTTCACCGTTGCCTCGGTTCATCGGCGCCAAATCTTGCCCAAGCTTCACCGCCTTGCGGTCCCTCGCTTCAAAGCCTTGACTTGCCCTTCTCTATTGCAACCGGTCCATTAAGCCAAGCCTTGTCTTGATCTTCTCCATTTTGGTCACATAACTCCATGTTATGTCTCATATGCAATGAGCTCCTCGATCACACTATATGAGCATAGCATCAACCCTTAGCCATTTCTCCTCCATGGCACATGTTGCTCATACTAGTGTCTTTGTGTGGACTAATCTCCTATGTATCTCAACATAAACACTTATTAGTCCACCTAAGTTGTCACTCAATTACCAAAACCAAACAAGGGCCTTTCACCGGGCCACCCGATAGAGATCCAGCGGTCCGAAGCCAAAGATAACGGTTCACTTTGGTGATCTTGTTAAAGAGCCCCTGAGTTTTCCAAAAATCAACCCGCAGTCCACCCTAGTTCAAAAATAATTCCAGTTAGGTCCTGTTTCTAAGGTTTAGGCCCTTGAGCTTCCTAGAAATAGTACCCGCCGTCCATCCCCGGTGTTTTTGTGTGTTAGACCCTAGGTCTAACCTTTAATTAGGTTTAAGTCTCTAGTTTTTGCGCAGAACCCCTTAGAACCTCCTGTTTTTTTACAGAAAAACCCCTAGACCTTGTTTTAACCCTAGTTTTCGCGTCTTAGCTCCGTTTTAGGTGGTTTTCGCGCTCATGTGATCGTTGTAATGCGTAGAATAGTTTTAGCTTAGTTTTGTGTTCTGTTTTACTATATTGTTGTACTGTTTCTTATCTTTTGCCATTGCTTGTATGTATGTGCATGTGTGGACCATGTTTTGGCGTTGCGATCGTGCGTAGACGTTGAACCATCGGAGGAGTACCAGGAGCCACTTTCTTCAGAGCCCTTTGAGCAGCAGCAGGAGAACTTTGAGGAAGGCAAGTATAACATGAACATCCTATCACTTTTAAATACAATTTCATACTGCATTTTAATACTATGTGCCTATAAGGATTTCCTAGACACTTTTATCCTTTATATAAATACCTTGGGTTGCATTTTGGTTAAGTTGTGCTAGGTGCTGCGCTCTCAAATATTATGGTCCTTTTTAGTTAAATTTGATTAATGGTTATATGCAACTTAATTCTGAGAGTGGCCCTCTGTGCTGTGTGCTTGAGTGGCTCACGTCTCGTTAAAATATGTTTTTATAGAAACATGGTTTAGGGAGCCAGCACGGTGCTTAGTGCTTGGTTGGCTACTCTCCATAAGGACCGGTTCATAGAGCGACAACCTGGGACAACCGCGCAACCACAAGACTGGAATGGGACGGTCTTAACTTACTAATTAGGTCATTTTGGTTTGGGAGTAACTTACCTGCGGGGCAAGAGGGGTGGTAAGCTTCAATGGTCCCTGCTCCTCCAGCTTGGTCTATGCTGTGTGTCTTGTACCCCCGTGAGGTGGGCTCCATCGTCGCTGATTCAGAAACCTTAGCGGTTACACCTTACTAACGTGATCCTTTGTAACGGTCTCGTAGTGTGCTTGCTAGTCATCTCACCTAAGAAAGTGTGATGAACCACTAGCGTAGCTCACGACTTGTGGGTAAAGTTGTGTAACCTCTCGAGAGTGTAAAACTGGTATACTAGCCATGCTCACGGTCATGAGCGGCCCAGATCCTCCGTCTGATTAGTGGGGTGTATCTTTGGTGGTTTGGTTTGGTTTTTAGTAGACTCATGATTAATTTTGCTTATTTAATTATGCAACTTGGGTTATGGTAATTCATCCACTCGTAGTAAATAGCTTTAATAAAATTTGCCAAGATTAAAAGCTAATGCAGTCGAGTCAGCTAGCCGTAGAGCCTCATAACTCGTGTTATACTTGTTGAGTACAAGTTGTGTACTCACACTTGCCTCCTCTACTCTTCTGTTCTCTTTGGGATATCTTCGACTGCTGCTCAGTACCTGGCAACGTGGAGGACTACATCAGCGGACTTGATGATTTCTAGGCGTTGTCTCCCAGCCGACGTCCCTGTGGCGCCCTGCTCTTCATGTATTTATTTACGCTTCCACATTCCTTGAACTGATTCTTGATTCAGTTGTAATAAAGATATTCATTTATGATTTATACGCTTTTATTTCGAGATACGTGTTGTGATATCTTGATGATTCTGTTGTATATATGCGTGACTTGATCCTGGCGTATATATGATTGCTCGGTTTATATCCTTATAAATCGGGTGTGACAACTCTACCTGGGATGCTTTCCTTTTAAAACAACCCGTGGAACCCCCTTTAGTCCCTGTTGGTAGCACCAACCGGGACTAAAGGGTCCTTTAGCCTCCAACTAGGACTAAATGGTGACTCTTTAGGTTTTGGACTTTTAGTCCTAGTTTGTAACACCAACGGGGACTAAAGATAAACCTTTAGTCCCGGTTGGAGGCTCCAACCGGGACTAAAGGTCCCTCCCAGCACCTAGCGTTGGATACGGGACTAATGTCTTCATTAGTCCCGGGCCCAACGATGGCCGGGACAAATTGCTTTTTCCGTTGCCTGATCTTATCAAGATACGTACCTTGAATATCATGACTGTTAGTTAGTATGAACAGGCCAGGCACTGCAAGCCAGAAAGCTCCCCACAATTTCCGAGGGGGTACACTTTTAAGGCATGCAAAACGTGCCTTACAGTCATGTTGGACGAGGCTAGGCGGTGAATGCAACGCTGCAGGACCAAAGAGCCTTTATGTAGTAGTGAAGACCCACAAGTTCATGAATAGAAGGGCAACAGTCATCATCACTTACATTGCTATCACTCATACCATTGGCCATAAGGCAAATATGCGATTAGCTTGATGAAGGCAAGAAGGTACGTGGCTTGTGGTAGATTTCTTCATCACTTGAGCTTGTCATATCAAACCACCCTTTGCAGTGCTAGTGAAAGCTTTCTTGCTTGCCTTCCTTTCCTTCTTCTTTTGCTTGCTTCTTGCTTTCATCAGAGGATAATATTCTATGTAGTGTCCCTTTCACTGAGCACCGATTTGATTCGGTAACTATCATTTCACTGAGCACTAATTTAATCGGTCATTCTAGTACCTTATCCTTCTGCTGCCCATGATCACCGTTTGATTCCGTGCTTTATCTTCCCCTAACCGAATGAATCGGTCACTTTTTTTGCTTCGTTTCTTCGCGAATCTTTTGAAACTTGATCATTTGAATGGCTTCCATTTCATCCTTGGAACCTAACAAACACCTTCAAAAGTAGATGTTTACAAAACATTAGTTCCAAAGGTTACGTTGTTATCAATCACCAAAATCACAAACAATGGCTTGGGCCATTTTTCTTACAAAGAGAAACAAGGATTTTCCTCAAAGAACACTAAGTTCATCTTTTCTAAAAAAATTAATATTTTGCCCATACAACACTAGAAAAGTAATATTGAAATACTATTATTGTCTCAACGATATTTCCTTCATAAGTGTGAGCTTGAACCTCTGACCTCCTGCTTTTGAGGTTGGCTCCCCATGACCATGCATGGTGGCTTGTGTTATGAAATATATACCTAGGGCCTGTTTGGTAGAGCTCTATCTGATTCTGATCTCTATCGGAGCTGATTCTCTGAGAAAAATGATTATGTGGCTGGAAGTGATTCTCTTTGATTCTCTAGCATAAACTTTTAAAATTAGATAGAGAATCACTTTACAGAATCAGAACAATCTACTTTTTTTTAGCTCCCAGTCTCTTAGTTCATGTCACATAATCAATTTACAGAATTAGCAAAGAACCACTTCTCTCTAAAAAACTGTTTGGCAGAGCTCCTATTGGATTCAGCAGAGAGTCAGCTTTGGGAGATCTGCCAAACGCACCCCTAGTTAAGCTGTTCTAGACAGGCAGTCCAACCGGTGGATCAATGAACCACTAAAACGAGGACTTAAACGGTTCAATCACTATTCTGGTCCTAATAAGTATGCTTTGTAACACCCTAAAATTTACCTTTTTGTCTAGCTTACTTCCATAATTTTTAGCCTTGGAAAGGATTAATTCTGCAATATTTAAAACACATCATAGGTTACAATTCGATTTGTTGCATTTATGCTGGTGCATATTTTATTTTTGTTTGCTTGTGTTTGAGTTCCAGAAGCTTTTTAGGATTTATCCTGAAATTTTCCGGGATTATTTCTATTTTCTTTGAATTTATTTCTTTTTCTAAGCAAGGAAAAGCTTGTTTTCTTATTTCTTTTCCTTTTTTCCCTTCTTTTTTTTCCTTTTCTTCTCTACCTAGGCCGCCGGCCACCTCCTCCTCCCGCCAGCCCGTTTTCCCCCTCTCTTTCTTTCTCTGCGGGCGAACTCTCTCCCCTCCTCCCCTTTCCTTTCGCTCGGCCCAGTCCGGCCCTTCCACTCTCTCTCCCTCCCCTTCCCCTCACTCCCTCTCACTGACGGGCGGGTCCCGCCCGTCATCCCTACCTCGGCCGAGTCCGCCTTGGACTCGCCACCCTAGGCTCACGGCACGAACGCCAAGGGCGACCCGGCCTCATGCGCGTCCACCCTTCTTTACCCCAAGGGACTGGAGCCCTAACGCCTACGCGCGCCGCCTTTTCTCCCATCCTGGCGTCGAATGCACATGCCTCACTGCGCCGCCGCTCGAACTCCACCCGCCGCCGCTGATCCACCGCTCCCAGCTTCCTTCGCCTGCACTGACGCCATCCACAGCTTCCTGGTGAGTTGGGGAAGCTCCCCGACCCGTTTGCCCTCTTGTTCCGCCCTTTTTTGCGAGTTTTCGCGCTCGTCGACGGTCTGCCGCTGCAAGTCCTCACCATCGGCCGCCTCGATGCCATCTGGGTCATTCCAATCCCCCTCGACTAACTACCCTCGCCGCACCGATGTCGTAGTGCATTTTGGTGCTATTTTTGGCGCACCAGAGCACGAGTTTGCGTGCACTTCGGCGAACTGCCACCTTCTCGGTGACCAGCCGCCGAGCCGGGTGCTCAGCCGCTGCCCGGCCGGCCAAGCCCTTCAGGGCCGTTAGATGGAGATCTGACAGCCGGCCATCGGTTTTTTCCCGGGTCAAACCCAGTCGTCGGTCAACCCTAGCCTTTTTTGCAGAAAACCCCCTGCTCTTCTACAAAATAAACCCACCATCCTAAGCCTTTCAAAAATAATTATGTTTTAGTCCATTTTATTTTGAAAACCCCCCGCTCTTTTCAAAATTGGGAATCGACGTCCTGTTTTAGTGTTTTAGCACGTTAGACCTTATATTTTTACAAAATTAGGTTTTAGCCCTCAGTTTCTTTCTGTTTAGCTATTTTTGTTAGTTTTTTTAAGTTTAAGCCCCTGCAGAGTAGTTTTCAGCATGTGTTTAGCGTTTTTAAATCCGTTTCGAGCGTTCTGGGTACCAATTTGATCATTGTAATGCGTAGAACTAGTTTCTAATCCTTTTATCTCTATTTTTCAATGATTGGTGTACTATTTTAATTTGTTTCTTTTTGCTTGCTTGTATGTACTTGTGTTGCTATTGCTTGTTCGTGGCGAGTAGACGAGGAGCCGTTCGGGAGCTTCCAAGAGCAAGAGTTTGAAGAGACTGAGCAACAGCAAGGGACTGAGGAAGGCAAGTATATTATTTGATCATATTTTGTTCTAATAATCTTTATTTATTTATACTCTTGCATGCATTAATTTGATGGGTCCCAATTGTCCATATTGTTTATCCATATCCTTGAAAGCCGGGTTTGTACTTATTTTCTTGGGTAGTACTGCTTAGCTGCTAAACTTGGTTACAGATGGTTTATAAAAACAATACTTTGCACATGTTTCATATCTTTTGGAATCACGGAGATAAATTGATGGATAATAATTAATTTAAAACATGGAGCGACCACGTGGGAAAACAATGCAACCACAAGGACTATATGGCTCTAGTCTTAACTAATTAATTAGATGTCTCTACCTTATTGGTAGCATAGTGAAAGGCGCATTGGGGCCTATCATGAGGGGTTCACTGCCTTGCCAAAGGTGTACGCATGGCTATGGTCACGTCTTGGGGGAGGTTCACTCACGCAGCTGCTAAAACCTTAGCGGGCTATCACTTGTTAGGGAGTCTTTGTAAAGGCCTCATAGTGAATTCCTGTCACTCACCTTGGAAGTGTTTAAGGGCCTTGCAAATCCGGTTATCAAGGAAGACGCGACTCGTGGGTAAAGTGTACAACTTCTGTAGAGTGTAAAACTGATATATCAGTCGTGCTCACGGTCAAGAGCGGCTCGGACCCTCACATGACTTGATTAAATGGAATTTGTATTTTATTCAGTTGATTAATAGTTTCAAGCTTATTTATTACTCAGAATTTGTATTTTATTCAGTTGATTAATAGTTTCAAACTTATTTATTACTCAGTTATCTTTGTTTTCATAAATATGGAGAATATTCATTCATAGCTTAGTAAATAGATTGTTAATGCTTAAACTATTCTTTAAAATGCTTATGCTTCAATTAGCCAGCCTTTATCCTTGTTTAAGCCTTGCATGTCATTCATTTTCCTAATATACTTGCTGAGTACCAACCATAAGTGTACCTACTCTTGCTGAACAACGCTGCTCAGAACAACGCTAGTTTGAAGAGTTTCCAGAGGATATTCAGGAGTACTAGGCGTATGTTCCCCAAGTAAGCTACCTGTGGAGTTTAGTCATTTCGCTGCTAGAATAAAGTGGTACTGAAACGCTTATTTATTTATTTATTTATTTTTATTAACTCTCTAAATGACTACGGTACTTTATGATATTGCTTCTGTTATTCATTTTCGTCGTCATATGTGTGTAACCTTTAATCTTGATGCACATATAACTTGTTGCTCGATTTATCACTTCAAAATCGGTTGTGACATGCTCCTACCTCCACTTGCTTGTTTGCTCCAAGCCATGAATGGGAGGGCTGAAGCCTCCCGTGAAGATCTGACAGGATGGTAACTGAATTCTTCTACTAGTAAAATAAAAGGATAAATTGCAGCTATGGGAATTGGGTAGAACGTATAATTAAATAAGAAGAGTAAGAACATGGAGTTAATTAGAGTTCAATCTAAGCTTGCTTTTTCCCTTTCGAGTGTACTGGATCGATAGGTGAGAAAAGTTTTTATGAACAAGAAGTTATAAACTTCTCTTATATGCCATCTAAAATTTATGTTTAAGTAAAATGCACCACAAGTACTCTTAACTTATCGCTCTGCATCAACTAGGTCTCCAAACTTCTAAAATAAGTAAAATATGGCGCAACAGACGCAGGGCACATGTGGGGGAGAGGGAGACGGGGGCGTAGGGAAGATTAGCCCTGCCGGTGCTCTTCATCATCATGATTCTGGCGTGGTGTTCTTCATCTCCGGCCTGCTCCATCTCCTCGTCCTCGTCCTCGTCCTCGTGAAGAAGCAGGAGTGCAGGACCGCCACTGCGGTCTTCAGGGGCAGCTCATGGGGCGCAAGAGGCGGGGGAGGCTGGTGGTTGCTTCAGCAGCTAGCTATTCCACCTCCACAACTCTGGGTCTGGGCTGGACCAGGCCTTCATCAACACGCTGCCCGTCTTCGCCTACCGGGAGATCGTCGTGGGCAGCGGCGGCGACGGTGACAAGGAGCCGTTCGAATGCGCTGTGTGCCTGTGCTAGTTCGATGCTGAGGACCGGCTCCGCCTGCTGCCGCTATGCTGGCCTGCCTTCCACCTAAACTGCATCGGCACGTGGCTGCTCTCCAACTCGTCCTGTCCGTGCTGCCGCGGGGTGCTCTTCGTCCCAGGGCTCATGGGCAAGGTCTCAAGGATAACCCCATGTTCAGTTTCGAAGAGAGGCTGGAGGAGGCTGGAGATGGATTTGGACAACCCCGCTCTCCGACACAATGGATTTGGAATTCCCTGAGCAGAAGGCTTCGGGGTTGGCACAGACGTTGGTGGCTGAGAAGAGGGTGTCCCCCGTGGGCCCCATGCCCGCCGAGGGAGGGGCAACGGCCTCTCGTCTCAACTCAAACCATAATCTAGCCTTACGAGACTCGCCCAAAGCACCGCATATCTAGTTGTAGCAATAACATAATTCTATCAAAATAGAGGAAAGTCACGGACAGATACGGATAGCAGTTGGCACAATCTATTCATATTTTGCCAAAATTACAAAGAAATGCAGAAATTTGAAGCAAAATCCTTTTAGAGAGGAAAAATCATCAATGTCAACGCCCTAAAAACTGCATGGTTTATAGGAGGTATAGAAAACGTAGTTACTATTCGAATGAAGAACACAGTTCATTGGTTATATTAATTCACATAAGCGTGTTAAGAGCAGCTCCAGTGCATGGGAAAATCGAACCGAGAAGGAAATATTACACACTGTCAGTGCTCAATATGGTCGTTCTTCAGATATGGTTCCAGCCGTGAGGCCTTCATGTGAATATAATACTACTTGAAGCAGAGGACTGGGCATCGAGAGCTGTAAAGCTTGAGTTGCCATTAGGTCATCTAGTCTTTCCTTTCATTGTTTGAATGGAGAGTCTCACGCTGTGGCTATCGACCTTTAAGTCCTAACATACCACTGATGTTGTGATGCTTCTTCGCTTCAAAGGGTACCCTGCCTCAAGAAACTCACCCACACTTACTCAAGCTAAGTCAACCCTTCGGAATAGAGGAAGAATATCCTATTCCACAGGGATCAACCGTCCCATCAGTTACAGTTATAGGGGTATTCATAGGGGGCGGTTCACCTACCCCCGGATAATTACACCTTTTTATCCCTCAACAACTACATTAGGGGAATATTCCAGGGGTACAACATAATTTCCTCCCTACCTTTTTATCCCTCAACGACCACATTCGGGGAATATTCCAGGGTACAACGTAATTTCCTCCCTACCCCTACTTTACAGCTCATCATGTTCTTCAGGCTTGTCTTCTCCTTCGGGCCATCTGGCTTCGCAAACCCGAAGGTCCAAGTTCACCTCCAGCAATGTTCCACTTCCTCGATACCCTTTCGGGAAGTATGATCCAAAGGGGTCTTCGCCGCCCTCTTCGATGGCGCCAGCTTGACGTCAGGGTCGGGCTTCAGGTTTTAGGGACCCGAAGGTGGCGCCCCCAATAGTAGCCCCTCGAGGACGAGAGCTTCGCTCGGGGAAGCCCAAGTCCTCGACGTCTTGTCGCGTGAAACGCGGCCCGAAGCGCCAACCTTCGGATATTTGCCCCGAATCCCGATGCTGCGCGGGGGGAAGATCCGTAGTATTCCTACGAGGTCCAGACTTTTCTTCATGTTAATAAGAAAGTGTGCTGAAGAAAATTTTGGACCAAAAGGAATATAAAAGAGAAAAAAGAGAAAGAAAGACACTAGTAGCCCCTTCATGTTCTCCTAAACATTGCCCAGGAGGTGTTCTGAAGTATTTCACCCTCGAGGGCATATCTGTTTTTTTAACTTGGGGGTCTGCCTGGGGCTATATAACCTTCTTGGCCTGTTACTTTTACCGCACGTTCTTGTACTTTGGACCCTTCGGAGCTCTCCTTTTCTCTTCCTTTGCCCTTGGTTCGCTTGCTTCGCTTGTGTCTTTCCGCACACATTCCCATCTTTTGCTCTTGAGCGCAATGGCTCCGAAGGTCGACCGCCCGAAGCTGCCATCGACCACCACCCTTGGGCCAAGCATGATGACCGAAGGGTTGATCACCAACATGGAGAGCCTCAGGATGATTTCCGAAGGGGATGCCCGAGCCCCTCCGAGTGGTGAGACTTCAGCTCAGCCCGTGATGATGAAGTTGTCGTTTTTTGCGCTTCTTTGTTGCTGGGGATTCGATTTCTGATTGACCCTGTTTTGGTTCGGGATCCTTCGCCAGTATGACATGTATCTGCATCAATTGATGCCCAACTCCTTCGTGAGACTAAACCTCTATTTCTAGTTGACGAAGACATGTGGTTTCCAGCCTTCTGCTGAAGGCTTCGCCTACATTCATAAAGTCCACTATCACCCGAAGGCGGTTTCCTTAGCCATCACCGTGATCAGGAATCCAAAGCCCACTACGGTTGCTACAACTTTGTGTACCGTGACTTTATCTTCAAACCGGTGACGGTGTACCATAACAAGTGGGAGGATTGGACTTCGTGCTGGTTCTACCACAAAGTTCCCCTCGATCCAGCAATCGGGACTCACCCCATCGTGGTGAAACAAATCCAACCCTTGCCAGCCACCTGCCCAGTGTCGACGTCGTAGAGAGACGTCGTAGAGACTGTCAATCTTCAGGCCTTTGAGAACATGCTTCGCGAAGTGTCAAAGATCTTCGGTACCTGCGATATCAGGGAAGAGTTTATTGCGTGCAACTGCTGGCCCGTGAAGACTGACTGGTCAGTTTCTTCATGGAAAGAAAATCTTGGGGTGATTCCCGTTCCAGATTTTGCTTCTTCATTCAACTTGACCAAAGAAAGTAAGTTTCTTTGTTGATATCCCCTTCGGAGGCTATCATTATTTTTACTCATGAATGCTTTGTCTTTGCAGTGGTTAAACTTGGCTCCATCGAGGGCTGAACCAACGACGTGCTTGGCCCGGAGACCGCCACGGAGTACAAAAAATCAAGCAGAAACTTGTCAGGATGCTTACCAATCGCGTCTTTCATGCCTTCGGTATTAAAGCCCCTCCTCATGTTGCGGCATTGAGGCACAAGGCTGCTGAGGATAAGAAGAAAGACAAACAGCTATCAAAAATGTCGAAAGACAACGAATGTGCAGCTGGTGGCTCCGCCACTGCTCGGTCGGAGACCAAGAAAAGAAAATGTGTTGTGAAGTCTCGTGGTGCGCCGAAGCGCTCCTGGTTGATTGATTTGTGCTCTTGATACCTTGGCCTCTCCGGGACAAGGGGGATTCCGAAGATGCCCTGGAACCCAGCCCCCTTGTGGTGACGCCAGTGTCTGCCGCGCCACCCCCTCCTCCTACCGAAGCTGCTGTTAAAGACCCTTTGGCAGTGGATGTTAGTGACCTCTGCTTGAGAGTGATGAAGCTTCGGAGGATTCGGAGAACATCATCCTTGACGATGCTCCCCCCCAACCTTCTCGCCGCCGCGAAGATACTACTTTATCCTCCAGCTCAGGGTCTTCCGGCTCTACAAGTTCTTCTGCGTCCTCGTCTTCCAATGTTGGCGATGAGGATGGAGCCCTTGCTATCGAGGACAGTAGTGATAGAGCCCATGCTATCGAGGACACTCATGATGCTGATGTATGCCACCCTGAAGGCGCAGACGACGATGAAGATAGCGACACTTATTTCATGAGCACCGAAGACACCGTCGCTGTTGCTGGTGAATTGAATGCTTCTGTATCACACTTGATTGGTGGGCAATGTAGTCCGCTGCCTTCGCTTCGAGAGCAGCGATTGGGAATGTGACTTCCTGCATGAAGCTTGGAACTCTTTCCGCATCCCGCTAATGGAAAAAGAGCTGATGAAAACCGGAGCGACCAACATCTTTCGGTGTGTCGAAGACTTATCGTTGAAAGCGCATGTTGCGGCTCGTTGAGCGAGTCGTTTGCTCGAAAATGAAGGCTCTTCATGTTCATGGCTGTCAACAATGATAGAAATAATTGCTGCACTTGAAAAGGAAAAAATAGAGCTCCAGAAGGCCCTCGAGGCAGAACGAAACCAACATGTTCCTGCTCGCGCTGAAGCCACTTCTGCTTTAGAACAGAACAATACTTTGAAGGACAAGGTTGTGGAGCTTTAAGTTAGATGTGAAACTGCCAAATCCCGGAGCGCCAAGGCTGAGGAAAAACGTCAAGCTTCGCGGGACAACTTCCGTGTTTACCGCGAAGCCCTCTCTGCTGGGATTGACCACGTGCGAGAAGAACTCCCCCAACTTCTTTCTTCGTACGGCCTGACCGCTCCGGTTGGTTCTGAAGACTTGGAGATTGAATAGTTTTTCAATTGGCTTCGAGTGTGTCTCGCAATGGTGGACTCTGGGAGCTGTCTGCATGGAGATCTGTGTGCGATCGTCGCTTCCCGGTCTAGCCGCTTCGATCTGCAACCTGCTTCCTGCCGGAGCTAGCTCGTCTCAAGGCATTCTCAAGTCTCACTTCACGCCCTGCAGGATTGCACTTCGAGTCGCCCACCGAAGAAGCTGTTCATCCGGGGAACCTTCTAGTCCTACCAAAGAACATTTCCAAGAACTTCATAGAGACCTTTTTCAAGACAAGGGACAAAGCTCTCGTGCGCCGCGCGAAGGTGAACACTTGAAAGAACAGGTATCTTCCATCTTTGGCTTTGCTAATTTGCGCTTGTTTATAACTTTGTGCCCTGATGCAAGCTTTGGTTGCGACACAGATACAACTTAAAGATGAAGCCTATGCCTAGGAAAGACTTCAACCGACCACCTCCGACATCCCTTCGCCCGAAGCTGCTTCAACTACTCTGGACGCTGCCATGCCTATCAGAGTGGTTGTTCATCCTCCTACTAATAGCAGCGCCAAATTTGCCGACCAGACCAACCTTTCGGCTGCCCAAGAAATCGAAGTCGGAGAGGTGTGAGGGCTTTTGTGTGAACATTTGAGTTTTGTCATATAACTTTTGGATACTAACACCTTCGGCCCTGCGCATGACCCTGCGATGGCACCTGCACGGGTTACCGAAGGTATAATACCTTTGCATATGCATCGCGATGGCTTCTTTGCAACAGGAGATACCTGGACCAAGTTTCACTCTGCGCATCCGTCTATGTCCTTCAATGATTTCTGGGCTAATAAACTTCATAGTTACGACAAACGCAATGCTGCCGTGAAGGCATTTTTTACTGAGTTTGAAAGTGACCCCGTTAGGCGTGCCAGGATCCTTGTTGATCGTGCGCTTCGTTGTGAAATCCGAAGAGTCAGGAACTGTTCGAACGTGCCGTACTCGCCGCCCGAAGGGCTTAAAGAACCAAAACCGGAGCCTGTTGACAATGACAGTAGCCTCTTGGAGTTTATGTATCATTTTTGAAAATGACTGTGGAGAAGACCCAGTCATGTCTCTTGACTCCACATTGTCTTCGGCTGCAGGAATCCCTTCGGAAGATTCCCTTTGTCGTATAGCTAATGATATCCTCGATGTTGCCGTTCGGCGAGTCATAGGCAAACTTGAAGCTAAAATTTTCAAGGAAGAAATGATGACCTCCTGTGCTTCTGCAAATACCAGTTTGTAATTTGTTTTGACTGTGTCCACGTGTAACTCTTGGTTGTAACACTGCCTGATGGCTTCGATCTTATGTTGTTTCATTTGTACCTATGTCTAAATAGGTGTTTAACATGCCTTCGTGTTTGTGTTGGTACACCTGTATCTGGGCCTCTATTTGTATTGCGAAGATTTGATGCATATAAATTGGAAATGTTTCGTGTGGCATAAAACCACCATTGAGCAAGCATGGTTTAGAACTATTATTGTTTAGTTTTCGCTCCTTGAAACGTGAATTCCCGTTAGGCAATGCATATTAGCGAAGCGCCACCCCCCTGCACAATGAGGGGTTCACGAGCCCTAAGGGATTTCGATCTCCTATGTGATGGCTTAGGAGGCCCTTGTTGCCTATTTAGACGAATGCCTTCGGCTTTTAGCTCGAGCAGGCTTCGCTTTGATTCTGATGAATGCCTTGAGCCTTTGTCTCGAGCGGACTTTGTTTTTCTTTCACGCACGCCTTTGGCCTTTGGCTCGAGCGGGCTTCATTTTTCTTTCACAAACGCCTTCGGCCTTTGGCTGGAGCGGGCTTCGTTTTTCAATTCTGAAGTGAAGCTAAGAGACACCAAGCCTTTCTATCTTCGGCGGCTCGTGCTCACTTATTTCTTAGCACTTTGTGCTGTGTGCCGATGACAACTCCTCTTCAATCAAAGAGGGCAGTTGCTTCGGCGTTCTCTTCCCCCTTCGGTGATCATTCTCTTCCAGGGGATCCTTGTTTATATTTCACAAGGGGTTGTACAGGATGCCCGCCTTGTTAAAAACCTCACAACTTCGGTGACCATGGTGGCCCCCACAAAGGCTTCCCCCGTGAGGAAAAGAGTACGGGTCCTTGTTACATGCTTAGCGTGATTACAAAGACGATAAAAAGAAAAAGAAACACAAGAAAATTTCTACAAACCCCTTCGGTTATCAATCCTCCAGTGGCTTTTACATTTTTCCTACACGAAGTACTTCTGGAGCATGTCCTTGTTCCACGAGTAAGGGTCATCGATGCTGTCTAGAGATCGAAGCCTGCAGGCCTCCGGTCAACATTTATGTTACCAGGAATGGTCCTTCCCACTTGTCGTTCATCTTGCCTTCCATCTTTCCCTTTGGCACGTGCCTCAGGATGAAGTCGCCCTCCTTGATCTCCCGTGGCCTCACTTTCTTGTTCTTCCACCTTCAAGTCTCGTCTTGATATCTGTTCAAGTTTTCAGTTGCCTGGAGCTTCACTATCTCAATGATGTCGACTGTGGCTGCTAGGTCTTCGTGCTTGCTGTCTTCGGTTCTCCAAGAACCAAATTTTATCTCTGCTGGAGTCATTACCTTCTCGCCATACAAGAGCTTGAAAGGTGAAAACTTGGTGGTCCTCGACTCGACTGTGTTTGAGACCAGATTACCCTCGGCAACTCATCAACCCTCTTGCCCTTCGGCTGTTCTATGATGTTCTTCTTTATGCTTGTGAATATGATGCCGTTTGCTCTTTCTAGCGCCCCATTGGACTGAGGATGGTAGACCGAAGTGAAGCACAACTTCGTTCCCAACTGCTCGCAGAATGCCCTGAAGTTTGCACAATCGAACTATTTCCCATTATCAACAGTTACCTCCTTCAGCATGCCAAAGCGGCATACGATATTTTGCCAGAAAAATTTCTGCAGAGTTCCAGCAGTGATATTCCAAAGCGGTTTTGCCTCGACCCATTTGGTGAAGTATTCTACTACCACTGCTGCGAACTTGTAATTGCCTGGTGCTATAGGAAGGATCCAACAATGTCTATGCCCCATCGCACAAGTGGCCAGACAGGTGGTATGAGATGTACTTTGTCTGGTGTGAACTTGCTGTAGTGCGCGTGCTTTTGACAGTTGGAACATGTTTTTACCACTTCGTGCGCATTGGCCAACACCTAAGGCCAATAGAATTCCTCTCTGAAGGCATTGCCTACTAGAGCTCTTGTGCCAATGTGGGACGAACACATGCCGGAGTGGATCTCGTTGAGGAACTGCTTGCCTTCTTCTACGGATATGCATTTTAGGAGAGGTGCACACACACCCCTTCAGTACAAATCCCCTTTGATGATTGTGTAGTTCCTGGCCCGAAGGGCCATCCTTCTTTCTTTGTTCTCGTCCTCCAGGACGAAGTGTCCCTAGAGGAATACCATTATGGTTGCTCTCCAATCTTCGCTGGTGATTGCGTTCACAAATTTTACTGGACCTCATCACTGTGGATGGAGCCCTGGTTCAAAGGCTCGAAGAACAAATCCGAAGGTTGTGGGTTCTTTTGTGCTGCTGCCTTAGCCAACTCATCTGCTTCTTTGTTCAAGGCCCTAGAAAAACTTCTCACACCGAAGCCTAAAAAATACTTCTCCATGCCCCTGACCGCTGCCAAATACTTCACCAATTCTTGATTTTGTGCTTTGTACGATTGGTCCACATGCCCTGTGATCATTTCTAAGTCAGATTTGATAGACAACCTTCGGATCCCCAACGCTCTGGCCTTCCGAAGGCCTAGCAACAAGCTTTCGTATTCTGCTATTTTGTTTGTGCATCCTTCGAAGTCCAGCTTGACTGCGTATTTTAGTTTGATGCCTGAAGGTGCCACCAATACAGCTGAAGCTCCTGCGCCATTCTCACAATATGCCCCATCACACGCCAAGTGCCATGACCTCAATTTTTGGCTGCTCCTGCCCAAAGAACGAAGGTGTCCAATCTGCTATGAAAGCTGCCAGAACCTGGGACTTGATCGTACTGTGAGAAGTGAAGTTGATTGTGTGTTCTGCGAGTTGCGCTGCCCACTTTCCGATTCGCCCGGAGGCCTCTCTTTCTCAAACATGTCCCAAAGGGGGTAAGAAGTTGGTACTGTGAATTTGTAGCTTTGAAAATAATACCAAAGCTTCCTTGCTGCCACCACTACTACATATGCCATCTTATCCATTTCTGAATGCAAAAGCTTTGAACCACTGAGGGCTTCGGACGCAAAATAAATAGGAACTTGCTTCAGCACCCCTTCTACTCTACGCTCTTGCATTAGTGCTACGCTTACCGCCGCTCCCGATGAAGAGATATACAACAACAGTTTTGCTTCAGCATTGGACTGGACATTACTACAAGGTTCTCGATGTACTACTTCAAGTCCTCAAAAGCCTGCTGCTGCTCCGGCCCCCACAGAAAAGTATCGGTCCCCTTCATTGCCTTGAAGAATGGCAAGCTTCGCTTGACTGGCTTCGATATGAATATGTTCAGCGAAGCCAATCTGCCCGAGAGCTTTTGGACTTCTCTCTGCGTTTTGGGCGGTTTCATTCTCTGGATGGCTTTGATTTTCTCTAGGTTCGCTTCAATGCCTCTCTCGGAGGTCATGCAACCCAATAACTTCCCTCTTCGTACTCCGAAGAAGCACTTCTCTGAGTTTAGTTTCAGTCCATTTTGCCGAAGATTGGCGAAAGTCTCCTGAAGGTCCTGAATATGATCGGCCCTTTTCTAGCTTTGTACTGCCACATCTTCCACATAAGCGGAGACATTTCTGTCTAGCTGTGATCCGAGGACTGCCCTTACTATTCTGTTGAAAGTGCACCCTACATTTCTGAGACCCTCCGGCATTCTGATGTAACAATATGTGCCGAAGGGGGTGGTGAATCTTGTCTTGTCTTCGTCCTCCTTCCTCATCCATATTTGATGATACCCTGAGAAACAATCGAGCATGCTCATCATTTCGGAGCTTGCGGCTGCGTCGACCAAGGTGTCGATCCGAGGCAACGGATAATCATCCTTCGGGCAAGCCTTGTTCAAGTTGGTGAAGTCTATACACATACGCCCCTTCCCATTCTTTTTTGGCACCATTACTACATTTGCCAGCCAATCTGAGAACTATACCTCGCATATTCACCCTGCATCCAACAGCTTCTAGACTTTGGCCTGCGCCGCCTTCTTCCACTCTTCGGACATGGTCCGAAGGCGTTGTTGCACTGGCTTTACTTTCGGGTCTACGTTGAGAACATGCTCCATGACATCCCTGCTTACTCCCTTTAGCTCACCTGAGGACCATGCGAAGACATCTTGATTGTTCCGAAGGAACTGTATCAGCCTTTCCTCTTCGGCCTGCTCCAGACCTTTGCCGATGATTACCGTGCGGTCGGGTACATCATCACACAGGGGGACCTTCTTTGTGTGCTCTGCTGGCCTCACTCCTTCGGACGGCACCTCCTCCTTGGCTTTACTTTTCTCCTCGCTCTCTTCCTGCCCTTCGATGATGCGTACATTCTTCGAAGCTCGAGAAGTATTGTCTTCGCACCTTCATGCTTCTTCTTGACTGCTGAAGACAGATAACACTTTGCCAGCTGTGGGAATTTTCATGCACAAATACTGCTGGTGTATTGCTGCTGCGAACTTGTTGATGATATTTCTTCCGAAGATGCCATTGTACGGATACTGGATGTCCACAATGTCGAAGGATATGACCTGCGTTCTCATTGTTGCGCCTTGGCCGATGGTTAGGTTAATGTCTGCCTTCCCTACCGCTTCAATCTTGTTCCCCCCGAAGCCTATCAAGGGGTGTTCTGACTTCTTCAAGTTTTTCTCTGTGAAACCCATCTTGACGAAGCATTGCCAGGTGATGAGATCGGCAGAGCTGCCAGTGTCTACTAGAATTCTCCCCACATCATTCCCGAGGAAGTGCACTGAGTTCTTGACAATATTTGCTCTGATGACTAATGGATCCTTGTGCGGGGAGTATGTTAGCTTCAGATCTGCGTCGGTGAAAGTTATTGGAATGTGGGACCATGGAGTCCTGAAGTATTTTCCTTCGCACACATGATTTACTGCCCAGAGGTAATGTAACACCTCGGGTGTTTAAAAATTGTTAATCATGCTTTAAGCATCATATCATGTCGAGCATAGCATTTCTTTAAGCATAAACCTTCATGAACTTGTCTTTTCATGTGTCATTTCACGAGTAGTTTAAACCATGCCTTGAAATGCTAGTTGAAATTCAAATCTAGACCAACTTAACAATTTGATTGATGGAACCATGGCTTAACTTGTTGTAGTGCCACTTTGCTCAAATAATAGCTAAGTAAGGCCAGAAACACCCAACAAGCAAAGAGGAATTTCAAGTTCTGAAAATTTTCTAAGGAGAAAAGAAATGTAAACATGCTCTTTTGGGGTGATCATTAAAATAATTTTTCTTAAATCACAACTCGGGATTATGAGCAAAATGAAACTTTGAACAAAGGACTGAACTTTCCTTTAGCACATAATGACCGAGAAAAATATAAACAAAAACATTTTTATTTTGTTTATGCATGTGTACGTCTGTGAATATGCTAAGTAAAGGTAGCCTCTATGAACTTTCATAATCAACTCCACAGGTCTAGCAAATGCAACCACACATCTCTATTTACATAGTCTACAAAAATGTGATTGAAGTCATGGTCAAAATTTAAATTGTGGAACATGCAATGGCAAGTAATTCAAATTATAGTTTGTGTAAATTAAAATAACTTTTAATGCATCTCTCAAATGAACTTTTGAATGAAACAAAAGTTGTAGATTTTTAAATTCTCTACAACTTTTGTGTTGGAAGTTTTTTGCATTTCAATTGAAAAATGTGATGAAATTTGAATTGAACCCGGCCCTTTCTCTCTTTCTCTCTCTTCTCTCTTCCTCGCCCGACCGTCAGCAGAGCTCGACGGCCACCTAGCCGTCGATGCCTGGCCGGCGCTAGGCACCAAGAGCCTCGCCCCCGACCGGCTGCTGCTGCCCTGACCAGCCGCAGCCGGGATCGCCCCTCTCCCATGCCAAATTTCCCCTCACCAGCTGTCGTGCGCCACGCGGCGCAGAATGCCCGATGGGCGCTCCATGATGCGCCGGCCACGCCACGGCCACCGCGGGCTTCTCCCGGCCGCCCCGCTCCTCTCTGCAGGCCCTCCAACCCCTCTCTCCCCTCCCTCGTGCGCCTATAAAAAGCCACCAGAGCCCCTGCCTGCATGGGCACCTGAGCTCCAACAACTGCCATTGCCGCTGGCGAGCCCCTCCGCGTCGAACTCGCCCCTCCGGCCTCCCTCCGCCCAAATTAACCGCCTAGCAAGCTTCCCCACCTCCCACCGAAGCTTCCCATCCCGGCCTCACCCTCCCTCCTCGCTAGACCGTCGCCGGAGCCGAGCTCCACCTCGCTGGAGTTCCTGCTCCCATCGCCCCCCCCCCCCCCGTACTTTGGCCATCCCCGACCCCACCAAAACCCACGAAAAGGTAGCCCTCGACCTCCTCTAGCTCCTCCCCCACCTTGCCCTCGCCGCCGGTAAGCGAGCTTGCCGGATTTCGGCCGGACAGAGCTTCCCCCACCATGAACAGCGCCTAGCGACCCAATTGCTTTGATTGGAAAAGTTCTAGGGTCCTTTCTACAAGAACCAGGGATCTATCCGCGAAGCCTCAATTTCAAATCTTGAAATCAAACAGTGAACTTGTAAATTCAATTAAAAATCATAGAAACATCCTAAAAATGCAAACTAATTTTTTTTAAGATTCTCTTGATGAACTTATGCATAGGAGCATGACCAGTTGCGAACTAAAACTTGATCTAAATTAAATCTTGTGATAAATAGCTCATAAATGTATATCCTGTTCCAGGATAGTACTATGAATGATGTTTGGACAGTAGGTTAGTTTCTTGATGTTGAGCCTTGTGTAAAACTTTCAACACCTGAAACAATCTCTAGATGTGTTCTGTTTAGATCTTGTTTGATCCATATTTTAATAGATCTATTTGTTCATATTGTTCTGCTGAAATACTATTATCGGTCGAAACCCACCGGCGAGCAGTGACAGGCAACACGAGGAGCTGGGAGGCTTCTGGGATGGCTGGTGGGCCCCGGTCCCTCGGTCAACGGCCCAGAGTCCGGCACACGCCCTGGCTCGGTGATGTGCTAGGCGTGCCACCTGACCTATACCTGATCATGAAAGTAAAGAAGATGTTATCAGCTATTTTCGTGCATACACAGACACGGTAAATGTCAGTCCGAGCCGCGATCGGTTCTCCAGGTGGCCCCTGGAATCGGCTGTGAAGAGCCAATTGATCCCTGCATAAGATCAGGTCTATGCGAATGATCAGGGAATATATTGTATCGAGCCACAATCGGCTCTTCGGTTGATCCCCGGAATCGGCTAAGAAGAGCCAATTGCACTTTTATCAAATCAGATCTACATGCTTAACTAAGTATATTCATCTGACGACAATAAAAGCTTACTCTATAATTAACAAGCTAATCCAATCCACGACGGTAAAGCTTTTACCGTATAATCGGAACATCCTATTAGTGGATGAGCCTAACAATCATCAGTGATAACAAAGTACTAATCTAACAAGAGGCCTAAAAACCAACTAGAAGCCAATTCCCGGAATAATCCCTTCTCAGACTAACACAAAGTATCAAACATGCAGCCGGAACATTCAACCTGTTTGAAGGGCCTAATCATACGGATATTCAGCCAAATCTTTGATACGCAAAGATCTACCATAACATATCGGATCTACTAATCAAAATAGAGCAAGGTGCTGCCTTCGCACCCGAGAACGCGCACGAAGACAGCTGAACATTTATAGAATAACAAACAGAACATAAGTATAGCATGGAGAACTACTGCTGTACCATAAACGTTAAGATAGCTAGTGTTGCTCGCTATCAAAAACGCTTCAGCACGAGAAACACAAAGATGGTAGGCTAAAGCTATACTGCCCCGATCGGGGCGGCATGGCAATTACCTGATGAAAACCCTAAGACAGGGGTGGCGATGCGCCGAGAGTTTTTGTGATTGATTGTTCGCCTTCTCTTATTATTCTCATGGTACATATTTATAGTCCGGAGACTTGGTCTCTTCAACTAACCCTAGCTGATTACGATACAATCTCTAACTTGCTATATTTAAACTATCCTAACTAAATATTCAGCCATCCTGGCCTTAAGCTTGCCTGCACAAAGGCCGATTCGCAAAGCATCAAGACTTTTCCTCGTGGCCCATGTTGCTCGCGGCCCATCTTCTCACCCAGTCAAATTATGGCGATAACAAATACTGAGGTTAAAACTTTTCCAGTAGGGTTATTGTGTTGCATAGATATTGTAGAAAAAGTTTAGAACTTTATGCTTCTGCCTAACATACTCATATGATTTAGTTAGGAATAAAATCATTAAATAAGTATAAATAGTCCCTGTGCTTGGAAAAATATGAAATTTTCACCAGAGTGTATTTTTTGATAAGTTAGTCATGCTAGAAAAGTTTGAGGATCCGATTCACAATATATTTGCAAATAAAAATAAATCTTTACCGCTGCAGACCTGTTTTGTTTAATTTTCTATGCCAGGTAACATGCATAATAAAATCTGAAAAATTCACAGTAAACTGACATAAGTTTATAAGCACTCAGTAAAATTTTGAGCACAAGTGCTCCATAGTTTGTTCTGTATAAATGAATCTAAGTCCTAGCAGTAGCTTACTATTTTATTTTTCCTGATAAATCTACTGCATAAAAAGAGATGAAATTATTACCGTAAACTTGTCACTGAGAAAGGTGCCGTGTGAAATATTTCAAGACAAGAAACTTTACCTAGCTTCAGTTATGAGTGTCACATTTATTGCCTTGTATTATTATTGAAATATAAGAATTTCTGCATATCGATGAAGTGACAAACCACCCCACTCACTTAATGAAGTAATTAAGATAAAATGTATACTCAGTGAATGATTGCCAAGAAGTTACTAATCAATAAGTTCATGATTAACTAAGTTTTGTTGGATTGCAACTTTATCATGAAATGTTGTTTATCTTTTACATCACTACAACTCATGCATGTTCATTTCATATAGATACGACTACTCTCACCGATGAAGCATACGAAATGATTCCCAAATCCAAGAGTGAGCAGCGTGAAGGCAATCTTAATCTAACTGAAGCTGTCTAAGACCCGAACCAAAGTTCGGAAGAGCCCAAGGCTAGCACTGCTCAGGAAGGCAAGCTCCGGAGCATGACCCCTATTTTTAAACTTATGCAACTTTTACTTATATATGGTATTGTGCATCAAGTTTGTAGGAGTGGATTGAAACCCTAGATGCCTGATCCTAGGTACCTATGATATGAACACTAGTCTGTGTCGGTCGCTAGAATGCCATGCTAATAGAACTCCGGTAAAAGTCGAGTGATTTCCTATCAATCGCGAGATATAGGAGTTATTTGTTTACTTATGTTGGAATCATAAGATCGACGGATGGGGCTATGTTATGATATTCTTGTTGATGATTATTGAGGCCTTGTCTGTTTAGCAAAAATGCTAAGATCGCGATGTGTGGTAGAGATGGTTAAGTTTTTGAACATACTAACCACATGCTGAGAATATGGTAATCGGTAAGCTTAAGTACCTGATTGAACCGGGGTGTGGAACATACCACCCCACCGTCTTGACTTCGTTCCCATGTGGCCACATGGTGAGTGCAGAAAGCGGCTCTATACTCAAGGGCGGGGGCCCTGTTCTGCGAAACGGGAATAAAGGGGAAAAATCGCATGTGTGACTCTATGAGTAACCACGTGATGTGAGTTTAGGTTTCCCTTATAAGGTTAAGAAATTCAATTCATATCGTCCGTTTCTCACGGCCATTGAGACTGCTTGACCCTTTTGCCACATAGAGTAAGAAGAGGAACAATGATGATTAATATTGCTGGTTGCTTAATTTAATTGCTTCCACCATGTGTGATGTTGGATAGATGCTCATCTAGAATGGTTAATCAAACTAGAATCTTGAAGCTAAAATCTGAAATTAAGGACGTACTCTTTGTTGCTTTTCAGCAAAAAAAACCCTCAACCCAAAAGCCTTGCATGTTTAGGAGTCGGCTAAGTATATACCAATAGTCGGGTAAGCCTTGCTGAGTATTAGTATACTCAGTCTTGCTTGTGACTTTGTTTTCAGGTGAAACCTTTGAGGATATGGTTGCTAGTTTGACTTGGGAATGTACTCTTCCTCCTAGTTGGTCCGTGGAATGGGATGCATCCCCGGCCAATGATGATAATGCTGAGTGATGTTATATACGGGCTTCATCATAACATCTTGTATCATCGATTAGAAATATTATTTATTTCCACTGCATTTGAACTCTGGAAGTACTTTTTTATGAATATTTTCGTACTTGGTTTGTAATAATAATTCCTGTTGAACTCTGTGATATAAAATTTATGGATTGTTGTAATCTCTGGGCTCACCTTCGTGTGGGTTGTGTGTATGCATTATTTTGATCGAAGTTCCATTAGTTGCATCGGGTTGTTACACAACAGACTATCGTTTTACTCCATTTTAAGTGCGTGTTAGCTCGGATTGCCTCTATGGTGATGGTTAGCGCACTTAAGCCAGATTAATTCAGGCGGTTCTGCCACAGGTAATCTTTCCTCTGCCTATTCGTCTTATGTACTAGATCATTGGATCCTTCGAAGATGGCGTTGATGACTTTGACCATTGGGCCTCCGGAGTTGATGACCTTCGGGGTTCCCGAAGCTGATTCAGGCACTTGGCTCGGCTCTAATTTTGGGGCGGATGGAAGATGATAGTTCATTGGATTATAGCCTTAGATTTCCGCGCTTCACGGCCAACTGTGATGGAAAACCGAAGCTGATGACGCGGGCTATGCCGGAGGTGGTGCTGGCAACGATAGATACTGGGGGACATAGGGCATGGGGATGTAGTTGAACGTTGGGTACAAAGTGGGCCACTAGGGGAGCGGCGCTGAAGGTCCAGCTTTGTCCCACCCCCCCCCCCCCCCCCCCAAAGTGTAGTTTACTGACTTCTGAGGCTCTGAAGCTTCCTTCTCCATCTCGTCTTTCCTTTGCTTGGCGATGGGGGTATTCGTTGGTCCAGTGCCCGTTGTCTCTGCCATGAAAGTAGCAGAATGGCACCTTCGGGCCTCGGCCTCCTCGGCCGCCTCTTCCGCTCCGTCCTCCTCTGTTCGATGAGCCGTTGAAACTGTGCTACTCTTGACCTCCGGCGACTGTGTTCACAGGCTTTTAGTTCTACTGCTTCAGCTGGTCCACATGCCATGGCTTCGACTGCGACCACTGATTATTTTTTTGCCTTCTTCTCCCCCTTCAACGCCTCAATCCTCCTTCTTTTGCCTCTGTCGGACTTAGGTACTCTTGCATGATGTCGAAAAGCTCTTTCACTGATACTCTTGCAGGGTCTCGCCCTCGGCTTGCTTGCAATTGTGGAAATCACACGAAGTCAACTCTTCTTCCTTTAGCCCTTGAAAACTGGTCAACAGCTTCGACCTTAACTGGCTCCACAAGTGAATGTGTCCTCTTGGGATAGAGGCATACCAATGCTGTGCTGGGCCCTTCATCGCCATGACGAAGATCTTTGCCTTTACAACAGAACCGCCTCCATTCGATTCTATTGCTGCTTCGTACTTGAGCAAGAACTCTCTTGGGTCTGTCTCCCTCTCATACTATAGTAAGGCCATGACATTGAAACGCGACGGCCACGGTACCCTCTCCAAGTCGTGAGACAGTGGAGATGAAGGGTCCTCTCAATGCCTGGCCCTTCGATGGTGCTCCCTTTGGTAGTACTCGTCTTCGGAATCTTCGCCAGTGTCTTCTTCGAGGTAAATTGTTCTCTCTCTTGGCCTTGCCACTTTGGATCAAATCCGGTCTTGAGAATGCCTTCAGTGTGGGCTGTCTGTGTCTATCGGGTCTTCTTCCCTTGGACCACTCATAAAGTCAAGCATCCTTCTCTTCTCCTGCAAGTGCTTCTGCAGTAACTGACGACACAACTCCTCTTCTTCTAGTCGTCTGAGTTGGTTCACAGCTTCGGAATATGTTACTTCAAGTCGTCTGAGTAGACGGCCGCGCCACTCGAGCCGCCTCGCGTGCTCTTGTGGCCACTTCCTCTAGCCTGGCGTTGATTCTTCGATAGGCTGCAATGTCTTCTGCTGGCACTCCCAGGCCTTGAAGCTGAACCTCGAACCGCCTGTTCGCCACTTCCTCCACCTCGCCTTCTTCAGTGGTAGTCTGGTTTTGCTCCGGCACCGTGATGAGGGCTTGGTTGTCACTCTTCCTCGCCGATGTGCCTGTTCCCTTCTTCTTCTGCACCATGTGGTCTGATGGGACGAAGCACGGTGGGTGCCAAAACTGTTGGTGGATGGTACCATTCGGAGCGAAGAAGCACCACAATAGCCTCAAGAAACTCACCCACACTTACTCAAACTAAGTCAACCCTTCGGAGTCGAGGACGAATATTCTATTCCACAGGGATCAACTGTCCCATCGGTTACAGTTATAAGGGTATTTATAGGGGGCGGTTCACCTACCCGGCTAATTACACCTTTTTATCCCTCAACGACTACATTCGTGGAATATTCTACGGTACAACGTAATTTCCTCCCTACCCCTACTTTACAGCTCATCATGTTCTTCAGGCCTGTCTTCTCCTTCCGGCCATCTGGCTTCGCAAACCTGAAGGTCCAAGCTCACCTCCGGGAATGTTCCAAGGACACCCTTCGTCAATACCCCTTCCGGAAGTATGATCCGAAGGGGTCTTCGCCGCTCTCTTCGACGGCGCTGGCTTGACATCAGGGTCGGGCTTCGGGCTTCAGGGACCCTAAGGTGGCGCCCCCAACAACTGATTTGCATAGCGAAACCCAGGCCAACACTTGAGCTGCCCTAATGCTAGTTCAAAGAGAGAAATTCAGAGTAAGGTTGTACGTTTCATTGAAGACCTCTAGCCATAAAGAATTTTGAGATCATCATTCACCAAGCAAGTTCCTAAAAAACTGCATTGCCTTGTACGGATTGATATTTGAAAAATAAAAATGATTAGTGCCATTGGAGAGATAAACATTTGCTTTGTGGTAAGCTTGATGGTTCAGATATATTTTGCTAACTTTGTACAAATTAAGTTAATAATTAATCTTTAAATTCCATTGATTAAAATGCAAAAGTGCAGTCAGGGAATCATACGTCCGATGAAATTCAATAAAAACTAATAAATTCAGATGAAAAAGAAGAGGGAAACCTTAGTCGTTCTAGTTTCTAAGATAGCAAGTCAGATTGCTACGGAAGGATCATACTCTGCAGCTCGCGCTGAAAACAAATCGCAACACACTACGTCAAAACACCCTAATTAGAGACGGCTCCAAAAGATATTTGTGGCAATAGATAAGTGTATTGCAACTAAATATATTTCGTTGGCTCAAATATGGGTGGACCAAATTAACCAACACCTGGGCCCACGAAGAAAAGAATTGATGGACCAGCACTTGTTGTGAGATTGATCTATACGTCGCCAAAAAAAAAAGTCAGCCGTTCCTCAAGGGAGGCGCGATGGCGATCAGGGTTTAGGGACGGCGACTGGCGGGCAAGCGGCAGGCAGGTTGGTGAGCGCCACAGCTAGTGCAGCCTGTCAGTCGGCGGGCAAGTGCGCCCTGGCTGCCTGCCTTTCTCTTGAACAAGATCGAATCGGACTTGTTGTCTCGCGCTTTAATAATACAGCGGATGCCTGTCGACCTGTCTCTTCTCTTGGACAAGATCGGACTCGTCGTCGCTCCCGGCGGCTGCCTGCCGGGCTGCCTCTTCCCTTGAACAAGATCGGACTCGTCGTCGCACCCGGCGGCTACCTGCCGTCCTGCGGCCACGCACGGACGGCAGTGAAAGGTACGTAGTTTGAGTACCGAGGGCTCCAAGATTTTGTTTCTCCTTGTCTAAATGCCTCATGGCTGATGATTTGTACCAAGTATTTGTGCAATTGTTCTAGCAGTAAGACTAATCGATGAGAGGGTTGGGGCTTGGGGCTTGGCTGGAAATCTGGATCAAGATATTTGAGCTTTGATTCTAATTCTAGGCACTCTGCAAAATCTGGATCACCCCTTTATTGGTGAGCACGTAGGCGTACCTTTCCCAGCGGCAGCAGAGAGCAGGGCGGCGTGTGTAGGTGAGATTAGATAAATCTTCTACTTATATTATGATTGGTTGCTGCATGTTTGCATATAGGAGATGGTGCATATAACTTTCTCTTATGTCATTTGTAGTTTTACTTTAATTAAAAACTTGCGCGGCAGCAAGAGGAGGAAGGCAAAAGACAGTCGTTCGTCGTGTGTTGGTGAGTATAGATTAGGAAGTAAAATAAATCTACTGCTAATTTAGCTAAATTTATATGCGTTTTGTTAAATAAAATTGTTGTTTTCCAACAGAATTAAGATGCAGTACATATACTGTAAATATCAGCAGAGAACATCTAATAATTGGGAATTTATAAACACACATTTTCTCAAACTGCTTGTCTGTTGGCAAAGAATTCAAAGGACTCTATGTATAAACACACATTTATATTACAGGTAAATTTAATTGAGTGCCTTTTTCATTGTTGTATATGCAGACCACTGATCACTTTAATTAGTGTGTCATTTTAATTGAAAAGATTGAGGAGTATGTCTTCATGTGATGATAGGTCTTGGATGCGCCTGCCACGACAAACAGAAGAGTGGTAAAAAGAATTCAAGAAATTTATATACATTTGCTGGCACATCTAAAGGAGAAATGGCACCCTGTCCATGTACGAGATGTCGTACAATATCCTACCGAACAATTAAAGAAGTTAGAACTCATTTGATTTTTAGAGGGTTTTTTGAAAGTTTTATCCAAGGAGAAGGAGAATAAAAGATTCATTTGAGGGCATCGGTGAAGTGGTTGGCAATGATGGTGCAACAGGTGATTGTGATTTCTATGAGGAATCTGGTTTCCTCACTAATCAATGGTGCAATACATGGAGACATCATGGATAGTGAAACTGAAGAGCCGAATGGAAGTGCTAAGACATTCTTTAAATTATTAACAGAAGCGCAGAGGGAACTTTATCCAAGTTGCAAGGAGGTTACTAAGGTCACTATCTTAGTAACAGTGCATTAGAGTCCATTCTTCAGCTGTTCTCACTTGTGCTTCCTGAAGGTCACTGTGTTTAAGATACTTTAGAGAAAGTGCAAAAGTTAGTCCGTGATCTTGGCCTGGACTATCAAAAGATACATGCATGCATCAATGGTTGTATTTTATTTCGGAAGGAATACGTTGACATGGATACATGTCCAACATGTGGTGAGTCTAGATGGAAAACGACCGATTCAAGTGAAAAGGAGGCATCGAGTAGTGATGCTGCATTGAAGAAGCGTGTTCCACATAAATTCTTGAGGTATTTTCCGATTACTCTTCGTCTACAAAGGTTATACATGAGAGTGAGCACATCTGAATATATGCGTTGGCATAAGGAGGGGCTGGTCCAAGATTCTATCTATTTACCTACTTTATTATATATTATTCTTTGTCATTACCTATGGTGAATTGATACTATGATTCTATTATAAGATTTCTATCTACCATCAGTAAGTTGGTCATTGCTGAGAATTATTTTAGTCTCTATCATATTTGTTTCAAAAATAATGACTTGCTACTGAGTGTTACTGATGCATACAAATTCTTTTTTTCAGCAGGATATTTGAACTTAAATGGATCACTTGAACTTGGATGCCTTTCATGGTCAACACAAGGAATCATGCAGTGCCAACCAGTGTTTGATGTAGCCTACATAAGATAGACATCGTCGTAGTGTTGATTACCGAACACAAGCTATCTATGAACTATTTTCAACTCGGATAATGTATTGGGCACTTTACGTACTATCTTTTACTGATCGGCACAATTGATGATGGATTCATTTCATATTCATGATGATACAATTCATGTTTTTGCACAATTCTTTTTTTCCAAATATGAATTATATTATCCAAATATATCAAATGCAATATTCATTGCAACAAAGATTTGGTTGATGCAGAAACTCTAAATGCAACGAGTGTAGTTCGTTGCTGCATACTATTGCCACAACTCTAGTTTTATCGATACATGCTTTTGCCACCATTATTGAATGATGCTACAATAGCTAATAACCTCAAAAAATATATTGTTGCGACATTATTTTTTGCTTCTAACTATTTTCCATTGCAATAATAATTGTTGCCACCATACATGCATCATGACAATATAGTCTATTTCAACGAAATGGTTTCTATTGCCATATGATCAATCACAACTTAATATATGTGTGGCAATACCCTCAATTGCCACTATGTTGGCCGTGGCCAAACAATATATTGCCACAGTGTCAGTCCGTTGCAACTAATACTATGGCAATGGCCGACTTGTGTGGCAATACATGGTGCTGCCACGACATCGGAAGTTGCAACAACTATATCTAATGCAATACTTCATTGCCTGGAAATTACAAGTATTGCAACATGACACAAATAACATTGCAATGCACCTATTGCCTCAAAGCTAATTGCAACGGCTCACAACTAAATTTTCGTTGTGGCAACTTGTACCTATTGCAACTATATTGGCCCTATCACCACGTTTCGTCAACCGTTGCCATATACTTAAAATCTAGTATTGTTGCACTTGTGCTGAAGAATTATTCACATAAGGATGTATTATATATGGCTCCCTCCCATTATTTGCTGCTACCTGCAATTCAGTAAAGTTGGTCGACCCCTAATATTGTATCTAGGTCATGTATTATTGACTACTACTTACAAGATGAGATAGCATGGGTCTAAATTTCCTCCCAAACAAAGTAGGAAATAACTTACAAGCTGAGATAGCATGGATCTAATTCCCCCCGCCCCGAAACAAAGTAGGAAACAGTGACAGAGCAGTGGATGGTAAACATGGTGTAGAGTTGCAGCATTCCTAGTGGAAGGTAGATACTGCACCTCTCTACGATCGGCTTTAGGACATTTTCAGCCATCAACATCTAACAAAAGGACCTTTAATTTTAGCCCTACTAGGACGCGCTTGTGTGTGAGTATGCAAGTGAACGGTGCTTCTGAAGAAAGGAACAGTAATAGCGCGCTTGCCTGCACTAGAGCCTTCACAATGCATCATATCGTAGCATGTAATTAAGCGACAATACTAACAGCTCAGCTGGCACATAATAAGAAAACAATGTGTAATCTAGAAAAATTACTGGCTTGGCCATCACTACAGGACCCCCTCCAAAAATGCAACAGCTTACAGCATCCTAAATCGTGAGTGCAGGAATATAAGCATGGGTCTAGATGTCTGGTACTTCTAGCCCAATAAGACGGCAACTAGGAGCTGCTGCTCTGCACATTCGCACACATAAGAAGACTGCTTACATATACTCACAAGGCACAAGGGATCTATCTTAGGTAGTTAACAACCACTCAAGCAGGGTCAAACTAAGTGCCACATATCACTGCCATGGTAATGCTCACTAGCTTGCTTATAAAAACAAGTATGAACTAATTTGGTGCATAAACTTGACACAGGCTCTAAAATCATCCATCCAACATCCTCAACTGAAATGGCACTGAACTAATTGCTAACTACCTGATAATAAGCAAATGCTAGCTGCATTTTCTGATTTCTTTCCTATTACTACACCACGGTACACTTCAAAATAGCCTGGGTTAATCAGCTATAATAACTACAGCCATTGTTGGTACTTTGATTTGGCTATTGTTCTCACTAACTAATAGATCTGGAAATCTGCTACTAAATTAAATTCCCTGCGCCCGAGGTAGTTCTATTTCCATGCCACTAAATCAGGTGTCTTCGTTCTTTCTTGAATTTGTATGTAGTAGACAGCTAATGGCAAGAGAGACACTTAGCCGAGGTAGCTTGGCATGGTGTAGGAGATGGGTTGCTTACACCGAGCTCCAGTCTTTGGAGATAAAGCAGTTGTTACATATCAACGAGACCCTAGCAGAGCTGCAGAAACGGATTTATTGTCATATTGTCACTACCAAAAAACAATTGAACATCAAAAGTAATTTATTGCTACTAACATAATATTGATAGTCATGGAGAAGTCCAGAGGCCAAGGATGGATCTAGTGAACCATTATCTATGACGATGCATCAACTATTTCAATGGCAAAAATAATTTTGATAGATTTATTATCTAGTAATAGATGTTATTTTTTGTCAATCACAAATATCTATGATTTGCCTGGAGTAGGAATACTAGGATAGGATATATTTTCTTCATCATCAGTAACAAACTTGGAATATTCTTGGGCCAGCCTTATGAAGCTCAAAAGAGAATTTCTTCGATTTGGCATCTTTATAATTAAAGTTGGATCTCAAGTTAGGTTCTAGAAAGATAGATGGTTGGAAAGCAGAGCCCTATGGGAACAATATCCAAGTCTTTACAATGTCGCCCACCATAATTAAATACTGAAAATAGAGGTTTTAGGCACTTCACCACCCAAACTTTCATGGTGTGGAGACTTAATTGGACATAAATCAGTGGGATGGAACAATTATTCATCTACTCGAACATATCACTAATATTATGGTTGAGCCAAGGAGGAAAATGAATTTCATTGGAACTTGACTCCATGGACAGTTTTGGGTTAAATCTCATTATTTGGCTATGATCCATAATGATGTTACTAATATCAACAAATGACTTTGGAAATTAAAAGCGCCCTAAAATCAAAATGATTCTATGATACCTTTGTCAGGGTATGTAGTTCTAACTATAATAGATAAGTTAGCTAAGCGTAATTGGTTGGCAGTAAGCAATGTTGCTTTTGTAACAAGGATATATGGGCACATGTTTTTTGAATGCTGATTCGGTTGTGCTGTTATCTCAACCACGTTATCATGCCATTAGTTTTCAGTTATCACTTCAGCTTTGTCATGCTAACCTATAGACTCTTGGTTGTTTCAGATTTTTGCGGGGGCCTTCTCATCAGTATTCCTACTTATCGCTGCTCCTAATTTTGGTCTTGGTGGCATCTGGGCTGGTCTTACTCTATTTATGAGTTTGCGAGCAATTGCTGGTTTCTGAAGGTAGTAACGGATGATTCATTTGTAGAAATCTTTCAATTAGGACTTTCTTTTTCAAGGAACCAAGTTTCAGACTTGGGGAAATGGAAATAGTCTTCTTACTGGAACAGTAGCAGCATGAATGAATAGTGGCTTGTGGGTGATTTTCTGATTTTCAGGTTAGGGAGCAAAGGTGGACCTTGGGAAATAATCTGGTCAGAGAGTGAGTAAAGCACAGATTTGACCATGTATATTCAATTGATCTCATACTGTCAAGTTAAAGAGGAATTGAAGCTGGCTACAGCCTGCAGGCCACATAGCCCTGGCCCCTGGGTAATAGAAGACCTTTTGTAACATTTAGCAAGGTAGCTGATGTAGCTCTGTCGAAGTATGTACACAGTAGACATGGATTTGGTGTTGGCTTGCTGGGCTCTCGTGCTATGCCTGGTGAATGTAGAAGGCCTTAACAGCCTTTCACGTGTTTACCATGTACAACAAAACTGTGTTCCAATAGGAGGCCAGCCCTTCCTGTAAATTTCTTTTCTGGATGCCGTGCCTGAACGTGTTTACCATGCACTCGAAATCTTTGATGATATTCACATGACACAACCTAAAACTTCAAGAACCGGGCTGCAATCTCTTGCTTATCTTGGCCATTCTTAAATTGAGTTCATATATAATTGAACCTGCGATTTTGACTGTTGTAGCATTGAGGGATAAAACAAGAACTAAATAAACTGAGGCGGCATCTTCAATGTCTATCAAGGATTGATTTAATAACCATTGTGATCACTCAGTCAAGAAATGTCAAGCCATTGGTCTAGCAATTTCACTATCAATCTGACTACTGAATAGAAATTTGGTATCAGGCCGCCAAGAAAAGATGGCTGATGAAAGTCTATGCTCACAGTTTTCGGACTGGATTTCCAGCAACCGGCAACCCGTAGTGTACCATTCTCCAGCACTAATCACAAGTACTGTTAAATTTGTAGAACATGGGATGCATCTGTTTTTCCTTTATGTTATCCCTAACACTGCAGCCATCAATCTTATATACATTAATGTTGGATGTTACTGTTTATCAGTCATTGATGTTAGTGTTTGTGAGACAGCTGCTTTGCTACATGGTTGACTAGCCAAATTCTTATGTTCCAGTGACCTGACCATACTAGAGGTTACCATATGTTAGCCATGTAGTCTAGTTAGTGTTAGTCGGGCAGCTGCTTTGCTAACTATCATGGACAAAAATGACCTGTCTAAATATTTTGGTTCCGAAACCTTGACCAAGCTAGGCTTATTCTCATACTGTCACCTTTTGGATTTCTGGTGGTGACCTGTGGTGCTAGTCTCAAATTGCTGAAATTTAGCTTTTATTGTTTCTCTATGCTTGATTTGTTTAGTCAAAGCCATTTCTCTTGGTTACTAAAATCTTGAGGAATAAACTGAATGCTTGTCCTCCCACAATACGTGATGGTTGTTCTCAAGGGTTCAGTGCCTATGGCATTTGGAGGTACCCAGGAGCCTGCAGCTTATGGTGAGCTGGTTTCCATTGGAGGGTTGAACCCTGATGTCAACAAGAAGCTGAGTGCTGCCATTGCTTCTATTCTGGAGTCAAAGCTGTCCATTCCCAAGTCCTGCTTCTACCTCAAGTTCCACGATTCAAAGGCAAGCGGACACTATTTCTTGTTGATTCGACTTACCATTCATGGGTCCCTTACATCACCTAGTTCTCATTTCAATTTTGTTGTTTTTAGGCTCATCCTGCACAAGAACATGCTCAATGTTTGCATGCTTTGCATCAATAATAAATCATGTAAATAAACATCTGTGGTTTCACCTTTCATGCCATATCCCTAGCACTGCATATGTTTCATTTTCTGCTTGCTTATGTAGATGGTGTTTGTGTCTTTATTCTAGCGATGTTTTAGCACCATGGTAATTTTGAGTACTATGTGATGATGCAGCGCTCGGACTTTGGTTGGAATGACTCCACCTTCTAGATTCGAGATCCATGGGTGTGGCTCCACCGCTCCATTGAAGGAAGATCGTGTTCCCTAATGTCTTGTCCATTGCATAATGACCTAATAAGGACACTGTTGTAAGATATCAGTTAATTTGTGCTGAACTGAAGTGAAAACTATCATGTGGAACTGGGGCACAGACTTGTTCAATGCAACCTAGCATATTTGTGCTGTGCTGTGTTGGCTTGCACAAACTTGGTTATCTTGGTTGGTCCTTTGGGTTGGGTATGGTAAGGTTAAAATGATTCTATCTATCTTCTGTTTGATAGGGGATGATGGCGGTAAAGTAAACTTGCAAAGGGTACTCATTGCTGTTGTGATTTGCATGCTTAATGCTTAGTACAGTATGCTGTTGGATTAAAAGAAAAAAAGGAAAATTAAGGGATAAATGAAAAATGCAAGGGGAGGGAGTTTTGCACCTCAAGTATGGATGGCGCACGAACTTTGCTGGCGTGTTGCCAGTTTCTTCCAGAACCAAGGACATGGTGCTTGCTTGGTTTTGAAAAAGAGGGAAGAAGATGCGTTGCAGTTGTAGGCAGTGATGCTTGAGCTACCTGTGATCTGCTGCATAACCTGCTGAAATAGAGAGCCCCTCTCCAGCCCAACCCTTCGTTTGTTTCTTATTGTTGATGAATTTGTAATATTGTTGTTCGTTGCATCAACAGCTCTGTTGCTTTTGTTAGCAACCCTTGTGATCTGGTGTTTCCTTTTCCAAGGAAGTCATTCGCAGCTTTGAAATAAGATTCTATAAATCTCTAAAACTATGGAAAACTTGCACAACTGATTGTTAAGTGGTCACCAATTTTGAACGAGATCTAACAACAAAGAAGCTTCCAAAGATCAAAATATTTATAAACGTGCACCGTGGCGACCTGCCCATTTGTTCCGTGTTGGTGTGGGTGCCCGTGCCCGGCTCCCTTTGTATTCATCTGGAGCCATCACCCCTCCCCGCCCCGCTCTCAGATCCGCCAAACCCGGCCGCACAGAGACACCATGGCCGCGGCTTCCCCTCCACCCCTCCCCACCTCCGTCGTCCCGGCGGCAACACCATCTCCCTCCCCCATCCCCACCGCCGTCTCCTCCGCCGACGTCGCCGCCGCCGACGCCAACCCCGCCGCGGCGCGCGCCTTCGTCTCCCGCCTCCTCGACTCCGCCAGGCGCGCGCTCTCCGGCGCCCGCCGCTGGGCCGAGCTCGTCGACCGCTCCGCGCTCTCCCGCCCGGACACCCTCTCCGACACCACCTCCCGCCTCCGCAAGAACCTCGCCTACTTCCGCGCCAACTACGCCGCCGTCGTCGCGCTCTCCCTCGCCGCCGCGCTCCTCGCCCACCCCTTCTCCCTCACGGCGCTCCTCGCCCTGCTCGCCGCCTGGTGCCTCCTCTACATGCTCCTCCCCGCCGACGCGCCGCCGCTCGCCGCATTCGGACGCACCTTCTCCGACAGGGAGGTGCTCGGGGGCCTCATCACATCCTCCGCCTTCGTCGCCTTCCTCACCTCCGTCGGCTTGCTCATGTTCTCCGCGCTGGCCCTCGGCGCCGCCGTCGTCTGCGCGCACGGCGCGTTCCGCGTCCCGGAGGACCTCTTCCTCGACGAGCCCGACCAGGCTGCCGGCAGCGGCAACCAGCAGGATGAGGATGATGATGGTGGATCATCGGCCGCGGTGCTGCTGCTGCCTGACGACATGCTCGCCGACGTCCTCCGCCGCCTCCCGCCTAGAAGCCTTGCCGCGTCACGCTGCGTCCGCAAGCAGTGGTGCTCCATCATCGACGCCCGACGTATGCTCCGCGTCGACCTCCTCCCTCTCCAGCTCGACGGCTTCTTCTGCAACCCCAACCACCTCCAAGACCGCCCATCTTTCTTCGCACCCCCATCGACAATGCGCCGAATCACCACCTGCCTCGACGACATCTACGACACCCTCAGCTACGACACCCTCGGCTACATGAGCATCGAGGACCACTGTAATGGTCTGCTTCTACTTGGGCAGCATATGGTGGTCAACCCTGCTACACGACAATGGGCCACCTTGCCTGCCTACCCATCATCATCATCATCATCATTTTCTCGTGTCGACGATCAGCTGCTTCTACGTGTTGACAATCAGCTGATTGTCTACGATCCCATGGTGTCGCCGCAGCACTACGAGGTATTTCTCATCCCCATGTTACATGCCATCAACCACGGAGAAGACGACGACGACGACGAAGAAACCCAACATCTGCCAGCAGACTACTCAGCAGATGAGTACTGGCCACAGTCGCCATACACGACACACGTCTTCTCGGACTACTCAGCAGATCAGTACTGGCCACCGTCGCCATACACAACACACGTCTTCTCCTCGAGGAAATGGAGGTGGGAGGAGAGGTCCTTTGTCCGCCAAGGGGATCCTGCCGGAACCATCGCCGATATGATGTGGCGGGACGCCGGCGGAAGCCTGGACGGCCAGGGGGTCTATTTTCAGGGAGCACTCTATGTGCGTTGTCGAAACGATTCTGTAATTAGGTATCTCTACTCTCCATTATTATATATATCATTAATTAATTATTATTACTCGATCGACTCTCTTCGATCATATAATTCATATCCCATTATATATTTGCAGAATAAACTTGTCAGGTGACAAGTACCAAATGATTAAATCGCCTGTATCAAGGACCAGACTTGGTGAATATGATCTCTCTTACTTGGGAAAATCAGAAAAAGGGGTCTACTCTGCGCTACTTCATCAGGATGGTGTTAGTTGCCCACAATGTCGAGTTTGGTTGCTTAATGAACTTTGTGGTCAGATGGAGTGGGTATTGAAGAGTAACATCAACCTTCAATCCCTTGAAGATATTCCTCATCTTCAATTTGCTAATAAATATAGCAAACCATGGACGACCGTTGACGACTATAATACCAAGGATGAAGCACCTGCGCAAGACCAACTCGATGGATGGGACTCCGACGATGGTATCGTCCTAGAGATCACAGATAACAAGCAGGCCACTACAACAGACTGGAGTTTTGGTAATGTTTTCCTTGGATTTCATCCTTACAAAGAGATTGCCTTCTTTGATGTATCATCAGGAGTCGGATTCGTATCTTATCATTTGAATACCTCAAAGGTTCAAGAGTTGGGCACCTTTCATATAACGGAATTGGAAAACGTATTCCCGTACACAGCATGCTGGATGCGGGACTTGTTTGAAAACAATTAAGTGGCTTATCAAAAGGTTAGCGTACATGCATGGTTTTGGAACATGCATATAGATGTTGGATTCTCTGTTACTTTAATACTCTGTACATGTAAGTTATCCATTCAGACCTGCTATAATAAAGATTAGAGTTGCATCTCTAATTTTATTTTATTATCTTCCCGTCATGTTTTCCTTTCGTTTCTAGGTGGCCGCACTTAGCCGCGTGTTAAAAGGCATCAAAGAGATGGGAAAGACTGGTTATATAGTTGGGTGAAGATAACACGCCAAAACAACACATTTGATAAACTTTAGAGATAGTTGGGAACCAACACATCAAAATCATTTTTTAACTTACAAATATAATGGACGCATACACTACTACAGAATGCTCTCCTAAGCCGAGTCCAAACCTATTTTCAGAGCCGGTCTTGAGAGGTGGCACTGAACAAGCGGAACTGAAAATAAGATTTTCAGCACAGGTTCAAAACAACATTTTCACGGCCGGTTTCTGCCACCAACCGGCTGTGAAGGTTTATTTTCACGGCGGGTGGGGTCCAGAACCGTTGTGATAACTTTTTTGAGATTATAAAATATTTAAAGTAGCACTATTTTTACAGCATAATAATATAAAAGTATCGCAATCTGTGGAGCATATCAACAGTCAGACTTATGTCACAATCATTTGCCTTAAGCAACTCATCAATAAAATCTATGTATACAGTTGGAGACATTGAAATGAGCATTTTGGCTAGAGCAAGTGGATCCATGTCATTTTCCTTATACCGCGAAGGATCAAAAGTGTCACCAGAAGGGTAGAAGGGTATCCCTTTGATGATCACTCTGCAAAAATGTTATGAAGTGCTCAGCTCTGAGTGTAGTCATGTGAATAAAATAAATATATAAGTTTAAAACCTGCAGAACCATTAGAAAAGTGCTTTTAGTCTCACCTGCTTGTTTTTCCGGGGCCTTGTCTACAAATGAACTCAGGAATCCAGGTATGAAAGTACTGACATTTGGGTTCAACTCGATCGGCCCTTCCATGGTTCTTTGATCAACAAAACTGTAAATGCGCAAAGAGAAAAATTCAGTGCAAATATCTATGTGCAATTACAAAACAAAATAATATAATTTACATACTCAACAACGAAAGACAGTCAACGAGTGGACATGCATGCCAAAAATATATCAAGAGATAATAATATGCCCCAAGTGCCAATTCAAAGCGATAGAAGTTAAGAGGACAGTATAGCAGAAGTAGATCGACAGGGTTAATACATATCTGATCACATGCACCAATTTCAGTATTGGTGTGCATCAGAATTGACCTTCTTGCGCTAAAGTAACCCCTAAAAAACATTACTTCTAGCCAGTGTTTTCCTAGACGGAAAATGGTAGACGAACGGCGAGGGGCCGTTTAGGGTTTAGATGGGTTTAGACGTGTTTAAACAGGAATTAAACGGCCTAAACGGTTTGCTACTGTAGCACGATTTCAGCAAGATTGAAGAGGACTTTACTAACCTTTTGTGAAGTAAACTTGAAGCTTTTGATTTTGATATTCTCCCAAGTTGAGATATGTGCCTGAAAAAGAAGGAGCAGCTATTAGAGTATGGTGTAGAACTGTAGAAGTGTAGATAATAGTGCATTACAGGCAGCATATGAACAAGAACAAGATTAAATAGTAGAATACATTAAACATGCTCAATTCAGCTCCAAAATCAGCAAATGACAGAAAATAATATAGCACCGCAAATAAGTGATAAGCACAAACATAGATAGTTCTTACAAACCACTACAAGAAAATGGCAAAGATTCGTCGGCCCAGTTAAATTCGTCGGGGCCCGACGAATTTAACGCCTTATATTCGTCGGTCCCGTCGAATACATGGCTACCGACGAATATAAATTAAATTCGTCGGTACCTGACGGAAGCCGACGAATTTATATTTGTATTCGTCGGTGACCGACGTATAAGGGCCGACGAACATTGTTTGTAGGGTTACCTCCGGCCCCGCCCGCCCGGTCCAACTTGGACTTCGCACATCTCGCAGCTCTGCTGCGCCGCAAGTCCACCGGAGCCGCGGCGCGCTGCCCCTCGCCATTGCCGAGGTCTCCAGATCCCCGCGTCCCCCAGATCCGCGCGCTCACTCCGCCCGCTCCCACCTGGGTCCCACATCTCGCGCCCGCCGGCTGCTGCGCCATCCTCTGCGCGCGTCGGCCCCTCGCCATCGCCGGCGGCCTCCGGATCCGCGCCGCCCCTCGCCATTGCCGGGGTCCCCTAGATCCGCGCGGCCCCTCGTCATCGCCGGTGACGCCCCCGCCAGTCTGCGGGCGTGTGCGTCTCCCCGGCGCCCTCTGCCTCCCGCTCGTCGTTCCCTCGGGGGTCTGCGCGCTCGGCCTGTCGCCGGCGCCACCCGGGGCGCCCTCCTTGGCCTCCTCTGCATCTGTCGCCGGCGCCGGCCTCCTCCGCACCTTCCCTGGCCTCTATCTCCCCGCGAGCCGTGCTCCGTCGAGTTCTTGCAGTAAGTGCCCGGTACTCCTTGTTGTTAGTATGCGAAAGGAGCTCAATGCCCTCATTCAGAACTATTCTTGAGGTTTAGTCAGAACTATGGTGAATTTGGTACTCATTCTGACTGCTGCTTGGCTCCATCAGATTGATGGGACAAGGTCGATAACGAATGCGATATAAAGTTGTAGATCGCTAGCGGTAAATTAATTGATGTGTGTATGCTAATTTAGTATATTGTAAATGGCCGCAGATTTCACCGTTGTTGCTACGGATCGTCGGCAACACCCTCCGTCGCCGTGCTCACGGCGGCGCGCCCTCAACAATTGGGCCTCACTACTTGGCAAGGTGAGCACGAGCACACTCCTTTTAAGTCAGAGATCAGATGTCCTTTTAAGTCAAGTGTTTCGTGTGCCTATTAGAGCATCACACCTAGTTGCTGATAATCTCGGTTTAGGCCTGGTACTAATTTTCCTGGAGTATGAGTAGTGCTGTATGTTTACATGTCGGTTATCTTGCAAGATTGCTGCACTCAGGTTGCTGCTACTTTTTTTAAGCATTATTCTAATATAGTTTCTGCCACTACTTGGAATTTGTGCATTCTATTTAAGCTGCCCACTGTCATCTGGATAAGCAGCCAATTTTATTCATACACCGAACCTGGTGATCCAGAGGTGGCAGAAAATGGTTGAAACCAGAGAACTAAACTTGGTTGTACTGCCATCTCTTACTAACCTTGGCACTTGTTTTTCTTTATTTCTTTAGCTTTGAAAATGGTTGACGACAGAAGGAAGGCGATGTACGATGGTTTTGATAGTGTCAATTTTAGTCATTCTAGAGAATGGGGCGAGGTGGCTAAAGATTTTGTGTCTCGTGCATTTGCCAATAACCCTTCTACGGTGAAGTGTCCATGTAGTATCTGTCGGAATTGTTGGCGGCAAAATCTGCACAACCTTCAACTGCACCTCTTGAAGAATGGGTTTATGCCCAACTACTTGGTGTGGTATGAGCTAGGAGAGGTTCAGTGCAGATGTTCAGTGCAGCTATGCAATTTCAGGGCGGTAGACCTCCCTTTGAGTCGCCGCCCTTTGTCCCACGCCGGACACAGTCTGGACCTCCAGGAGATGTTGCACAGGTATATATATGACTACTTTTATGAAGATAAAGATGAAAGTCGTAACTTCAATTCTGTGTTGCTATAGGGCGCCACAGGTGCTGGAGTGCAACGGCCACCAGAGCAGGTCATGCCGTGGAGTTTTCCTCAGGGTTCTCAGCCACCTGATCCTCTTCAGCAAGGAATGATGGGGTTCTTTCCATTCGGGTTCCCGCCGTGGGGTTTCGGACCACAAGGGATGCCATATGGTCGCCCTCCATCTGCAGGATCATCACACCCTTCTTCAATGGAGGTATGCTACTTTAAATTTAGTGCACAAAACGATTGATCCGCCAATAATAATATGTGTGTCAATGTGTATTGCTACCGAGGTGAAATAATTTTTTTTACTACAGCAGGGAGTTATCACAGTTTGTAGCTCTAAATCTTGTTTGAACACACATTATTTCCAAATTCTTGGAGTAGCTGTTGTCGTTGCTGGCCGTTTCCTTGATTCATCAGTTCTAGTAGTATTATTAAGGAGTAGCTGTTGGATCCTGCTGCATCTGTTGCTGTTGCTTCCACACCCTGCTGCCCTGGCTGGCTGGTTGGAATTTGCAAGACTCATCAAACTCTATTGGGCTCCAACCATCTCATATAGTAACCTACGCATGATCTGGACATTCTGGTTGTTATGAAATCCTTGAGAGCTCATCACAGGCCCCTGCATGCAGTCATATTTCATACAGTAGCTTCTCTTTCTTTTCATTTGCATGTACCACGCATGCTCTCTCGTTCAACAAGGAGACAAGCAGTGTCTCTGCTGCAGGTTACTGTTTTATTGTTTGACACTGCTGTTTTATTGTTTCACAGTGAATCAAATGGATTGACATTACTAGATAGTGAATCATTTAATTTTTCTTTGATCTGAAGTGAAAATAACTAGTGAATGCTCTCTCCATTTGCCAAACTAACGTTTTAATTCTTCTATAGGGTTCAACTTCGCATCATGAGGCGCCTCATACTCCAAACAATGCGACTCAAGAAGTCACCAACCAGAATGTCAATCCGGGCGGCAGCTGAAGTTGTATGTTATTAGTATTGAACTTGGGTTGGACATGTTATGTCAAGATACCGGTATTATTAGTAGTATTGAACTTGTTTGTTATCTTGTTGTTGAACTTTGAATAAACATGTTATCTTGTGATGGAATTTATTTGAGATTTGTGATGTTATGTGAAACAGTGTGAAACAGAACAATAGCCCAAAAAAAAAACGAAAGGTCGTCGGTGACCGACGAATTTAGGTGACAACGTGTCCTAAATTCGTCGGTCACCGACGTATATAACGGACACGTGGCACCGAGTTGGCAGTCGAGGGAACGAGCCAGGTGGGCAGCAAATACGTCGGTCACCGACGAATTTAGACCACGCTGGCCATAAATTCGTCGGTGACCGACGAACTCAATGTACACGTGGCGTTTTGTAGCCGGACATGGAAAGTTGCCACGTGGACGTTATATTCGTCGGCCGCCGACGAGAAACCGACGAATTTAATATAAATTCGTCGGGGCCGACGAATATATGGTCTTAAATTCGTCGACGCTTGGGCGACGGCCTATATTCGTCGGTAACCGACGAATTTATGTTAAATTCGTCAGTTACCCTTATAAATTCGTCGGTTCTTGGCCGACGAATTTTACCCGTTTTCTTGTAGTGAACCAAGCACCACAAATAGGTTCTTACAAACAAAGCAATAGTTAATAACTAGCTAGATTCTGGGTGGAGACTGATTTTCAGATAACCTCCAGGCGGAGACTTGAGGAAACAGTGAAGGAGCAAGAAAAGGAGCATTACCTTGCAGCAGGAACGAGCTTCTGCCTCCTGGTGGCAGACAACTGGGCGGGCGAGCTCTCTGGACGCCGGAGGAGCACCCCTGGGCGCGTGCACCTCCCTGCCTGGGGTCTTGCGGGAGAGCCCCTACCTGAGGTCTGGGCGTGGGCAGGGCGCTGGAGTAGACTGCCTGGGCGAGGGTAGGGCGCCGGCGGAGAGCTCCACGGTGAGGGCGACGACAGGGCGCGGAGGAAAGCTTCTGGGCGGGCGCGCCTCCCTGGGCGGCGGCCCTGTGCTCCAGCGACTCCTCCCTAGGTGGCGGCGGGCACCAGGGAGGCTGGGAGATGGAGGCGGCCAGGCGGGGGTTGAGAAAAGTGGAGGCTGGAGGGCGCTCGTGGGCTCGTGGCGGGTTGGGAGTTGAAAACGGCCCAACTCCGAAACGGACAGAAAAACGGCCCAAACGGCGTTCAAAATCGCCCAGGCACCGTTCCGTTTCGGCCGTTTAAACATGCGCTGACCGTTTAAACCGGTCAACGTTTAATTTTTCCGCCTAGGGCCTAAACTAAACGTCAATGCCTGGTCTACCGTTTAGACCCGTCTAAACGGCCGTTTAATACCGTTTAGGAAAACAAGGATCTAGCCTTCTAGGAGAGTAAATTTCCAAATGTAGGAGATTCTTGGAAACAACAATTATATTCCTAAAATTAGAATGTTGCTTCTTAAAATGGAGCCTACAGAATCCAAATGATAAAAACCTGCAATTATGCTCACACAACAGTAGTTGCTCTCAATCAGAATACTATTCATATGTAATGCACCTATATGTTCCCGTCCACTTGGGTCATTGGGTGCCTGGCATAGGAAGTACAGTAGAGAAGTGTAGTTTTCTGGCCCCAAGTAATAATTTTGCTGCAATGAAATAAAGGCCAGTATATACAGTGAGAATGCTCTGTATAGTAAGGCTATTCTCAGAACTATAATTATTTGTAAGACCAGCAAGGCAAAGTAAGCATTCTGAGAACATCAAGGCAAAGTAAGAATTCTCAGATCTATAACGAAGTCTTGGCATTAATAACAAACTAATATGTCGAGCATTTAATAGTCATAGCCTAGCAATAGCAAATTGGATTCTGAGAAGTAGATGTAAATTAAAATACTCATCATACATGGACAAAATAAATATAGAGCTGGGGGTCAGTTCTATCTTACAGATGCAGTGTCCGTTATAGTAATTATTGGATCGTTCACTGAAAATATGGTTTCACGTTCTGCTGTCAGACTTACGTTCGGAGGATTGATAGATCCCTTTGGAAGAGCATGTTTGGTTGCAAGACACAATTTGTCATGCCTAAGGTTAGGTACCAGCCACACCTGTGGCAAGCTACATTATGTGGCAAAAATAGAGTGTTTGGTTGATAACTAAGGTTTGGCAAAAATAAGTGTGGCTGCTGTTTGGATTAATGCCACAAATATTTGGCAAAAAGTTGTGGATGCCGTTTGGTTCCCAGCCATATGTTGGTTAAAAACACCTCAATGCTCCGGTAAGAACAAGCAACAATAGGCATATATTTGACCAATATTACAAGCAGCAAGCAGAAGCTTGATGTTCAATGGTACAATAGCATTCCAGTAGTTTTTTAGCCCAATTTTTCAAATATTAGTTCGATGAAATAATAACAGCTAGTACCCAATATATTTACATAATGAGCAAACTTTCCAGCATATAGTATAGGATCCTGAAAGAGCCTCTGACACATAGTATCTGACACATAGTATACTGGGACTAGTATACTGGGACTTGTTTCTTTGAACCTTTGTTTTCGACTTCCCGCTTGTTTCTTTGAACCTTTGTTTTCGACTTCCCGCACTAGGGTGACGCTGATTGCCAACTGAGATGCTGCAACATACATCAGCAGGTGTTCTCCTGACATATAGCCATTTTCTCAATATAATCTTCCAATTCTGCAAAAGCTTTGGTTTGTTCGGGTCCCCACTCCAGTTTTCCGGATCCCCTTAGCGCCTTGAAGAAAGGCAAGCTTCTCTCAGCTGATCTGGATATGTACCTATTTAAAGCCGCTATTCTTTCAGTAAGCTTTTGTACATCTTTTCTGAACTTTGGCTCTTGCATTTCTTTGATTGCTTTAATTTTGTCCGGGTTTGCTTCTACCCCCTTAGTTGATACCAAACAACCCAGAATTTTTCCTTTCTGAACACCAAAAACATATTTTCCAAGTTCAATTTTAGATTTGCCTCTTGCAATCTAGCGAAGGTCTCCGCCAGTTCTTTAATGTGGTCTAGCCTCTCATCACTCTTTACAATGATATCATCGACGTATGCCAAAACATTTCTGTTGATTTGAGGCTTAAAAACCTCCCCCGTCATTCTTGTGAAAGTTGGCCCTGCATTTTTCAGCCCCTCTAGCATTCGGACAAAACAATATGTTCCAAAAGGAGTGATAAAACTAGTTTTCCTCATCTTCCTTTCTCATCCACACTTGGTGATATTCTGAGAAACAATCAAGAAGTGACATGATTGCTGCTCTTGCCGCTGCATCAATTACTTGGTCCACTCGAGGCAAAGGGAAATTATCTTTTGGGCATGCTTTGTTCAGGTCGGTGAAATCAATATACATTCTCCACTTTCCATTATTCTTTATGACAGGCACAGTGCTTGCTAGCCATTGAGGGTATATGACTTCCCTGATGACCTTCGCATCTAACAACCTTTGCACTTCAGACTTGACTGCTTGAATCTTGTCATCTAACATCTTTCTCAATTTCTGCTTTTTGGGTCTGATAGCTTTCTCAATGCTTAGCTTGTGCTCAATGATATTTCTATTGACTCCCACCAAATCATTTGCAGACCAGGCAAACACATCCTTATTTTTATGCAAGAACTCAATCAATGTGGCAGAACCAACCTGAATTACACCGGCTCAAGTACGTAAGTCTTCTCTCAAGGCTCCAACGTACTTCAAACGGTATAACCCCTTGGCCTGTCGGGTAACGTCCCGATAAACCACCGAATGCAGGATCAAACAAGGTACCTCGCACGAAGGCAAGTCCAGAGATACAATTACCAACATATTTTACATTACAGGCACTTATATTACAAAAGTGTCTCAAAGTAGCATAAGTGTCCAAACTGATAAAAGTTATTACAAACCAGTTCCAAGTTTTCAAGTTTACGGCAACGGAATTTGAAATGCGACAACTATACACGTCGCCAGCACGGACATCATGCTAAGCCCTGGCATGATATCACTCGGGATGATCGGTGTTGGTCGGGGACGGGTCCCACTCCACGCACCAACCGTCGGGCAGAGTGTAATGCCATGGCACAGGCAGAATAGAGTCCTCAGGGGGAGTACCTGGAACAAAAGTCACAATGTAAGGCTGAGTATCCTAATACTCAGAAGGCTTACCCGTTTCATGGTATACTTAGCCATGTAACTAGACTATGAAGGCTTTAAATGATTCTGGGTTTAGTTTTCAGCTGAAAAGCAACAAAGAGTAGATCTTTAGCCAAACATCATCTTTGATAAGCATAAAGTTGCTCTTGTTACTCTATGTGGCAAAGGGATCAAGCAGTCTCAATCTCCGCGAGAAACGGACGATTCTGAATCGAATTTCATAACCTTGCAAGGGTAAACCTAACTCACACGCTTGGAACGTCCAATGATCATTCCGAAGCAACCGTTTGCCTTTCATTCCGACTCGTGGAACAGATCCACCACAAGCGACTGCAGGACCATACGCACAACCAAAGTGCAGGACGTACGTCTACAGCGCTACTGTACGACCGTACTCCTGGTTGCCCTGCAACACGTATTCCCACACGTCGAAGCGAGTAACCGAAAAAACCAAATATGAGTGGTGGGAGGTATGTCCACTCCTCAAGCCGATAGGTTACTAGGCTTACCGCTTACCAAATTTCACGGCATGTGGCTAGTACTTTCAAACGCTTAACCACCGCTACCACACACTGCGACCTTAGCTAAATTCATCAACACAGACAGGGTATCATCTCAACCATGATACTTCGCATAAATCCCGTCCGTCATCCTTATAGTGATTACAGGAATGTAAACACTACAATTCCTATTAAGCTCGCGAGTGACAGGCAATCACTCGACTTCTACCGGTCCTATTAGCATAGCAGCTATTCGGACTCAAGTTCTAGTATTCAGTACATCGGTTCCAAGGAATATGCACTAGGGTTTCCAAACAACTACTAAGAACTTAATGCACAAGTATATATATAAACATAGATTGCAGTGTAGTTAAAGTAGCGGGTTTATGTCCGGGACTTGTCTTCGTTGGCGGGGCTGGGGGCAGGAGTGTCAAAGTTTTCCGAACTTTAGTTCGGAGCTTCAGTTAGATTTCCGACGACGTTCCCAGGGTCTTCAGAAATTTCCACTTCTTGTTCCGGAATCAGCTCGTAGTCTCTGTCGGCGAGAGTAGTTGAGTCTATATGATATGCAAAGATGTGGTTCAATGGATGCACATACTTTTCATTCCACTTCACGATAAAGTTGCAATCCAACGAAAACATAGTTCACTCATCAAACATATTATTGACTCTTCTACTGGGCAGTCATTTATCGAGTATAAACTAACCTAGTTAGCTACACTAGACAACATGTTTCATTTTTATAGAACAAACTACTGTAGCACTGGGGTTGAAAATTTTATTAACTGTAAATGAAGCTATGTCAAAGCTACTGTAAATTTATCAAGATTTTATCTTCATAGAAATTATGTCACAAGAATAAATAACAACAGCGCTAATATATTAAGAGTTATTTATAGTTATAGATATATACAAGATTTTGTTCTGGATTTTTGTGAACAGGTTGCACTACTCAAGAGCAACACCTCAAAATATTTTCATAATTTTTAAGCATTTAGAGCTGCAGATATTAAATACACAATATTAAATAAGCATTATCCATGATGAAACTCATACATTATAAAATATTATACAAACAGTAGGTTAATTATTTTTCCTAAACTAACTTAATTGGTTTTACATTTTGACTATTTTTCTACTATTTACTAAGCATTTTCATAGTTTGCAACCACTTTAAACTAACATTTAAATTAGAGCAAAAACTATTTGGAAATTGAAGATCAACCCGTAAGGAAAGTTGTAGATCTTAGAACAAGGAATCCAACAAATTTTAGTTTGTATTTTTCTGATTTTTCTCTGAATTGCTATGGAATTTTAAAGTTTGCAACAAAAATAACAAAGGGGGTCCCTGAAGGAACTATTCATTTGAGTCACGGCTTCGCAGACAGCCCCCTGGGCTTTTGTATCTTTCGACCCGAGGTCCTTGGCCGTCGTCAGAGAGGGGGCGCAGGTTTGACCGGCCAAATCCGGCAAAGGTGATCGCCGGCGGCGAGGGTGGAGGGGCGTGGGAGCATCACCAAGTTTGTGCGCACCTATGGATGCTCGAGATTGGGTCGGGGTGGCCTGTAGCGGCGGCGCGACGAGAGCAGGCGGGTCGGCGGCGGAGGAGCACGGCGGAGGCGGCGCTCCGGCGAGTCCTGTGCAAGGGGAAGGGGTCGGGAAGCTTCAGGGCGATGTGGGGAAGCCAGAGATGGGGTCAATTGGAGTCGAGGAGGGTCGGAAAGGGGTGCTCCACGACGGGCAGGAGACGGCGACGGGTGGCGGTCGCCGGGAGTGGCGCTCCAGCCGAAATTTGATGGTGGCTAGGGGCTGGTGAGCATGAGCAGGTGATGGGGAAGCTCGCTAGGGGGTCGGTGGGGGCAATGGGCGGTCGACGGCGGCCACCCACGGCAGCCAGTAGCTCACCGGACAGGAGGAGCGGGCGGCGGTGGTGATCGTGGGTACGAGGTGCTGTGCAGGAGGAGAAACGAGCACAATTGAGTTGGGCAGGAACTGGAGAAGCTCAAGAGCGGGAGATTAGAGGCCCGGAGGGGGTGCTCGGCCCATGCCACGGCGGTGGCGAGGTGTCGGCCGGGCGGCGCCGGGATCGGCGTGGCGCACGCAGGGGAGGGTCAGCAAGGGCGAGCTAGGGCGGCGGCCGGCGTCCAAGTGACGCGTGGGGTGAGGGACGCAGGAGGTGGTGCGGCAGCAGCAGCACAGTGGTGGCAGGGGGGTGTTCTGCGCCGGCGGCAGTTTGGAGCAGGGGAGCAGAGGGATGCCAGAGGAAGAAGAGAGGAGGGAGGTGTCCGAGGGGTCTCTTTGCAAATTTCAAAAATCTCAAGGATCCTTCTGTAAAGTAAAATTTCCCATTGATCCAAAACCTTAATGAGGAAATGACCAAAATAGAAGTTGGAGAGTTTTTCAAACCCTACAACATTGCTTTAGGGTTCAAATTCAAAAACCCAGAGTACACAGCTTTAATTTTAAATTTTGAACAAAAGTTGTATTTAAATAAGTTTTGTCCTTACTGAGGTAGATTTCATGCAGTTTTGGACATAATTGCAAGTTTTCATGCAATGTCATGATGACTTGCATTATTACATTTTGATCCTAAGTAAATTTTGAAAGTTACTATTATACTTCAATTATTTTGCATAAAAGGACCCATACTTTTGCATTAATCACATCTAAGTCCTTCTTTCCACATAAACACCCAAATTTCTTATAATTCAACATATCTATTACATTTTCTTTCCTAATGTGATACAAATTTGACACCTAAGGTGTCACAACCTTTCTATGTTGTTGATTCTACCTCCCATTCTTACCCAATTAACACTAAAGGGCCCAAAATTTTCAAAATTACATAAATACCCTTTTTCCTTTGTACTTAAATTTGAACACACATACTCAATAGCAAATATACACACTTCACGCTAAAATCTAGTGTTTATAATTCTAGATACTGAATGTCACAGCCTTCCCCCCTAAAAAGAATCTTGTCCCGAGATTCTAAAGCAGAATGGAATCGGGCAATTAGATTTGGGAATTGGCTTGAAGGAAGTTTGGAAAATTTCGTTGAAGATAAGATTCAGTTTCCCAAGTCGCTTCTTCTTCGGTGTGATGATTCCATAAGATCTTATACATCTTAATCTTCTTTCTTCTGGTGACTCTCTCTTTGGTATCAAGGATTTGGATAGGTTGTTCTATGTAAGATAAATCAGGTTCAATCTCAATGGCTTGTGCTTCAACGATCTCAGTAGGAACTTTGATACATTTCTTGAGTTGAGAGATATGGAAGACATCATGAACGGCGGCCAACGGAGATGGAAGACGAATTCCGTAAGCCACTGGGCCACAGACTTCAAGAATTTCGAAGGGTCCGACATATCGGGGTGTCAACTTCCCTTTTATGCCAAAACGTTGAACACCTTTAGTAGGAGATACTTGGAGATAGACAAAATCCCCTATTTGGAATTGCAAAGGTTTCCTCCTTTGATCTGCATAACTTTTCTGTCTGGACTAGGCTGCTTTGAGATTGGCTTGAATAACCTTGACCTTATCTTCGGCTTCGACAACTAGGTCTGGTCCAAAGATTTTGCGTTCGCCGGTCTCAGACCAACTCAAAGGAGTTCGACATCTTCGACCGTATAACGCCTCAAAGGGAGCCATTTGAAGACTAGACTGATAGCTATTGTTGTAAGAAAACTCGGCCAAGGCGAGACACTTGTCCCAGCTTGTACCATAGTGAATAATACAAGCTCGGAGCATGTCTTCAAGAATTTGGTTAACTCGCTCAGTCTGTCCATCAGTCTGAGGATGATATGCAGAGCTTCGAATTAGTTTGGTTCCAAGAGCATACTGCAGTTGTTCCCAAAAAGGGGCAATAAATTGTGCCCCTCGATCAGAAATGATGGTTTTTGGGACACCATGCAATCGAACAATTTGATCAACATAGACTTCAGCATACTTCTTGGCAGAATAAGTGGTATGTACAGGAAGAAAATGAGCAGTTTTGGTAAGTCTACCAATGATTACCCATATAGTCATGTTTTTGAGATGTGTTGGGAAGACCAACTATAAAATCCATACTAATGTCTTCCCACTTCCACGATGGGATGGGTAGTGGTTGGAGTCTACCAGATACTCTTAGATGACTGGCTTTGACTCTCTGATACATATCACATTCGGATACGTATTTGGCAAATTCTCTTTTCATCCTGGTCCACCAAAAGTTTTGCCTAAGGTCTTGGTACATTTTGGTACTACCAGGATGAATAGAAAACTTGGATAGATGTGCTTCATCAAGGATTTGTTTACGAAGTTGATGATCCTTAGGCACAACAATACGATTGTTGAACCATAGAATTCCTTGATGATCAGTGTGGAAACACTTATATTTTGCTTCTCCCTGAGAGAGTTTCTGCTTGATAATTTTGATGCCTTCATCATGTAATTGTGACATGATGATTCTATCTTGAAGGGTAGACTCAATAGATAATAGATGCAGACTACCTTGAGGAATGATCTCCAGATTGAGTTTCCTTATCTGATAGCAGAGAGTTTCACTGAAGATTTCTATAGATAAGCAATGACAATGTGCCTTACGACTTAATGCATCCGCAGCCACATTGGCCTTGCCAGGATGGTAATGTACCTCAAGATCATAGTCTTTGATCAATTTTAACCAACACCTTTGCCTCATATTTAGGTCAGCTTGAGTAAAGATATATTTGAGGCTCTTATGGTCAGTGTAAATGTTACACTTGGCGCCCATAAGATGATGTCTCCAAATCTTGAGAGCGTGAATAACCGCTGCCAATTTAAGATCATGGGTTGGATAGTTTTGCTCATGATTCCGGAGTGCTCTGGATGCATAAGCAATGACCTGGTTGTTTTGCATAAGAACACAACCAACTCCAATCCCGGAAGCATCACAATATACATCGAAAGGTTGAGTGCTATCTGGTTGGGCTAGCACTGAAGCAGTTGTTAGAAGTTTTCTCAAGGCGTGAAACACTTCTTCACACTTGTCGTCCCAACGAAATTTAACCTCTTTCTTAAGTAGTTCAGTCATGGGTTTGGCTATTTTGTAGAAGTCTGGAATGAATCGGCGATAGTATCATGCCAATCCAAGGAAACTTTGGATTTGATGACTGAAGTTGGAGGCTTCCAATCCATAACCTCCTGAACTTTGGTGGGATCAACCGATATGCCTTCACTGGAGATAGTATGTCCCAAAAATTTCACATTATCCAGCCAGAATTCACATTTCGAGAATTTGGCGTAAAGGTGATGATCACGTAGCCGTTGAAGAACGACACGTATATGATTAGCATGATCTTCTTTAGTCTTGGAATATATCAGAATATCATCGATGAAAACCTCGACAATTTGTCGAGTTTCGGCATAAAGACTAAATTCATAAGATACATGAAATATGCCAGTGCTTTTGTGAGTCCAAAAGACATAATCAGATATTCATATAATCCATATCTGGTCGAGAAAGCTGTTTTTGGAATATCTCTAGGTTTAATTTTGATCTGATGATAACCAGAGAGTAAGTCAATCTTAGAAAAGACTTTAGCTCCAGCTAGTTGATCGAACAAGATGTCAATGCGGGGAAGAGGGTACTTATTTTTGATAGTGACCGCATTGAGTGGACGATAATCGACACATAGCCTTAAGCTATTGTCCTTTTTCTTTACAAAGAGAGCAGGACAACCCCAAGGTGAAGCACTTGGGCGTATGAAACCTTTATCAAGAAGATCTTGAAGTTGGATTTTTAGTTTGGCCAACTCATTTGGAGGCATATGATACGGCCTCTTTGAAATAGGAGCGGTGCCAAGTTGAAGTTCAATAATGAACTCGATGTCTCTATCTGGTGGCATTCCAGGCAAGTCATCTGGAAAGACATCGGGATACTCACAGACTACAGGAATATCTTTTACTTTAAGGTCTATGATAGCATAGGCACAAGAGTGAAGAAACTCTTGCTGAGGCAGGTAGAGAGTGGTGGCTCCTTGATGTGGTGAATCAATCTCAATAACTCAGGAAGAGATATCTAGCAGTACCCTATGTTCTGTCATCCAATTTGTCCCAAGTATGACATCAATACCCTCTAAATTTAGCAGTACCAAATCAGTTTTGATTAATTTGCTACCTAACTGAATTGGCACACTTTTAACCATTTGGTTAGAGGTAATCTTTCCTCCAGGGGTAGAAATCATATATGACCCCTTGGTAGGACAAAGATCAAGTCCTATTCGGGTACCACAGTTGTTACTAATGAAACTATGAGTTGCTCCTGAATCAAATAATGTAACAACTGGTTTGTGATGAATAGAGAATATACCCGACATGACGGGGGCTCCATCCGGAAGCTCTGCAAGGGTGGTAAAGTTAACTCACCCTTGCCGGACTTGCATCATCGGCCTCTTGCCCTTGTTTTGGTTATTCTGATTAGAAACTTGCCCTTGATTAGGCTTCCTGGGCTGCGGACAATCTCTGATGAAGTGATCCACACTCCCGCAATTGAAACAACGATAAGTGCTGCTTCTCTGTTGGACTTGTTGAGCATTTGGCCGTGGGCCAGATTGTTGCGGCTGTTGCGGAGGTACGGGAGGTCTATACCCTCCTTGCTGTTGAGGCGGCCTAAAAACCAATCTGCCAAATGGAGCATTCCGCGGTGGCGCTCTAGGCGGTGTATTCTGAACAAATCGATACCGCGAGGGTTGAGCACTCGCGGGTCCAGTGGAAATCCTTCATTTCTTTTCGGCACAGTATGCCGTGATGGAATCCTTCTGGGTCAGAGCCATGTTGACCAGCTCACTAAAGGTATTGGCCTTCACAAGGTTCAGGCGTTCTTTGAGCTTAGTGCTCAAGCCCTGACGAAAACGATCTTGCTTCTTGGTATCACTGTCAGCGTGATAACCCGCGTACTGGCATAGGTGATTAAAAGCCTGTGCATATTGCAGTACGGTGTGGGTGCCTTGGGTGAGTGCCAAGAACTCATTCAACTTCTGCTCCATCAGTCCTTCGGGTATATGATGTGCTCTGAAAGCATTCCAAAATTCATCCCAGGAGATAACATGGCCATCAGGTTGCATGGCACAATAATTATCCCACCAAATACGGGCAGCACCACGTAGTTGTTGGGCAGCGAAGTGAGCTTTATTAGAGTCCGCACATGGAATCGTAAGAAGAGCAAATTTAGATTCAATGATGTGAAGCCAAGCATCAGCATCAAGGGGCTCCTCAACTTTGCTGAATAGCGGAGGCTGAGTACTGAAGAAATCTTGGTAGTTTGCTACCTGAGGATCATCACGACCTCCTCGTGATTGTTGACGTTGTTGGTTCTGCTGTGCCTGTACTAGCAGATTAAGAAGTTCGGTCTGCCGAGCCATAACCTCGGCTAGATTTGGAGGTGGTGGTGGCGGTTGTTGGGAACCGCTGGCCTGATCTGCCCGGAAACCTTCCGGGGTTTCGCGCGTGGCTCCAACCATCTGAAACAAAGGAGATGTCCATTATTAATCACATACCCTTACTCCCATTTCAGAAGTTACACCGCTACTAACAGATATGCAATTCACATATTCCATTCAACCAACTCATTTTAGAAGTAAAGATATTGAACAAGATGATAAAACACAAGACTTAGATTACAACGCAGATACTAGTCATCCTTAACATCGTACATCAGAATGGTCCGTACACAGGCCATCTATATTACATCAAATGGAACTAGGTCTAGGTAAACTACTTACTACCTAGGTCACTACACTTTACATTGGTTACATCTAAAGAGTCGACGATTTGAACAAACTAGAAATCGTCGAGATTGCCTACAGAAGACTGACTGCCGGAAGAAGAGTAATCTGGCTGAGGGTTGGGTTCCGGGTCTCCATGCTCGGAGTTGAGATCCGAAACTCTCTCAATTTCCTCCGGGTCTTCTTCTTCACCTTCAGGTACTACGGGTGCAGCGGGAGGTACTTGTTGCTGCTGCAGTTCTTCAATGTGAGCATGGGCGTCGTCAGCCTCAAGGATCAGATCATGGATTTGCTCCTGAAGGAACTTAATGATTGTGTTACGCTGAGTGATTATTGCATCACTTTCGTTGATCTGATCCTCCCGATCAAGAATGGTCTCATCCTTTGCTGCAATTATCTCCGCCTTCTCAGTAACCAAGGCTTGAAGCTCCACTATTTGGGTGACTTGCCGGTCAGCATTCCGGTAGTGAACTTGAGCTACACCAGTTAACTGACCCATGCTGCGACGCAACAAGATCTCATAATGGTGCTGAACATTCATAAACCTGATGATACCACGGATCGTCTCCTCGGCTGAATCTCCCAACAGATGGCCATAATGGGCTATCCTGAAATTCCACTCAGGATCACTAGAGTCTATAGCAGGGAATAGAGAAATGGGATGCCCGGCAACTTCCATAGGATGCTAGTTGCAGAAAATATGGATAGCCTCAAGAGCAGCAGTCTCGATAGTGTCGACTAGACGGTAGCCCACCACATCGACCTCGATGGGGTGCCACTGAGAACGGAAGGGATGCTGAGGAATAGTCATTGTGACTCTGCACCGCGGCACACCTTCCTCCCTATACTCCACTCCATCGTACTGGGGAGGCTCAGTGTAGAAGAATAAACTGAGTGATTCCCATAGGAGACGGGGAAAACCCTCCCAGTGCAAGGCATTAGTATGAAGATGCCCTGCATGATCCCAAGAGACGTTCGAAGGAGCGGCCATCTGAAACAAGAATTCAGATGATGAGATTCACTTACCCTGCTGAGAACTCACAAGGTAAATGGAACGAGACAATCAATGCTGGTAACAGCAAGGCTGAAATTCAGATGAATATTTAAAATACTCCACTAAGACTACCACAAGGATTTTATTGAAACCACACTAAAGATAAACAACATTTTACCTATCCTTAAAAGAACAACAGATTCAAGCACTCATTTTGTTTGTTAATGGATTATGCATGCACGTACTATTCGACCTCACAAAAAAAAACAATTGCCGAATATCTTCGGACTTACGTGATTAGTTTCGGTGGCAAAATACATACGTCTCTCACTAACAACTAATCGAATAGTCCTATCCATCTTAGCCTCTTAATCGTGGTTAGTGTACCTGCAGAAAACCACAATATATATTCAATGAACCTTTCATGCTAGCATGTCATGAAAGCATTCCCAATCATTACTGTTTACTATAGAAACAACATCTGTACAATTACCGCCGTACAGACAACATTAACATACGTTATCGAAACAACGTATTCAAGAGGGTACCACAAAATGCGGGGGTATGAACAGCGATCGCCATACCCTGCGCCGAACCATATACTCCAAATATAATCAACCTAAGTTGATATATTGGCAGCATCTCAAGTAGGCCACTGCTTGAGAAACAGCGTTCGGTTCACATCACCGACGGGAAGGCTAACTCCCCAGTTACCTGAGGATCCTCACCTCCTTACCTTACCATCGAAGGTGTCGATACAGGATGTAAAGTTGAATTGTGCATAAACTTAAATTTTGACAGAAAAGTAATGCTGGGAGTTAGAGTTATATATATACTATGGCCACCTGTAATTCCCTTAATAAACAACACCCTAGGGCTTTACATACTAAGCACAATCCTTAATGAAACCAACATAGTTTTACCAAATACTTTGTTGGTCAAACTTTATACTAAAAACATTTCTAAGGTCAATCATATCTCCGGGGTACACTTGTTAGCTCTGATACCAGTTGTGGCAGAACCAACCTGAATTACACCGGCTCAAGTACGCAAGTCTTCTCTCAAGGCTCCAACGTACTTCAAACGGTATAACCCCTTGGCCTGTCGGGTAACGTCCCGATAAACCACCGAATGCAGGATCAAACAAGGTACCTTGCACGAAGGCGAGTCCAGAGATACAATTACCAACATATTTTACATTACAGGCACTTATATTACAAAAGTGTCTCAAAGTAGCATAAGTGTCCAAACTGATAAAAGTTATTACAAACCAGTTCCAAGTTTTCAAGTTTACGGCAGCGGAATTTGAAATGCGACAACTATACACGTCGCCAGCATGGACATCATGCTAAGCCCTGGCATGATATCACTCGGGATGATCGGTGTTGGCCGGAGACGGGTCCCACTCCACGGACCAACCGTCGGGCAGAGTGTAAGGCCATGGCACAGGCAGAATAGAGTCCTCAGGGGGAGTACCTGGAACAAAAGTCACAATGTAAGGCTGAGTATCCTAATACTCAGCAAGGCTTTACCCGTTTCTTGGTATACTTAGCCATGTAACTAGACTATGAAGGCTTTAAATGGTTCTGGGTTTAGTTTTCAGCTGAAAAGCAACAAAGAGTAGATCCTTAATTTCAAATTTTAGCTTTCGGTTCTACGTGATTATCCATTCTAGGTAAGCACCTATAACTATTCAAGCATGGTAGAATCTTTAGCCAAACATCATCTTTGATAAGCATAAAGTTGCTCTTGTTACTCTATGTGGCAAAGGAATCAAGCAGTCTCAATCTCCGCGAGAAACGGACGATTCTGAATCGAATTTCATAACCTTGCAAGGGTAAACCTAACTCACACGCTTGGAACGTCCAATGATCATTCTGAAGCAACCTTTTGCCTTTTATTCCGACTCGTGGAACAGATCCACCACAAGCGACTGCAGGACCATACGCACAACCAAAGTGCAGGACGTACGTCTACAGCGCTACTGTACGACCGTACTCCTGGTTGCCCTGCAACACGCATTCCCACACGTCGAAGCGAGTAACCGGAAAAACCAAATACGAGTGGTGGGAGGTATGTCCACTCCTCGGGCCGATTGGTTACTAGACTTACTGCTTACCATATTTCGCGGCATGTGGCTAGTACTTTCAAACGCTTAACCACCGGTACCACACACTGCGACCTTAGCTAAATTCATCAACACAGACGGGGTGTCATCTCAACCATGATACTTCACATAAATCCCGTCCGTCATCCTTATAGTGATTACAGGAATGTAAACACTACAATTCCTATTAAGCTCGCGAGTGACAGGCAATCACTCGACTTCTACCGGTCCTATTAGCATAGCAGCTATTCGGACTCAAGTTCTAGTATTCAGTACATCGGCTCCTAGGAATATGCACTAGGGTTTCCAAACAACTCCTAAGAACTTAATGCACAAGTATATATATAAATATAGATTGCAGTGTAGTTAAAGTAGCGGGTTTATGTCCGGGGCTTGCCTTCGTTGGCGGGGCTGGGGGCAGGAGTGTCAAAGTTTTTCGAACTTTGGTTAGGAGCTTCAGTTAGATTTCCGACGACGTTTCCGGGGTCTTCAGAAATTTCCACTTCTTGTTCCGGAATCAGCTTGTAGTCTCCGTCGACGAGAGTAGTTGAGTCTATACGATATGCAAAGATGTGGTTCAATGGATGCACATACTTTTCATTTCACTTCATGATAAAGGTGCAATCCAACGAAAACATAGTTCACTCATCAAACATATTATTGACTCTTCTATTGGGCAGTCATTTATCGAGTATAAACTAATCTAGTTAGCTACACTAGACAACATATTTCATTTTTATAGAACAAACTACTATAGCACTGGGTTTGAAACTTGTGTTAACTATAGATAAAGCTATGTCAAAGCTACTGTAAATTTATCAAGATTTTATCTTCATAGAAATTATGTCACAAGAATAAATAACAACAACACTAATATATTAAGAGTTATTTATAGTTGTAGATATATAAAAAATTTTGTTCTGGATTTTTGTGAACAGGTTGCACTACTCAAGAGCAACACCTCAAAATATTTTCATAATTTTTAAGCATTTAGAGCTGCAGAGATTAAATACACAATATTAAATAAGCATTATCCATGATTAAACTCATACATTATAAAATATTATACAAACAGTAGGTTAATTATTTTTCCTAAGTACTACATGTCAAAGAAAACTAACCCAATTGGTTTTACATTTTTACCATTTTTCTACTATTTACTAAGAATTTTCATAGTTTGCAAGCACTTTAAACTAACATTTAAATTAGAGCAAAAACTATTTGGAAATTGAAGATCAACCCGTAAGGAAAGTTGTAGATCTTAGAACAAGGAATCCAACAAATTTTAGTTTGTATTTTTCTGATTTTTCTCTTAATTGCTATGGAATTTCAAAGTTTGCAACAAAAATAAGAAAGGGGGTCCCTGAAGGCACTATTCATTTAAGTCACGGCTTCGCGGACAGCCCCCTGGGCTTTTGTATCTTTGAACCCGAGGTCCTTGGCCATGGTCAGAGAGGGGGCGCAGGTTTGACCGGCCAAATCCGGTGAAGGTGATCGCCGGCGGCGAGGGTGGAGGGGCGTGGGGGCATCACCAAGTTCGTGCGCACCTGTGGATGCTCGGGATTGGGTCGGGGTGGCCTGTAGCGGCGGCGCGACGAGAGCAGGCGGGTCGGCGGCGGAGGAGCACGGCGGAGGTGGCGCTTCGGCGAGTCCTGTGCAAGGGGAAGGGGTCGGGAAGCTTCAGGGCGATGTGAGGAAGCCAGAGGTGGGGTCAATTGGAGTCGAAGAAGGTCGGAAAGGGGTGCTCCACGACGGGCAGGAGGCGGCGGCGGGTGGCGGTCGCCGGCAATGGCGCTCCGGCCAAAATTTGATGGCGGCTAGGGGCTAGTGATCGCGAGCAGGTGATGGGGAAGCTCGCTAGGGGGTCGGTGGGGGCAATGGGCGGTCGACGGCGGCTACCCACAGCGGCTAGTAGCTCACCGGACGGGAGGAGCGGGCGGCGCTGGTGATCATGGGTACGGGGTGCTGTGCAGGAGGAGAAACGAGCACAATAGAGTCAGGCAGGAACTGGAGAAGCTCAAGAGTGGGAGATTAGAAGCCTGGAGGGGGTGCTCGGCCTGTGCCACGGCGGCGGCAAGGTGTCGGCCGGGCGGCGTAGGGATCAGCGTGGCGCACACGGGGGAGGGCCAGCAGGGGCGAGCTAGGGCGGCGGCCGGCGTCCAAGTGACGCGTGGGGTGAGGGAAGCAGGAGGTGGTGCGGCAGCAGCAGCACAGCGGTGGCAGTGAGGAGCAGGGGAGCAGAGGGATGCCAGAGGAAGAAGAGAGGAGGGAGGTGTCCGAGGGGTCTCTTTGCAAATTTCAAAAATCTCAGGGATCCTTCTGTAAAGTAAAATTTCCCATTGATCCAAAACCTTAATAAGGAAATGACCAAAATAGAAGTTGGAGAGTTTTTCAAACCCTACAACATTGCTTTAGGGTTCAAATTCAAAAACCTAGAGTACACAGCTTTAATTTTAAATTTTGAACAAAAGTTGTATTTAAATAAGTTTTGTCCTTACTGAGGTAGATTTCATGCAGTTTTAGACATAATTGCAAGTTTTCATGCAATGTCATGATGACTTGCATTATTACATTGTGATCCTAAGTAAACTTTGAAAGTTACTATTATACTTCAATTATTTTGCATAAAAGGACCAATACTTTTGCATTAATCACATCTAAGTCCTTATTTCCACATAAACACCCAAATTTCTTATAATTCAACATATCTATTACATTTTCTTTCCTAATGTGATACAAATTTGACACCTAAGGTGTCACAACCTTCCTATGTTGTTGATTCTACCTCCCATTCTTACCCAATTAACACTAAAGGGCCCAAATTTTTCAAAATTACATAAATACCCTTTTTCCTTTGTACTTAAATTTGAACACACATACTCAATAGCAAATATACACACTTCACACTAAAATCTAGTGTTTATAATTCTAGATACCTGAATGTCACAGCCAATCCCCTTTCTTCTTCCGAATCAAGGTCAGTCCCAATAACGACCTCCCGGCCATAGACCATGTCATCAAGAAGCACTCTCTTTGTGTCGCAATTTTCTTTGACGTTTACTTTCTCTTTATTTCTTTTGGGCTCTTCTATAATCTCCTTAGTTTGCTTTTCTAGTTCAATTGCATTTACATTTCTTTGACCAGGGGTCCTTCCTCTTTCTAGATTTCTCCCATCACCCTGATCACCAAAAATTGTGATGACACCTTGCAGGCGGGCATTTTCATACATAGATAGGACTGATGAATTACCGCTTCAAATTTATTCAAGTGTCCTCTTCCAAAAATCCCAAAGTACGGGTAATACATTTCAACCACATCGAATGAGATGTACTCAGTTATTGCATTCTGAATTGTATCGGAAGAGACCGGTAAAGATATTTTTCCTAGCGTGTGAATTACTTTCCCACCAAAACCATACAACAGTGTATCTGGGGGCTGCACAAGATTTCTGTTTAATTCCATCCTGTCGAAAGTGCTGGCGAACATGATATCCGCGGAAGAGGCATTGTCGACTAGAATTTTTCCAATTGTCCAGTTTGCGATATTTGCGTTGATGAAAAAACTGTCATTGTGTGGGAAACTTTTCAGCTGCATATCTGCTTCTGTGAAAGTTATCGGAATGTGAGACCACTATGTTTTGACCACTTTGCCCACCACACATATGTTTTGGACATCTCTGAAATAATTGCTTCTATGTTTTTTGCTTTCAAATTCCGTGGCTGAACCGCCAGAGATTGGCATAATCATACCAATAGTTGGCAATGCTTCGGACTGCCCCGATTGTCCCTCTACCTTTGCTGGTTGAGGATGTGCTGATGCCCCTGAGTACGGTGGTGGTTGAGGTATTGTTGGGTGCTTGTGCGGAGGTCTTCTTTCAACATTTTTGGGCCTGAAACGATTGAGACTGCCAGATCGGTTTGCTGATTGAGTGATTGTGTGGGCTGGTAATTGAAAGCTGGGGTTGAAACGGAGCTAGCCACTGAAACGGGATTCATTCCCTGATACTGCGGGAAAAAAGGCTGCGGAGACCAAGCTGAAGAAGTGTGATTGACAAGATTCATTTCTTTCCTTTTGTTTCTTTTCCTCCTCTAATATTGCATCCATTCTTTTCTTGTTAGGGCAATACGTGGATCCATGGTCAAAATTTTGACCATGGAAAATGCAATAAATTTTACTCCTTTCCTGTGGTTGCTGACCTCCGCTTCTTCTGCCTCTGAATCCCCCCTGGTATTGGTTGCTTGATAAAGTTTTCGATTGATTGCTGCTTGGATTTGGTGCATAGTGGTTGCTTGAATTCTTAGCTAAACTCTGCTCAGGCTGCTCCTGTTGATTTCCACCTTCGACACCGAATATGGTTCTGGTGGGATGAGATGGTATATTTCTGTGATTTGCCCAACCCCTGTTATGGTTTTGATTTTTCCTTCCAGCTTGCCTTTACTGGGCTTGCTCTTCCATACACATTCGATAGTCATTATTGGATCTGCAATATTTCTCAAATTCCTCGTGCAGGTCTTGAATTGTTTTGGGTGTTTCTCGCATGAGGTGTGATCGACACTGCCCCGGCCTTAAACCAATGATGGCTGCATTAATTGCCACAGCATCCAGTATGTTTGGAGCCTGGGCCCTTAAATGCATGAATCTTCTATCTGAGGTAATTCTGCAATGGTTCCTTGTCTTTCTATTTGCAACAAAACAAACCACTTTCTGTTAGCTGCGTCTGAAACCCCTAAACATTTGAGAGTATTCTCAGCTTCAAATCTTCCCAGCAATGAATTATCCCTGGGCTTAATAATGAGTACATTGAGCAGCTGAGTCTTCTGCTGCAATAATGTAAGATTTAGCCAAAACTGAGTCATCACCTCCGACTGATAATATTGCTGCCTCGTAGCTCAGGAGAAATTGCCTTGGGTCCGAATGGCCTGAGTTCTTTGGAGGAGGACCTGGTCTGTAAGTTTGTGGCCAGGGGGTTACTTGGATTTCCTGCGACAATGGAGACTTTCGATCCCATGCCCTGGTGTGCAGGATTCTAACTTCCTGAAGCGAAGGACCCGACTCAAATTGATTAGCCATGAATCTGTCCCCTGAACCTGCACTCGTGCCTGCGAAGGTGCTGGGCTGATTGGTTTGCTTCTCGAAGTTATGTGGTGCAAAGTTGCTGGGCAGATTGGTTGGATTCTGCTGTGTCTTGATTTGGAAATGGTAAGATAGTGGTTAGCACTTGTTTGGCTTTGATGATTTGTAGTTCTTGCTGAAGTTTGCTTATTTGTTCTCTTGGCTAATTGCACCTCTGTTGCAGCTTCCATAGCTTTTTGCTATGCCAACGTTTTCTCAACCAATCTTCCTTTGCTCTGCTCAATTCCTCAGCCTCCTGCCTTAGATTAGCCAATTTGATCTCAAGTGGGGATAAATTTCTTGCTACCCTCGCTTCTACTCTTGTGGTTTTCTCTTGCTGTGTAGGGTTTTCTTCACCCTCTCTTTGTTGCTCTGGATTGGTATTTGCATTCGGATTGCTATTATCTTCTGCGTTACTAGGTACTATCTTCCTTGAGTTAACCATCGATCTCTTCTTCTTGGGAGCCATCATGAATTTTTTTTTCTCATGCACAGACGGTGGGCGCCAAAATGTTGTGATAAAAGCGAGCTCTATCACAAACACTTGAGGTGAAAAACACACAGAAGGAATTACACAAGGCTCTTAGGGCTAGTATTACTCCAAAAAATGTGAACCCTTGTACAGTAGGGGAGACTCCTCTTTTATAGCGAGATCAACCAACTTTTACATACCGCATTTACCCCTATACAACCACTATATTCTAAGAATATATTGTACAATTTGGTAAAGAAAGAGTCCTAATCCAACTTGCTCACTCTAAGGTGATCACGCCATTCATGCCACCCTGGTCACTCTTATAACGTGACCCTTTTCACCAACACCTCCGCTGGAGTCGCTTGGAGTGCCATTTACCTTTGCCTTGTTATTTGGAGAAACAAGTGATTGGTAGTCCTCGTCACGTACGAACAGATTTTCCAGGGACCTTCGCATCGTACTTGGATCAGCTAAGGTGCAATTAATCATCATCTCATCCGAATAGGTTTTGCCATGACCTTCGCTATGCTCTCAACGCGAATCCCTGCGACCACAAGGAGAAACAAGTACATCCTATGCAACTTGAAGCGAGCGAAGGTAAAAACGAAAGGGCGGAAGCATAAGCGAATCCGATCGGTATTACACAAACAGACCCCTGGCAAAGAGGCGAGCGTAGGTGACATTTGAAACATTGATCCAGATCCCCGACAGGTATCAAAGTTTGTCGAGGCTGCGGAGAAGCACGCTCGCATTTGCAAGACGATGCAAATACGTTGTCTGTGTTTTGACTGTAACAACAAAATTATATAGGAGGATACTGATGTCATCAAGATGCATTTGATAAAGTGAGGTTTTGTGGATGGATACACAATTTGGTCCCACCATGGTGAGGCAAGAGGTACTTTCAACAACGCAGACACCGATACTGGCTGTGATGAAGTAGGTGGTGATGATGCAAATGAAAATGATCATGTCATGATGCATGATGATTATGACCATGGAGATCAAAATGGTGATCAAACAGATACGCCACAGGTGGACGAGGAACGTGATGTTGATATGGAGGACATGTTGCGCCACATAGAACCGGAGGTGTTGCTAAGGAGTGCTAAAAGCTTAGAGAATTTCGAGACACTCAAGAAGGCAGCAAAGGACCGTGTGTATGAGGGATGTGGAAGGAGTGGACAGTGTTGCATTCCGTCCTTCATCTTCTGATGCTAGAGGCTAAATTCGGCTGGTCAGACAATAGTTTCAATGAACTTCTTACTCTGTTGGGCAAGCTGCTCCCGAAGCCTAACTTTTTACCAAAAAACACATACGAAGCAAAGAAGATTATCAATCCATTGAAGATGTGAAAGATATCTAGGCTCCTAAGTGGGTTTTGGTGTTTAGATGACAAAACACATGTACGTTTAATCTCGTTATCTAGCATGTGTGCAGGTGCTAAAGTTGAACAAGCAAAACATATGATGAAGTATGACCCCTCAAAAGGAAATAAAAACGCGGTGGTTGAAATTTACTTGAAGAGTAGACTTTTGTTTTGTTTTTGAGTATAGGAACCCCGTACTATCAAGAGGGACTTTGATCTGCAGGTTTTGAATTAGAACTAGTGCTCAAGACAACCCATACAAATTCTTGTGAGCCACAAAAACCAATTCAAAATGATATTTTGAGAGTGTCTCTGCCAAAACTGGAGTCTCCGGGTCTCTATCCGGAATGTCCGGGAACAATGTCCGGAGTATCCGGATATATACCCGGAGTATCCGGGTACCCTTTCACCAACGGTGGAGTCTTCGGGGCTCTCCGGAATGTCGTGAAACAATGTCCGAAGTATCCAAACATATACCTGGAGTATCCGGGTACCCTTTCGCCAACGCCTAATTTTTGTGAGTGAGGGTTTAAATACCCCTTATACCCCTTCAGCTAGCACTCTCTTGCCCATTTTTTAAGCTGAACAGCGTCATAAGCCTTTCAAGAGATCTCCCACTCCCTCTCTTCCTTTCTTCAGAGATTTCCTTGAGGGATCCAAGTGAGAGTGTTGCAAGAGAAGAAATTTGTGCTACTGAGCTGCCATTCCATCCTTTTGAGCACTTAGTCTTCATCAAGCCGGTGGATTCAAGTTTGTTACTCTTGGAGCTTTGAGCTCCTAGACAGCTAGGCGTGCTTGTGAATGCTCAGCTGAAGTTGTGAGCATCACGGGAAGTTTGTAATCATCTTTCCTCTTGGAGGAACTCATAGTAAGTGACCTTGGCTTGAGCGTTGGTCTCGCCTTGGGTGAGGAGCATAGGAGTTCTTGAGCATCGTCTCTTGAACTCTTCATCAATGGAGACATAGCTCCTTTGGGACTGAACTTCAAGAAACAAATCTCTATCTCTCCATGTGCTCTTTACTTAAGTTGTCATCTATTTGCTTGTGAGACTAACTTTCTAGGGTTTGAGCTTGATCTACTTATTTACAAGCTTCGAGCTTGAACTAGCTAGTTAAAAAAGCTTAGAAGGAACCCCCTGGTACTTGCAAATTTACTCGATCTAAATTTCTTGCACCTGTACTATAGATTGTCACTGAAATTTCATACCCGGACATTCCGGATATAATATCCAGAAACTCCGGACCTCAAGTCCGGAGTATCCGGACATATATCCAGAGTATTCGGACATTTGGGTTACTTACTGTTTGAAAAGTGTTTTAAAGTTGCAGATTAGCCTATTCACCCCCCTCTAGGCATCTTAAGGTCCTTTCAAGATGCGTGTGCAAAAAATACACACGTGTAGGAACTACTGCATATTGTGTCGGTGTTTTACCACCTGCCCACGGAGGGGTATGCCCAAGGTGGTAAGATTTAGGTAGGGTGACACCGAGATCAGAAACTCGAAGGTGCAAGCAACACAAGGTTTAGACAGGTTCGGGCCGCGATGTGCGTAACACCCTACGTCCTGTTTGGTGGTTTGTATTGCCTAGGGTTTGATGTTATGTTTTGAGGGGATCTCTGCCCTCCCTTATATACCCGGGAAGATAGGGTTACAAGAGTCCTAATCGGATACTAGCTTAGGAATTGTACTCGAGTACAACTCGAGTAGTTTCCTTCTGTACCGACTAGTTTCTACTTCGCATGCGAGTAGATTACCATACAGATAGAGTATAGGACATGCCCTATCTCTTATTCCTGTTTAAACTACGTAATGTACACAGTTCCGTAGCCCCCGGCTCTGACAAGCCCCCGAGCTCTTCGTAGCTGAGTACTACAGGCTCTTCGAGTACTTCCGAAGTAGTCTTCGGCTTCTTTTGAAGCTCCGTCTTGAAGTTCTTCTTCGAGTACTTCCTTAGTTGCATCAAAACTATGAGGTGCTCATGCCCAAATTACTTCTTTGGTATGGGGTGCGACGAAAATCGCACACCATATGGAGTAGCCCCCGAGCCTTAGGTTGAATGGAAGAATCAGGCTGAGGGTCACATTTGTGGCAGAACCGCCTGAATTACACCGGCTCAAATACGCAAGTCCTCTTTCAAGGGTTCCAACGTACTTCGAACGGTGTAACCCATTGGTCTGTCGGGTCTCCGCCCGATACAACCACGGTTCAACAGGATCGATGCAGGTTTTCCCTCGCACGAAGGCGAATTTACAATTACAACACAACTCATCACTTTTAATTTACAAACATGTAAACATTATTACAAGCCATGTTCAACTGCAGATAAAATCTATACAAATGATGTTCAAACTGACAAGCTGGACGGCTTGTCTATGTTCACAGCGGAAAGGAAATAAACACGCGACTACTCTCGTCGCAAAGGTGGACACCATGCTCAGCCCAAGGCCTGGTGTCACTCCGGAGGGTCACTGCCAGCCGGGGACGGATCCCATTCCACGGACCAGCCAAAAGGAACAGAAGTTGGACATGCAGGGTTGTCCGTGAGGTTCTCAAATGTTATACCTGCAAATGGTACTAGCAAGACTGAGTATTCTAATACTCAGCAAGGCTTACCCGGAGTTGGGTATACCTTAGCCCGTAACTAGACAAATGACGGCATTGTAAAGGCTCTGGGTTTATTTTCAGCTGAAAAGCAAAAAAAAGGGTATGAACTACTTTCAAGTTTTAGCTTTCATCTTCTAGTTGATTATTCATTCTAGATTAGCACTTACACTAAGCAAGCAAGGTAGTGATTATCATCCATCAAGATTATCTATCATTTGTTACACTTCTTACTCTATGTGGTAAAAGGGATAAGCAGTCTCAATCTTCGTGAGAAGCGGACGATTCTGAATCGAATTGCAAACCTTGCAAGGTAAACCTAACTCACACGCTTGGAATATCCAATGATAGTTCCAAAGCAACCGTTTGCCTCTCATTCCGGGTCGTGGATCAGGGCCACCACAAGCGACTGCAGGACCGTACGCACACCCAATGTGTACAGGACATACGTCTGTAGCGCGACTACAAAACCCGTATTCCTGTTTGCCTTGCAGAACGTACTCCCACACGTCGGTGTGTGTGAACATAAAACAAAGATCGAGTGGTGGGAGGTATGTCCACTTGCCGAGCCGATTGGTTAGTAGGCTTACCGCTTACCATATTTCGCGGCATGTGGCTAGTACTTTCAAACGCTTAGCCACCACTACCACACATTTCGACCTTAAAACTTTTATCAAAACAGACAGGGTAAACTTCCAGGTCATGATACAGCACATGACCCTGTCCGTCATCCTTATAGTGGTTGCAGAATTGTAAACAAGCAACTCCTATATCGCGCGAGTGACAGGAAATCACTCGACTTTTACCGGCCCTATTTAGCGGAGCATCTATCCGACAAGGACTCAGGAGCATTACATTGGATTCCTAGTATTCATGCATCTAGGGTTTCATTACAACTCCTAGACTTAATGCATAAGTATAGATAAATAGACATAGATTGCAGTGTAAATAAAGTAGTGGGATATGTCCGGGGCTTGCCTTCTTGAGTGGGGTTGGGGGCAGGAGTGTCAGAGGCTTCCGAACCTTGGTTCGGGGCTTCAGTTAGTTCCTCGACGACTTGCGTTGGGTCTTCCGAAAACCCTTGGTCTTGTCCTAAGACCAACTCGTAATCTCCGTCGTCGAGCGTCGTTGATTCTATATGAGATGCAATAAATTAAGTAAGGTAAGATTTAAATTTTAAATCTTATATTTCAAAAGTTGTAATTCATCAAATTAACACACAAGAGTTCATAAAATAAAAAGAGTTTAGGTTTGAAACACGATTTATAAAGGAATCATAAAGATATTGCTAAATTGTTGCAAGCAAGAACTAAAATATTTAAATTTAAATTTGAAGTTAAACCTAAATTTAATTTCAAAACTTTAAGTAAAAGATCATAAGGTTTTGCAAATCTAATTATACACTAAACATTAACATATTAGAGAATGATAAGAGATCTTGACTAAAAAGGTTTACACAACATATTTAGCTAGCATTTCAAATTTGAAATGCTCAGATTAAAAAGATCAAGCTACCAAGCAAGGTTAGGTTGAAAATTTAATCCAATGGTTACACATAGCTCATAGAAATTTCATGCCAAAAATTCATAAGCAACAAAGCAAGAAAAGTAGAGGTTAAATTCAAACTACTCTTTAACCTTAGATTTAAAAATAGAGATAAAAGTATTTCGTTTCAAACTAAACTTCATTAGCAAAAGTTATAGGGTTTGAAATCTAGTTTCTAACAAAACTAGTTTTGTAATTTTTGGATTTTTCCATGATTTTCTACGAATTTTGCAAGACAGGAAACACACTCACATGAAATAACAACTACTCCTGTTACAAACCGGTCCGTAGATTTTACAGAGAACCCCCTAAAAAGAAAACAATCCACGCAATTGGGTCCAAGGACCATGACCGGCCGTGGGAGCTCGGTTCCGGCCAAATTCCGGCCATGGGGTGCACCGGCGGTGAGGGGCAAGGGGGGGAAGCACGAGGGCACTTCGGGCTACGCACCGGTGGTCTTGGGCGGGCTTGAGGTGGCCGGAGGTGGGCGGCTGACGTGAGACCGAGCCGGCGGCCGGAGTGAGCTGCGGCGGCGGCGTTCCGGCGTCCGGGGGGAGGAGGGGCCGGGCTGGGGAGATGCAGTGGGGGCCGGGGAAGGTGAGGATGCTACCAGATTGGGGAGGGAGAGGGCGGAGGAGAGAGTCCCGTGACGGCAGGGGCTCGTCGGCGCAAATGGAGGGGCGGCGGGGTACTGAGCGCGCGAGCAGGACCGGACAGCCTTTTATAGGCAATTAGGAAGAGAGGAGAGAGGCGAGAGCAAGCCATGCTTCGGTTTTGAGCCGCTACGGGGGAAAGAACCAGAGAAGCACGGCGAGCGGCAGAGGTGTCGGCGGGTGGCGCTTGCAGGGCCGCAGGCGGCGTGGCGCTCGGGCGAGGCGCCAGCAGAGGGATCTAGGGCGGTGGAGGAACGGTGGGGAGACACTTAGACGAGGGAGGAGCAGGAGGTGTATGGCGGCGGCCAGGAGCGGCGCACTGCGCCGGTGGCAGGGGAGCCAGACGAGCAGAGGCGCAGAGCAGAGGAGCAGAGGCTCAGGGAGGAAGAAGGGAGAAGAAAGGAGCCGAGGACTGATTTGCAAAACCAAAGAAACACAGGGACTTCACTGTAAAGAGCTTATAACTTTTAAACCAGTGCTCAAATGGAGATGGTCCAAAAATCAAAAGTGCATAGTTTTTCAAACTCTACAACTTCTCTTTAAGGTTCATCTGCAGTTGAGCAACAGTTTTGAAGATACTATAAACTTAGTAATATTTTCAAACTTTATGTAAATCCTATAGATAAAACTACTTTACACATGTATCCAAGGGTAGTTTCTCATTTTTGCAATTTAACCACAAGTTTTCATCTTTTGCAAAACAACCCTCATGCTTTTGAACTTTTCCCTCCATATCTACCCATTTAGCACAAAAGGACCTCTGGTTAAAAAATAATTATATAAACAACACTTTTCCTTAGCATTGCACATATTAAACACACCTTTGCCACATTTTGCACATAAAAACATACTAAAACTCTAGGGTGTGACTATGCTATTTACCTGGGTGTCACAACATTGATCTTGAATCTTGCTTACTCTTCGAATATATTTGAAAAATAGGTAGTCGATGCCACGTATCCCACAGCCCCCGAGCCTTGAATCCAAATCTCTCAAATTTGGAAAAAAGGATCCAAAGGTTGTGGCATGCAAGAAAAAATATTCCCTTAGGAATAATTGGTGTGATGGTGTAGATGATAGAAATTAAATTTGTAATTCGAAAAACCCCTTTTTTCGGGACAATTAACCCTGAAAAAATGGTTAATCAAATAACTTATCCAAAATCTACCAAATAACCGCTCACCTTCTGAATATTCCCTTTGTTTACTCTTCAATTCCGCACAGTAAACCGCTAACCTCCCGCTGGTTATTTAACCCCACGGTAACTTAGGGTAAAACCCGTGCTTCCAATCTACAATCCACCAAGAAACTTCTGAATCCCCCAATCAGATCTGCGCTCCTTCATCAATTCCATTCCCCAAATTAGTCGAAAATCTCTGCGCCCCTCATTGTAGCCCCCGAGCGCATGCGAGTAAAGTAGCCCGTGGCAACCAGATCTGAAATGGCGCCGAAGAAAACCAACCAGAAGGATGAGAAGGAAGCGCAGCCGTCTTCCGGAAATTGGACTTTCAGTAAGTGTTCCAACAACAATCCTTTAAATATTGTTTCTGAGGGCTTACTTCAAGAAAAGGATCTTGTCAACTGGCGCCCTTCTCTCCGCCAACCTTTCCCCATGGAGAATGTAGATGAAATCATCACATTCTACCATTTCGCTAAACGGGGATTGGCCCTCCCCACTTGTTCTTTCTTCCGTGGCCTTCTTTGTTTCTAGGGGCTTGAGCTCCATCATCTCAACCCGAACTCAATCTGCCACATTTCTATCTTCATCCATTTTTGCGAAGCTTTTCTCGGAATCGAGCCCCATTGGGAACTTTTCCGCTACCTCTTCCGTGTGAAGCCACAACCCACCTCCAACAATCCATCTGTTGTTGGGGGTGCCGGCTTTCAGCTTAGGCAAAGTGCCGGTGAAAAATATCTTTCTTACAAATTTCCCTCCAACATCCCTGGATGCAAAAGCCAGTGGTTCTATATCGAAAACCATGCCCCCCAACTTCGTGAGAAATCGGGCAAGCCCCCAGTCCAGCATCCGGAGTGGAACATCGAGCCCTCCAAGGGGGACATGGACCAAGTCGATGAGTTGCTAGCCCTTATAGCAGCTCATAAGGAGATGGGGGTGACCGGCACTTCTGTAATGCTATCATTTTTCAAACGCCGGATCCAGCCCATCCAGCAGCGCCATACATTGGGCTTCGAGTACAAAGGCACTGAAGACCCGTCTCGAATGTGCACAGAAGAATTGACCGATGATGCCGTGCTCATTCGGGCCAAGAGGGTGCTGCTGGATGTGAATACAGTTCCCTACGTCCCGGAGCTGTTCTCCGCTCAGAATCCTCCGGAGCCGGTAAGCTTTCGACTACTTTGGGATATTGTCTGCTGTTTTGAAACTGCCGCTGTCTGATAATCTTCTGTAGGGATGAACCGCCCTATACCGGAGGTACCCACCACAACCTGACATCCCGCGCCCATACCACCTGCTCCCCAGCGCCGCTGCCGAAGCAAGAAAGGCGCAGTCGTCTGATGACCAAGCAGGGAAACAACCGAGAGCGAAGTCCCGCGGGCAGAGAAGGCGATGGAAGGGAAAGCGGGCAAGGGCAACTCCTCCGGCTCGTCCATGGAGTTGACAGAAGCCTTGCCGCCAGTCCCCCGAGGGCGTCTGGTTGTGCGCAAGCGCAAGTCACAAGTAGTCGAATCCACCAGGTGCGTGACCGCTTCCCTGTGAAAATATCAAGTCGTGTGGGTGTTGGATGCTTGCGTTGTCTGTGATTGCAGCCCCTCTTCTTCTCCTCTCGACTCCAAGCACCGAAAGGCAGCCGAGTCTGCTTCTGCCAGGGATGATGTTCCAGCAGTTTGCTCTACGGAAACTGCTGGGATGGACCCGTCAAGCGTGACCATTGCCGCGGCGGGTACCACGCCGGGGCATCCAGCGCCCTCGGCTAATACAACCCCGCCGTCGGCAATCAGTATCGTGGTTACAAAACCACGGGTACTGAGGCTAAAAAGCCGGCTTTGAAGAAATCCTCTCTATAAGTACAACTCCTTGTGCATAATATATCTTCTGCTCTGTCGACTTGTTTGATGACATATCTGATGCCACTTTGTTAGGACTTCGACTGCCGTGAGGCCGAATAAGCCAGAGACTTTCTCGGCTACTCCAGCCCCCGAGCCACCAGTCAAACGACCCGAAGCGGGAAGCGCACAGCTATCACTGCCTAGAGATGAGGATGCAACTCTGCCCGACCCACCACCTCCCGAGCTCCAGCAAACCGAATCCGAAGCTGGTGGTGGTGAACAAGTCGAGGCCGCCGATGCTGCTCCTGCAGAAGACATGGGTAAGTGTCTAATCCTCTACAGCTAACTGTTGAGATCGTAAACTTCATTTGCTGAATGCTTTTCGACTTGCAGGGGCCCCACAGCCAACAATTGAAGAAGCTGCAGGTACTTCTAGCGATGATGGAACTCTGTTGTTGCCTGGGAGAGGGTACAAAAACATTATCACCACCGATCTGGTAGATGATCCTCTCCTCACGGCCAACAACATGAGGTACTTCTAGAAGATCTCCAAGGAAATGTACCAATATACCTGTGACACTCAGGTACTTAGCATTGTCACACCCTAAATCTTAGTGTGATGTTATGTGCAAAATGTAGTAAAAGTGTGTTGCAAAATTTAAATGTTAAGGAAAAATGGTTTCATATAATTATAAATTAATAAAGGACCTTTAGTGTGAAATAGATGAGAAAGAGAAGTGGAATTTAAATACCTAAAGGTTGTTTCGGCAAAAGTCAAAAATTTGTGTTTCAATCGCAAATATAGGTGAAACCACACCTAGGATGTATTTGTAGTGTAATTTTAAAATAGGATTTGTATAAAGTTTATCATCTTTGCTAAATTTTATATTAACTCTAACTCCTTAGCTCTTCTGTGGATGAACCTTAAAGCAAAGTTGTACATTTTCAAAAACCATACATTTTTGCTTTTGGGCCCATCCTCATTTGAGCACTGGTTTAAAAGTTATGTATGCATTATAGTAGGGTCCCTGTCTTTTCTGCAAATTGCAATTGGGTCCCCCTTCGTCTACCTCTCTCCCCCTCTCCTCTGTTTCCTCTGCCGCGCGCCGTCACCGCTGCCCCGACCATGTGCGCCGCCCCTGCCACTTCAGCGCTGCTCTGTGCCCATCCACGTGTCGCCCCAGCCCCTGCCCCGCCGCTTCCCGGCCTCGCGCTGGCTCCACCTCGCCTCTCCACGCCGCCCGCCGTCTACCCAAGCCGTGCTTCACCGCCGCTCGCCGTCGCAGCAACTCCACCGCCACCGCTTGTTTCCCGGCAGTTCCACGCATCACACCTCTACCGTGCCGCCGTCCGCCCGACCCCGTGCTGGCTTGCCCTTGCGTCCTCCACGTCGCATTGCCTCTGCCCGAGCTCCGCCGCGGCCACCACGCGCGCCGCCGAGGCGCCAGCTCCTGCTTGCGCACGGGCACATCCTCTTCTGGACCCCGAGCACTTCCTATAGCTTCTCTAGCATACGCCCTGGCATTTGCACACCTCTTTTTCACTCCATTTTCCCTGCTCCGGCCACCACCTCCCACCGGACCTCCGCCACACCTCCTGGTCACCGTCGGCAGCCCCACCGCCGCTCCCCAATCCCCAATTCAGTGCACCAACAGCATTGCCGTGATCCACCGTAGCTCACCGAGTGATCCAATCCCGGTTTCCTTCAGCAGAACCACCAGACCACGCGCCGACGAGCCCTTTCCTCCGCCGTCGTTCGGCCTCCCGCCGACTCGCCGGTGCAGAGCCACTCAACCCCAACCAATGGCACCATCAGCACCACAGCATCCCCAGGAAGCGATTCCGCCCCTCCTTCACCGCCCTTCGTCGCCCTAGCCCGTGGAACGCCGGTCGCCATCGCCGCCGGTAAGAACCCGACGCCTACCCCGCCGTCGATCACCACTCTGCGACCTATTTCTGTCCAAATTAAGTTGGGGGAAAGCATCCCCGCACTCCCCCGGTGCTCATGCGCGCCTTGCTTCCCCATGTTCGCCGGCCCCTCGCCGGGAACGACGACGCCCCGACACGGCCGCCGCTCCTCCTCGCCGCCGGCCGTGCTCCGCCACTGCTCCTCGAGCACATCACCCTCCATCGTGTTCAGCAGCTCCTATAGGTCACGTTGCACCTGTCCCTCCCCGCCCAGGACCTCGCCGCCGGCGAGAACGCTGTGGACAGAGACGCCGGACGCCGTCGAGAGCCGGCAAGGGCATATGTGTGATATCTTTTTCTATTCTAAGGGCCTGGGTGCAAGAATCCAAGGACCCCAGTGTAAAACCCCGTGTTATTTTATGTGAGCAAGGCTACTGACTTGTAAAATTCGTAGCAAATTATAGAAAAATCCAAAAATTGCCAAACTAGTTTTGTTAGAAAATAGATTTCAAACTCTATAACTTTTGTTAATAAAGTTTGGTGTTAAAATAAATAATTTGAATCTATTTTAAATCTAATTAAAAAGAGTATAGTATGCATAACTTCTACATGCTAGCTTAGTTTCTTGTGAATTTTGGGATGTAGCTTCTTTAGGTCATGTGTGAACTAATGTAAAAATTTCATGCTCATTACTATTTGGTAGTTTAAGTTATTTTGAACTTGTGTAAGTCAAAATTTAAAAGGGTTTAATTTAGTTAAGCATGTCCCTAAAGTTTATTTATTTAGATCTTTTTACCATAGTCTTATATAATGATAATTAGTTCATAATTAAAATTTCAAGACTTTATAATTCTATTTACTTAAGATTTGAATTTGAACTTGAAGTTTGAACTCAAATTTTAATATTTTAAATTTCTGTTTTCAGCAAATTCAATACTATAACCATAACTTATGTGTAAATAGTAACTTGGAATTACCCCCTCCTGTTTCATGAGTTCATGTGTGTTAACTTGTTGGATTGCAACTTTATCGTGAAATAAAATCTTAAACTCAAACACCATCTCACTTAAATTATTGCATATCATGTAGAATCAACGACACTCGACGACGGAGACTACGAGTTAGTCCTGGAACAAGACCAAGGGTTTTCTGAAGACCCGACCATCGTCGCCGAGAATCTAACTGAAGCCCCGAACCAAAGTTCGGAAGTCGCTGACACTCCTGCCCCCAACCCCACTCAAGAAGGCAAGCCCCGGTGCATAACTCAGTATTTCAATTTACTACAATTCAATACTTATATATTATATCTTGCATTAAGTCTAGGAGTCGAAATGAAACCCTAGATGCATGGATACTAGGAATCCAACGTATTGTACCCGAGTCCTTATCGGATAGATGCTCGCTAATAGGACCGGTAGAAGTCGGGTGATTTCCTGTCACTCGCACGATATAGGAGTTGAATGTTTATCATTCTGCAGTAACATGACCTGGAAGTTTGCCCCATCTGTGTTGATAAAAGTTGATAAGGCCGCAGAGTGTGGTAGTGGTGGCTAAGCATTTGAAAGTACTAGCCACATGCCGCGAAATATGGTAAGCGGTAAGCCTAGTACCTGAATGGCCCGGCAAATGGACATGTCTCCACCACTCGATTATTTGGTTTCTATTGTACACACGCACCGACGTGTGGGAGTGCGTTCTGCAAAGCAGACAGGAATACAGACGTATATCCTGCACAATTGGTGTATGTACGGTCCTGCAGTCGCTTGTGGTGGCCCTAATCCATAACCCGGAATAAGAGGGAAACGGTTGCTTCGGAACTATCTTTGGATGTTCCAAGCGTGTGTGTTAGGTTTACCTTGCAAGGTTGAAACTCGATTCAGAATCGTCCGTCTCTCGCGGAAATTGAGACTGCTTATTCCTTCTAGAGTAAGAACTGTAACCATTGTTGGGATAATCTTGATGGATGTTAATCACTACCTTGCTTGTTTAGTGTAGGTGCTTACCTAGATTGGCTAATCAAGTTAGAATCTGAAAGCTAAAATTGGGAATTAGATCATACTCTTTGTTGCTTTTCAGCTGAAAATAAACCCAGAACCTTTGCAATGCCTCCATGAGTCTAATTACGGGCTAAGCATACCCAATCCCGGGTAAGTCTTGCTGAGTATTAGTATATTCAGTCTTGCTAGTCTATCTTTCAGGAATGACCTCCGAGAACCCCACCGACAACCCTGCATGGCCAACTTCTATTCCTTTTGGCTGGTCCGTGGAGTGGGATCCGTCCCCGACCGGCAGTGACCCTCCGGAGTGATATCAGGCCTTGGGCTGAGCATGGTGTCAACCTTCGCAACGTGTGTAGTCGCGAGTTTACTTTTCTTCCGCTGTGACTCTGGACAAGCTGTCTAGCTTGTCATTTTAAACAATGATTGTATAAGTTACTCTACTCTGAAATGGTTTGTAATAATGTTTAATATTCTGTACTTAAAAGTCGATGAGCTGTGCTGTAATTGTAAACTCGCCTTCGTGCGAGGTAAACCTGCTTTGATCTTGTTGAACCGTGGTTGCATCAGGCGGAGACCCGACAGACCTATGGGTTGTTCCGTTTGAAGTGCGTTGAGTCGGTATTGGCTGTATAGCGACAACTAGCGCACTTGAACCGGAATAATTCAGGCGGTTCTGCCACAATACCGTGGTAAGGCATGACTGCTCTTCTGCCATTACTCTTTGTCGAGTTGTTTTGTATTCTCAGTCTTCCCCCTTATACAGGATGTGGCCAAACGCTCTCAAGAGAAATCTTGGAAGCTGAAGACAGTCGTGAGTGGCCTCCAAGAGCTCCAGGCGAAGGACCAACGAATCTCGGAGGAACTCCACAAGAACATCCTCCTTCGCTGAGAGCTAGACAAACTGAAGCAGGAGCGGACACGAGAAATGTGGCTTCTCAAGAACGACAACCGCAACCTTGAGAAGGCCATCTCCGAGCTCCAAGAACAGCTCAAGGGGCAAAAGAAAGCGCATCAAGGCAAGTCTTTTCCCTTGCTCGAGTACCTTCTCTTTGTAAATAGTCTCGAGTTCTGAAACCTGTTCTTCACCGCAGAGCTTAAGAAACTCTTAGCTTATAAAGAAGAGTTACTTACTGACGTGAAGAATATGATGTATCGCCCCACAGATGACGTCGAGAAGCTGTAGAAGGTGATCGGCAATACAGAGAAACAACTCGTCGATTGCATTCAGCAGATCAAGACGCTGGGCGAAGAGAATAAGGACCTGAAGATGGCCGCAGAACAGCTGATTGAAGTGGTGGACCCTCAAGAAAATGATGCGGCAGACGGGCGATCCCTGCTGGAGTGACTTCGTGGAGCTCCACATATGTTAGCCATACTTTAGGTCTTGTAAAATCAATTTGGCCTATGACTCAACTAGATGTACTCGCGCAGGGTGTAGCTGCAGACTGCACTGAAGAGCAGTTCAACGAGTATCTTCTAGAGGCCAAGCCTGTAGCTGAAAAATAGTAGAGAGTCTACAACAGGATTGAGTCATTGTAAAAACAAGTTCTCTTTTCCTTGTAATATATCTGAGTGTTGTCCATACTATTGTTGCCGTATGACTTGTAGATTTCCATCCACGTTCGTAGGCTAAGAATTAGACACTACCCCAAGTGCAGCGACTCTGGGAGTAGTCGATATAGCTCCTCAAGTGAGCTCATCACACAAATTAGATAAAATCCGATCGAGCGGATCTAACCTATGCGGAGTACGCGATCATCATCGCAACGACTATCAGGCCCATAGCAAGTAGTCGACACTACCCCGAGTGCAGCGATTCTGGGAGTAGTTGATATAGCTCCTCAAGCGAGCCCCTTACACAAATTAGATTGAATCCGATCGAGCAAATCTAAACTGTTTGGAGAACGCGACCATCATCGCGGCGACAATTATGCCCATGGCAAGAAGTTGATGTATATGAAACTTGAACGTGGCTATAGCCTCCGTATTATAATAAAAAATTTACATTCATGATTCTGTGGCACATGGCCTCCAAATTGAATCAGAAAGAAACTGCCTTGGCGAAGGTAGAACAACTATCACATCAAGTCTTCTTATGGGTAAAACTTGCAAAGATTCTGTACGTTCCAGGAGTTTGGGACATCTTGGCCGTCAGGGTATTGTAGTCGATAAGACCCCGGTCTTGTAACCTACTTGACGATGAACGGTCCTTCTCATCTTGAATTGAGCTTGTGTAATCCTGACTCGTCGTGGATGCGGCGGAGGACCAAATCGCCTATGCTGAACGACTGTTCTCTGACGTTGCGGTCATGATATCATCAAATCCCCTATAAGTATCGTGCTGACTGAATGAGAGTAGTGCAGCGAGCCTCTTCGATAGAGTCTAGCTCTAGCTGCCTTGCTTCGTCCGCCGCGCCTTCGTTGTACATTTCAACCCTTGGGGATTTCCACATGATGTCCGCCGGTAAAATTGCTTCGGAGCACGGCTGAGTCCTGAGCCCCCAGATGACATGTGTCAACTCATGTATCGACTTTCCGCCTTTCTTGCTGTTTTCATCATAGAGTCTTTTCTTGAGCCCTTCGATTATCATGCCGTTCGCCCTCTCGACTTGACCGTTGGCTCTTGGGTGTGCAACAGAGACATATTTGACTTCAATGCACGCATTCTCACAGAACTCCCAGAATTGGTTAGCTGTGAAGTTTGATCCCAGGTCCGTGATGATGGTGTTCGGAAAGCCGAAGCGATGCAGAATATCGGAGATAAAATCAACGACTCTGTCTGGTGTGAGCTTGGTTATCAGCTTGTACTCGATCTATTTGGTAAACTTGTCCATTGCCACCAATACGTGGGTAAAACCGTGTGGCGCCGTTGTAAATGGCCCAATCATGTCAAGGCTCCAGCAAGCAAATGGTCAGGATGGCGGTATGGTGATAAGATTGTGAGCTGGGACGTGAGATTGCTTTCTAAAGAATTGGCAGTTCTGACATCTCCGCACCAGGTGTTCGGCGTCTGATACTGCAGTCGGCCACCAAAAACCAGCTCTGTATGCTTTCCCAACCAGCGTTCTTGAAGCTACGTGGTTGCCACAAACTCCCTCATGTATCTCCTGCAGTATGTCATAGTCGTCTTATCCCGTGATGCATTTCATGAGTACCCCTGAATGTGCGCAATGTCGGTAGAGTTTATTATCGACTAAGACAAAACCTTTGCTTCTGCACATGACACGAGCCGCCTCCACGCTTTTTGCGCACATCCCCGCTGGTAGTCTTTGGTCCCGCCCCTCCCCAAGCATCAAAACCTCCCGATCAGACTTCTGAGGGTTCGTATCAGTGGTTATCTGAGGTGAGAACTTGATGGATGGATATTTCAGCTCCTGGACGAAGACTCCCGCTGGAACTTGTGCACGAGTGGATCCTAACTTGGACAGTATATCTGCACCGACATTGTTTTCTCGTACCACGTGATTAATCTGCAGTATGGAAAATTTGTTTTCCAGCTTGCGCACTTCTTGTACGTAGGCGTCCATTGTCCCCTTGTTGCAGTCCCACTCCTTGTTGACTTGCTGAACGACCAGAAGTGAATCGCCATATACAAGTAGTCGTTTGATGCCTAGTGATATCGCCAAACGTAGCCTGTGAAGCAAAGCTTCGTACTCGGCTTCTTGTTGGATACCTCCCAGAAGATCTGGAGAACATACTTCAGTTGTTCGCCTTTCGGGGAGATAAACAAGACTCCAGCGTCTCCACCGTCGAGCTTAAGAGATCCTTCAAAGTACATGGTCCAGTGCTCTGGCTTGTCAACTGGACTTGGAATTTGGTTCTCTCTCCATTCAGCCATAAAATCAACTAGAGCCTGAGACTTAATTGCAGTGCGTCGCTTGAAGTCGATTGACAGAGCCCCCAGTTCCACTGTCCACTTTGATATACGTCCTGTGGCGTCATGATTGTGTAAAATATCCGCCAACAGAAAATCTGTAATCACCGTGATCTTGTACTCGTCGAAATAATGGCGTAGCTTTCTTGATGTAATCAATATTGCATATAAAAGTTTCTGAACTGCCGGGTATCGTACCTTAGACTCAGAGAGTACCTCGCTGCCAAAGTATACGGGCCTCTGCACTCCAAATGCATGACCCTCCTCGCCGCGCTCGATGACGATGGCACTGCTGATGACAAGAGTTGTCGCCGCAATATAGAGTAGTAAAGTTTCTCCCGGCAGTGGTGCTGTGAGGATCGGGGGTGACTGCAGGTGTTGTTTCAAATCCTGCAGGGCCCGCTCGGCTTCTTCCGTCCACTGGAACTTGTCTTGGCGCTTCAGGAGTTTAAAGAAGGGTAGTACTCTCTCCCCGAGTCGGGAGATGAACCTGTTCAGGGCTGCCATACACCCTGTTAGCTTCTGCACATCCTTGATTGTGGCTGGAGCCTCCATGTCAGTGATGGCCGTGATCTTTTCAGGGTTGGCTTCAATTTCTCTGTTGTTGATGATGAACCCGAGCAATTTCCCTGATGGTACTCCAAAGACGCACTTTGTTGGGTTAAGCTTCCATCGAAACCTTCGTAAGCTGTTGAATGTTTCTTCCAAATCTGCTATCAGACCCTCAGGATTTCTGGTCTTGACGACCACGTCATCCACATAGGCCTCAACATTCCGATGTAGCTGATCGGCGAAGCACATCTGAATTGCGCGTTGATAAGTTGCGCCTGCGTTCTTCAACCCAAAAGACATAGTTTTGTAGGCATATGTCCCGAACGGGGTGATGAATGCAGTGTTTATTTGATCTTCTTCCTTGAGCGCGATCTGGTGGTACCCTGAATAGCAGTTAAAAAAATAGAGGAGTACACAGCTCGCCATCGAGTCGACGACTTGATCAATGCACGGTAGCCTGAAGTGGTCCTTTGGGCAATGCTTGTTGAGATCAGTATAATCAATGCACATTCTCCATTCATTATTCTTTTTCTTTACAAGAACAGGATTAGCTACCCACTCTGGATGGATTACTTCTTTAATGAATCTAGCCGCAAGGAGTTTAGCTATTTCCTTTTTGATTGCCTCTCTTTTGTCTTGAGCAAATCTACGGAGGCGTTGCCTCTTGGGCACAGCTTGTGCGTGTACATTTAGGCTATGCTCGATCAGCTCCTTGGGCACCCCTGGCATATCCGCTGGTTTCCACGCGAATATGTCTCGGTTAGCCCGAAGGAAACTGACGAGCGCGATTTCCTATTTCTCACCTAAGCCTGCACCGATGATAGCAGTCTTAGTTGAATCGCCTTCTTGGAGCTGGATCGTCTTGAGGGCCACGCTGCCGGTCGACTTGATGCTCGACTGGCTTGCCTTCCTTGTTGGGATCTCCAGCCCAGCTTGAGAGAGTTGTTGCACGGCCGCGAGTACTTCTCCTGAAGCATCTGGCACACGCGTAGTCAAAGCGTACAGGATGGCCTCCTCGTTGCAGTCGTACGACTTCTTCAAGTGGCCTTAGAGAGTGAGTACCCCACTTCATCCTGGCATCTTAAGAAGTAGATAAACATAATGCGGCACTGCCATGAATTTGGCTAGTGCTGGCCTGCCTAGAATGGCATGGTATGAAGATTCAAAATTCGCCACTTTGAATTTGATGAACTCGGTGCGGTAGTTCTCCCTCGTACCGAAGGTGACTGGGAGAACCACCATGCCAAGCGGATGCGCTGCGTTGCCCGAGATGATGCCATCTTCTTCAACGTGCTGGCGAATATGAGATTAAGACCACTTCCACCGTCGATGAGCACTCTGGTGAGCTTGACCTCCGCCACCACCGGGTCCAAGACCAGGGGGAACTTGCCGGGCTCCGAGAAGCTGGTCCACTGATCGTCTCGAGAGAATGAGATGGGGACCTCCGACCACCGGAGTGGTCATGGTACCGCTAGCTCGACGGACATGATTTCTCGGAGAAGTAATTTTTGTTCCCTCCTGGAACTGAACTCCTCATCACCTCCGATGATGATGTTGATGGTTTTGGAGGCATCTTGAAACTTCACGTTGTGCGATTTGTCCCCCTGGTCATCATCTTTGGGCTCTTTGTCCTTCGACTTGTTCTTCTTGTCATTGCTCTGATTGCTGAATGTTCGCCGGAGGTTGTAGCAATCAATTGCCGCATGGTTGGCACCTGGATGCCATGGGTACTTCTTCTGCAGGAGCTTTTTGAATTGCTCCTGCGTCGTCGTCTTCCTGCCTCGCGGAGGATGATCCACAGCCGCGATGAGGTCATCTGGCTTGCGCTTTGGGGATGAACCCGAGTAGTCCTGCTGGCTTTTGTCAGCACTGCTATCGTTTGGGCGCCACGGATTGTTGTCGTTGCACCTCGGGAACCGCTCCCGCATCTTCTCCTCCTGCTCGGACCAGTCGTGCATCATGTCCCGAAGTCCTGCAACTGTCTTTGGCCAATTTCGCCCTAAGTCTCTGTAGATGCCTAGGTCGGTGATGCCATTGTAGAAGCAGTCGATGATGTCCTCCTCCGAGATATTCGCAATTGTGGCTCGGACATCGAAAAAATGACATGTGTATGACCGTAGGAGCTCATTGCATTCTGAGCCAGGTCATGTCGAGTACCTGCGTGGGTGATCGCCCCCTGGAAGTTGTCGATGAAGACTTTCTTAAGCGCTTCCCAGGAGTCGATCGAGTTGTTGCTGAGGCTCTCCAGCCATGTGAGCGGCGCAGGATCTAGGGCCATCGGGAAGTAGACGACCTTGGTGGTGTTGGAGCCTCCTGCGACTTCAATAGCGGTGGAGTAACATTATAGCCATTGCTGAGGCGCTTGTTTGCCGTCATACATGGTGATCCTAATTTGCTTGAAGCCCTCAGGATACTTGTAGCTGTTAAACCATGCCGTGAATGCTGGAAAGCAATCATTGTAGTCAACACCCTCTGGATCGGCTCCGTCCCGCTCGCTGCACCTAGAAATAATTATGGATCGCGCATCGCGTCCCTCATTGATTTTCTGGCGCAGATCTTCAACGGGTTGTCGCGGGCTGCCCCTGCCCCCTGGTAGTGGCTATTGCCTCCCACCAGTGGCCTGACTCTCGTGACCGTTGACATTGTTGTTGCTTCTTTGAGGTCGAGGGTGGCCGCCTGCAGTTCGACTATTGGCCTGGCTGTGGCTTTCACCTACATGCTCGTCTCCGATGGCTGATGCCTGGTGTTATTGATCGAGCTGGATCCACACCCTCTACGCGTAGCAAAGTGCTTGGCGCAGGATTGGATCGTTGCTGCGCTCGAGTATGGCAGTGACCCTGGTGATGTTAGCCACGGGAGTTCTGAAGCCTCGCTCGCTAACGACGGTGAAATCGGCGTCCAGGTCACGATGCTTAGACCGCATGCGTTCGTTGACCCTCCTTCGCCGGGCTGCGCGGGCTCTGTTCCTGGCCCTCATGCCTCACGCACGGTGTCGTTTTCATCGCCTGCGTTGGCTATGGCCTCATCTTCAGATATCATGTCCAGTGCTTCATTGAGTGCAAGGGCATCTTCATCTCCCTCCTCCGCCATCAACACTTGGTGCGACATGAGCTCATCAGAGCTTGCATCGACTAGTTCAGTTGATTCTTTTGCAATGGTGGCTAGTGGCTTGCCCTCGTGATAAGGCAAGGTCTCAAGGTGCGCCACGAGTCGGTCTTCATCTTCGAGTAGATCGGAGAGTCTCATGCCCTCCCAATGCACGAAATGACCTTCCGGAGTGGATGTGATCATCAGACCATTGCCACAAAACTCCAAAGGAAGGAAAAGAATTCCTAGATTACATCTCAGGAAAATTCTCCTTCCTCACGAATCCTAGCAAACCCCACCAGGAATCCGAGTCGAGTCATAAGAGACCCTCAGCAGCCGAATCCGAGCCTTTACCATCCACTTCCCAAGATTCATCTGTTGAGCCCTCACCCGAACCAGGAACATCGGAGGAAGAAGAAATTGAACCTCCAAAGTTCCCTCTTCAATTCGAGGATGATCCATCTGGAAACCATAGAAACACCTTGAATTTCTTCGATGCCCAATTAGGGAAAGAACTTTCTTCTGTCTTTGCCGATCAATCTAGAAATCTCTTGACAGAACCTTCCCTCAGGCCTACAGAACATTTTTCTCCTCCCAATCCTCCTAACGAAGCACTTCTTAAGGAGCCATGAAGGAGGAATGGTCAGATGGAGTGAGATACTTTTCTGAAGCTATTTGGAGTAGTTCACCCTGTATGATCATTCCTTGTTCTATAAGGCAAATTACCTAGAAGCCCATTTTAACCCCATCATGGAGGCCAATATCATGCCATGGCACTTAGAGTACACTCTTTTGGGTGATGTTTCGCTAAGACCATCCGACAAGCTTCTCAAAAGTTGTCCCTTTGGACACATCCTTGAATGTCGGGGGGTCGCACGTGTGCCGCTCACACTAGACAAGATCGAGGTCAACCTAGACTTCCACATATTTGGAATCCTCGATCTTGATCTTCTCATAGGCTACCCGCTAGAAAAACTTCTTGATGAATCTCAAGGGAGCCTAGACGAAAAGGTTAGGGAAACCGCTTCGGCCACCACTATTTCTTGCCTGGAAAATCCTATGGCGAAGCCTTTTCCAAGAAAAACCCACTCGAGGAGGTGATGCATGTGTCTCTATTCGTATCTTCCAATCCCATTCTCTTTGGCGGCCTCCTGCCACCAAAGAGTACGATTCGGAAGAAACCCTTCACTTTTGTGAAGACGAACGATCGTCATCACCCTCGATTGAGTTTGAGTCTCTTCCCGCTAGCCCGTATTATGACCATGATCGAGAATCAACATCAATCTTCCATGATGAACCTCTTGAGATGGGAGCATGGGAGCTTCATCCTTGAAACACCACAAAAACCATGCTCGTCCAATACCTCTCCAGAGTCTGCCACACTTAGTGTCGTGTGCTTATACAAGGACCACAACCACCTTTTAGTCCTCTCTTCTAAAACTTTTAGAAGGATTGTTGTAGATGCTTTTGTTTATCATAAGCATTGTAAATTTTGTGGTTGCACCATGGCACTAACCTTGCAGCTTACACACCAAATCAACGAATGGCGGTGAAGGTGGGAACAACATCGCCAATAATAGCTGCAATTAAAAGACCGGCATGGTCGAGCTTTTGACCATAAACAAAGCACTGCTGGGAGATGGCCCAGACTTTCACTTTCCTTTCCAATAAAGTTTCCCTTTATCAATAAAAGCAAGAATATATTTCTAGGATAGTATGCACCTTCGGGTATTTTTGGTCGCTTACCATTTCAGGTTGAGAATAAAAAGAACGAGGAGCATACGATGCCTGAGAATATGAGAACCGCACCAACTGTACTGCGATACCTGAGAATATGAGAACCGCACCAACTGTAGGCTCAGTACTCTTCGGTGATGGAACACACTCTAAAGGAGACACCAACACCGCACACTTGATTTTTGGTGTCGTGAGAACTCAAAAGTCCAAGTGTGGGGGAGATTGCTGAGCATCTCGTGATAGGATCCATCCATACCAATGGTGCAAGGTCTACCTTGCTCAAAAAAAAAGAAAAAGAATAAAGGGAAAGAGAAAGAAAGAGATAAAAAAAGAGAGACTAAAAGAAAAGGAGAAAAGAAGGAAGAGAGATGAAAAAAAGAGAAGGGTGAAAATAGAAAAAAAATTAGAAAGGAAGAAGAAGGAAGTGAGAGTACGCCAGCATGCTCCACATGGATCAAGGGTGGCATTAGGAGCGTGCCTTTAAGCCATGGCATTTCACCTTCATAGATATCATTCTCGCTTGTCTCCACATGCCCTTGCTCTCGCGCGCATGCAAGACTTGGTTTAGTCTCCACCCAGCCTTGCTCTCTCGTACGCTTGCAAAGCATTGATATAATCCTCATCCAGACCTAGATTTGCGTAGCTCCTGCGCACATAAAAGCAAAAGGAATTCTTCTCTTCCTTTCTAAGCCTTTGCTGCTCCACCCCGTTTAGCACTTGTTCACATGCATAAGGGGGACGCAATCTGCGCCTCCCATCCTATAGCGTTGTGCTATCGGATCATGCCACCGAGGCCCATGGTTCTTACACACTAGGTGTGTAGTACGACCTAGCCTCGTTGCTCGCCTGAGTTGACGTGGTCAAAGTACCTTCCTCCACTACAGTCTGCATCAACACGCAGGAACTATCGACAACCATATGTGACCATGCCACTGCCGTAGCAATTTCGAATCATCCATCCTCATATGCTGTACGTGAAGGTAAGATTCACCAATCCGTTGCTCATATTTATTGTGGCAGAACCAACCTGAATTACACCGGCTCAAGTACGCAAGTCCACTCTCAAGGGCTCCAACGTACTACAAACGGTGTAACCCGTTGGCCTGTCGGGTAGCGTCCCGATAAACCACCGATACAGGATCAAATAAGGATACCTCACACGAAGATGAGTCCAGAGATACAATCACCATCATATTTTACATAACAGGGAATTAAATTACCAGAGTTTCCAAAAGTAATACGAAGTTTCAAGTTTAGGAAAAAACATTACACACGGTTAAAGTTATGATTTTTGGCAGCGGAAAACATACGCGATGATTTACAACACGTCGTCAAGACGGATGTCATGCTAAGCCCGGGCACGACACCACTCGGTATCACCAGTGTTGGCTGGGGACGGATCCCATTCCATGGACCAACCGTCTGGAAGAGCACAGGACCAAGACAAGGAAAGAGTAGGGTCTTCAAGGACATTACCTGAAAAACAAATAACTAGCAAGGCTGAGTATACTAATACTCAGCAAGGCTTACCCGGGATTGGGTATACTTAGCCCATAACTAGACTCATGAAGGCATTACAAAGGTTCTGGGTTTATTTTCAGCTGAAAAGCAACAAAGAGTATGATCTCCTTTCAAATTTTAGCTTTCAAATTCTAGTTGATTATCCATTCTAGGTTAGCACCTATACTAGGCAAGCAAGGTAGAGATTATCATTCATCCGGATTAATCCATCAATAGTTACACTTCTTACTCTATGTGGTAAAAGGGATAAGCAGTCTCAATTTCCGCGAGAGACGGACGATTCTGAATCGAATTTTAACCTTGCAAGGGTAAACCTAACTCACACGCTTGGAACATCCAAAGATCGTTCCGAACCAACCGTTTGCCTTTCATTTCGACTCGTGGACAGGCCACCACAAGCGATTGCAGGACCGTACGCACACCAATTGTGCAGGACATACGTCTGTAGCGCGACTACAAAACCCGTATTCCTGTCTGCCTTGCAGAACGTACTCCCACACGTCGGTGCGTGTGAACATAAAATAAAGATCGAGTGGTGGGAGGTATGTCCACTTACCGGGCCGACTGGTTACTAGGCTTACCGCTTTACCATATTTCGCAGCATGTGGCAAGTACATTTCAAATGCTTAGCCACCACTACCACACATATCGACCTTAATAGCTTTTAACAAAACAGACAGGGTAAAACCTCAGGTCATGATACAGCACATGACCCTGTCCGTCATCCTTATAGTGGTTGCAGAGTAGTAAACATGCAACTCCTATATCGCGCGAGTGACAGGAAATCACCCGACTTCTACCGGCCCTATTAGCGGTGCATCTATTCGATAAGGACGCGGTTACAATACATTGGGTTCCTAGTATCCATGCATCTAGGGTTTCATTACAACTCCTAGACTTAATGCAAAATATAACATAAATAGATATAGATTGCGGTGTAAATAAAGTAGTGGGATATGTCCGGGGCTTGCCTTTACTGGTGGGGCTGAAGTCAGGGATGTTAGTATTGTTATCTTCCGAACTTTGGTTCGGAGCTTCAGATTATCCCTTGGTGACGTTCATTTGGCCTTCAGAAATATCCTCTGCAGACTTCTAGGAGATCTTGTAGGTACCGTCTACGGAAGTGGTCGTATCTACATGCAATGCAATATTACATTCAAAATGTGCACATAAACCTATTTTACTTCACGATCAAGTTGCAATCCAACACTCATTCAACATATCACTCATATATCAACCAAAAAGATCTGAAACTAAACTTAGATAGAGTTTTAGATGGACAACTAATTGAGATCGGCTATTTGTTGAAGATTACAAAAAAGTCGATTGGAAATCACAGGGTTTTAGCTGATAGAATCGGCAAAGGAGGGCGCTGTCTACTTGGCCTTAGGAAATCGGCTGATTTCCGTTTGAAAGAGGAATCGACAGGAGTGGTCTCTGTGTATGATCAGAGGGGATTAGTCGATTTGGGTTCACCTGAGGCCAAACCAGTTGATATGGAGAGGAACATTGAAAGTACAGTACTCCAAGGATAGAACAAGGAAGGATCTTGCCGATTGGATTATCAGCATGTTTCTGGTCTATCTAATTGGTTGGTGCATTGGTCTTGGCCTTAACCGATGAGGATGCATCAGGTTTAGCCGATTGATGTGCTTTGGTCGTGCCTAACAGAGGCGTGTCTGCTGTGTTAGCTTACTGATCTAGAGTTGTGTACTTTGGCCTGTGTAGCCGATTGATAGGTGCACCGGTTTCCTAATTGATCGATGAAAGCATCGATTACCTTAGCAGAGGGTGTTTCCTAAAGTAGTTGTGTCTTAACTGAGATGTGCTTAAGTGTTATCCTAGGTAACTAGGTGTGGTTGTATTGGCTCGATTACGTCAGCACAATAATTGAGTGACGTACAGCCGATGAGGATATATTCTACAGATATACAGTCGATCGGAGTGTGGTTGAGGGTAGGTGACCGATAGGTATATAGCCGATTTCTTAGCCAATAAATCGGCTGATAGAAGTGTGCGGATAAGGATAGGAAAGCTAAGGATTGATCGGCCATATTGACCGATATGGAAAACAACTAGAATCGGTTTGGATCGGCCGATAGCAAGAACCCTAAGATCGTGTGTGCATCTCCGATACATCGACTATGTGCAGCCGATATAGGACATAACAAAAGAATTGTATCGGCAGTAGCCGATACTAGAAAGATAACAACCGTATCAGCTAACCAGCCGATGGTAGAAGCATATCAAAAGAAATGCATCGGCTGACAGCTGTTACATAGAAACATCATAGACTCAATTGAAACGGATGCTTAGCGGCTGAGCTGATAGCCGACGCTGAAGCATAGCTGCAGAGATGTATTAGCTAAGCAGCAGATACACACGAACTAACAAGAATCCTTATACGAAAAGGACCTTAAGGAGACTGCAATCAAGATAAGAACAATGTCTTGATGGCAGGGATATGAGCATTCGTGTGAAATGATTAACTAAATATCACACATCTCTACTTGAGACATACATCCTACGATTTACCTTTCAGCTACAACACAGTCATATAACATAAAGTACAAATAAAACACTCATTTCCTAATACTTAACCTAGACCACAATTCAAAGACCTTCAGTTCAAAATCACAACATAAAACTTGTAGATTTCGACCTAAGGATTCAAACAAAACTGATTTTGTACTTTTATGAACTTCTTACGAATTTCTATGGAATTTAGAAGTTCACTGATTTGAAATAAAGAAAGCTTTGGAAATTTTACAAAGAACACCCTAGAACTTTCTAAATCGAAGCAATTAAGTCCCTGGTCGGGGAAAACAGAGAATAAGAAGAAGATGACAGCGTTCCGACGAAGGGAATCGCCGGCGCTAGGAAGATTCAGTGGGTCGTAGCGAACCTTGGTGTAGCCTTGGTTGTGGAGAAGAACAGGTGGGAAGTGAATTCCCGTGGCGAGTAGGATCGGCGGTGAAAAGTGCTTGACGATGGCGAGGTTCCGTGGGTGATGAAGAAGCTTGCCGGGAAGGGTTGAAGTGGGTAAAGAATGGCCGGAGGGATATTCCTCACGGTGACCCGTGGCGATGATAGTCGGCTTTGCCACGGCGACGATGTTTCAGCGAAGGGATCCGAAGAGGCTCGATAAGAGGGTCTAGGAGCTTTCTTGAGGTGTCGTGGTCTTGCTCGAACAATCGGCGAGGAATAGGAGCTGCTGGACGTCGTGGACCCCTGGGACGAGACGATAGAGCCGAATTGGTTCGCTATGCCAACTCCCCCGCGAACCTCAAGGTCCTTCTGCTCACAGGCTGAGCCTCCTTTGCTCACGCGCGTGTGCTGCTGAAACACGGTCGGCACACCCACGTAGCTTCCTGCAGGACCGCCGCGCCTGGTCGCATCTCCTGAGCACCGCTCCCGCTCTGCTCCCGCACCAACGGCCCCCAGCCTGCTTGCGCGTGGTCTTGCTGCCTCGCACGCGCACGCGCCCACGGAATCGAGCCGAGCCAGCCGTCAGTCCTGCGCCGCGCGTCGGACCCGCGCCGCGCTGCTCCTGTCCCGACCGCCTCGCCGTTGCGCAGCTACTCCTTTCGAGCTTGCCGCGCCATACTCGCCCCCTCTGCCTCCGCGAGGGCCGTGGTCTGCTCGCACCTGGCCACCTCCAAATCCTCCACGAGCAGTTCGCAGTGCCGCCTGATCTCATCCGCTGCTTTCTCCTCAACGGCCTCCGATGTTCTCCACGCGTGGCTCTACTGCTCCCGTGCGAATCCGCTTGCAGCCGCCGCACTGCAGCTCCTCCCGCACCGCGCGCGACCTTCCTGCACACCAACCGGTCACGGCCTGAGCTCGCTCAGCGGGGACACCACCATGTGCTGCACGTCGCCGCCCTGCACGTCGTCGCCCTGCACAGCTCCTCCTCCTTCTCCTGTTGCCGGACCCGCACTTGCTCCGGCCTTGCCGCGTCGCACCTGCACATGCCCGAGCCGCGTGCGCCTCAGCTCCACGCCTGCCACGCCACCACGCGCGCCTGCGCCACCCACTCTAGCACCGCCTGGTCCCGGGCTCCACTCCTGCTCCTGCGTCATGCCGCTCACGCACCAACGCTGC